>NC_091767.1:17562474-17865504 GCF_029378745.1 Bos indicus
AAAAATCAACTTTTTACATTGCCTTTCTTATTTCCATTTCTAATGCAGACCATAGGCAATATTTTTCTTCTGATGAATAGGGGTTTAAGCAATGAGTTGACAATAAACCCTTGAACTTCATGAGGCACTAAAAATTAAAGGATCAGAGAGTCTTACATTTTCTTTAGTATATTTCCATAATTTTTTTCTGTTACTTTATTTAATCTTTCACTACTCCAGAGACTAGAACTGAGTGACCTACTAGGTCTTTTCCATTTTTTTCGTATAATTCTCTTTTTCTGTTTAGGGTGTGGGTGATCTCTTTAATATCTGGTGTGCCCTTGGCTATACCCAGGTAAATTGGGGTGATTCTCAGTTTTACTAGCTACACAGGATGGAGTATTATGGGCCATAGAGTATGTCTGAAAAAGTTCAAAACATTTATACACATATTACTGTGATATTTCCAAATTATTTTATTCCCATCACACACTATGGTAGCTAAAGTGAATTTCAAAGTCTAATTTCTTATTTTTCCTTTGATTGGATATATCTTGCCTCTATAATATTCTTTTTTTCCCCTGAATACTCAGCATTTTCCTTATCATGGTTCTGAGTATTTCAAGTTACAAATACACACACATACACAGACATTCTCTTTCATCCTCAAAACTTATGTTTTCATTTATTTGATGATAAATCAAGTATAATTCAACACTAAATTATTAACTATTTACTAGTCTCTGTCATTCAGGCCCTGTGCTGTCCCTGGGGGATGCACTACTAAATTAGACGTGCACTGGTTTCAGGTAGCTCAAGGTCTGATAAAGGAGCTCGATGTGTTTGTTAGTCATCAGATTTCAGGGTAATGGTCCTCGGGGAGGGATAATCAGACAGGCTCATAAAGGACCAATGTACCCAGTGTCAGGGGTCAGGGAAGTCTCCCTACAGCAGCGCTTTTCAAAGTGTGATCCTTGAATTATAGCATCATATCACCTGAGAACTTGTCAGAAAGAAACTCTGAGGCTCCATCCCACATGTACTAAATAAAAAACTCTAGGGAGGGTCTTTTGTCTGTTTTGCAATAAGCCCTCTGGATGGTTCTGATACATGCTCAGGTTTAATAACCACTGCTTCAGGCTCAGTAACAACTTTGTAAGGAAAAGATGCTTTCTTTACTATCAGGCTTATTTACATAATTGATACCTCTTGATAATTAAGTCATCTAAGATCTCCTATTCTTTTCTTTGTCTCTAAACTGTACTGAAAAAGCGCAACAGCTTCCATTTTAAAAAACTGTTACTTACATATACTTTCCCTGTCCACACACATTTAAATGGTTTAAAGGTAGAAGACAAAGAATTAATTACATTAGAGTTACACAATGCAAAACATCATTAACAAAAACAACCTGATTCTTTTGAAAACAAAATAGGCCCAATAGTCCAAATTAATCAAATGAGTCTTCCTAGAAATCTAGTTTTGTTTGTGAATGTGAGAATCTTTGTGTCCTAGTACTCAATATTTTGAAGCACCATTCTGTTTCTTGGAGATGATGAAGCAGCGGAGAGTCCATTCTTATCCCTATGCAACATGAGTAGAATTCATATCTTCTTGCCCCACACCCTCTTCTCCATGGGAGTGAAGGCAAATGGAAGAAATGAAATAAACTAGGCAAGAGCTGAACTAAATTGAGTGGTGTTTTAATTATATGCCTTCCTTCTGAGTTGCTTTGGTCGTGTCCCACTTTTTAAATTATAGTTTTACATTATAAGTAAAATGATTTGCTGTTGTTCAGTTGCTAAGTCGGGTCCAACTCTTGCGACCCCATGGACTGCAGCTCGCCAGGCTTCCCTGTCCTTCTCTATGTTCCAGAGTGTGCTCAAACTTGTGTCCATTGAGTCGTTGATGCCGTCCATCTAACTCAAGTAAAATGGAGGGTCGCAAGAGTCGGACACAACTTAGCAACTGAACAACAACAACAGTTTGAAAATTAAATGGGCATCTTAAAAAACAAAACTCAAAAGTTGTCCATGGGCAGTGGCGGTGGCGGCGGGGCGTTGCGACTGACCGCGCGGGTTGTCTCCGGAGCGCACTCTGCCGGCCACCCTTGCAGCCCTGGTGGACAGTCGTGAGGCTGGTAGCAAGTCCGTGAGTGAGATCTTAGTGGGCTGCAGGGCTTTTTGGCTGCAAGACATCTGAGAGGAAATCCGAAAAGTTGTACAGAGTCTAGAACAAACAGCTCGAGAGATTTTAACTCTATTGCAAGGGGTCCATCAGGGTGCCGGGTTTCAGGACATTCCCGAGGCGTTTGAAAGCTCGAGAACATTTTGGTACAGTAAAAACACATCTAATGTCTTTGAGGAGAAGGCAATGGCAACCCACTCCAGTACTCTTGCCTGGAAAACCCCATGGGCGGAGGAGCCTGGTAGGCTGCAATCCATGGGGTCGCGAAGAGTCGGACACGACTAAGCGACTTCCTTGGAGACCGAAACCATAGTGAACCGAGAAGCAGTTACCGAGATCCTTGGCACTGAGCCTGATCAGGAGAAGGGATTTCACCTGGATGTGGATGATTATCTCTCGGGGGTTCTCATTCTCACTAGTGAACTGTTGAGGTTGTCCATCAACAGAGTGACCGCCGGAGACTACTCCCGGCCCCTGCACATTTCCACCTTCATCAAACGAGCTGGATTCCGGCTTGTGCCTCCTCAACCTCAAAAATGATTCCCTGAGGAAGCGCTACGAGGGCCTGAAGTACGATGTGAAGAAAGTGAAGGAGGTGGTCTATGATCTCTCCATCCAGGGCTGCAACAGGGAGCCAGCAGCCGCCTGCGTGAAGCAGGGGCTGCCCGCTGGCCCTGCTGACTCCAGCGGTGCCCACCAGGCCCAGCCCAGCGCCTCCCATGGTAGTTAGGATACCCCGTCATTTTTTAACCGGTTGTGTGGTATTTCAGAGTTGAAACACTTTTTAGGGGGTGACAGAATAGCCTTTACAAGAACAGGTTTTTCTTTGTTGTTTTCAGTGAATTTGCTCTGTAACTCAGTATATACTTCAGTTTTGTCAGCAAACGTACGTGTCGATCTCTTGCTAAAGTTCTTTTCTTGCTTACCGCACCCGCCCCACCCCCCAAAAAGAAATTGTCCATTGTACAATGCTAATACAAGAGTTTTCATAACTTTGTAAACATTATGCTATGTATTTTATTTAATAATGTTATTAATAATCCAATATACTATTACAATGATTCAGATATGTCATGTCATGAATTGTTCCCTGAAATATAATTACAAATCTAATGGGTCACTAAGTTCTTTAAATACCTCTCATCATTCTTAAAAATATATCTTTGCACATACAGCAGTATAAAAGATATTCTTACTCTGTTCATTTCATTCTGATTTAAGTTCCATCATCTTTTCTAAAATTTTTTTGTTGAAATAGCATTGATTTACAATGTTGTGATAGTTTCAGATGTACAGAAAGTGTTTCAATTATAGATACATATATATATATGTGTTCTTCTTAATATTACTTTCCATTATAGGTTATTATAAAATATCAAGTATAGTTCCCTATGTTATATAGTAGGTCCTTGTTGGTTACCTTAACAATAACCTTGTTGGTTATTTATATATGGTAGTGTGTGTGTTTTAATCCCAAACACCTAATTTATGCCTCCCCTCCCTTCTCCTTGGTAATAAGTTTGTTCTCTGTGTCTATAAGTCTATTTCTGTTTTGTAAATAAGTTCATTTGTATCATGTTTTTAAATTCCACATATATGTGATATCATATGATATTTGTCTTTCTCTATTAATATAATATCATATTATATATTAACTGTCTGTTAATATGATATCATATTATATCATCAGATCAGATCAGATCAGTCACTCAGTCATGTCCGACTCTTTGCGACCCCATGAATCACAGCACTCCAGGCCTCCCTGTCCATCACCAACTCCTGGAGTTCACTCAGACTCATGTCCATCGAGTCAGTGATGCCATCCAGCCATCTCATCCTCTGTCATCCCCTTCTCCTCCTGCCCCCAATCCCTCCCAGCATCAGAGTCTTTTCCAGTGAGTCAACTCTTTGCATGAGGTGGCCAAAGTACTCCAGTTTCAGCTTTAGCATCATTCCTTCCAAAGAAATCCCAGGGCTGATCTCCTTCAGAATGGACTGGTTGGATCTCCTTGCAGTCCAAGGGACTCTCAAGAGTCTTCTCCAACTTAACTGATATCAGTTAATATGATAATCTCCAGGTCCATCCATGGTACTATAAATGGCCGTATTTCATTCACTTTTATAGCTGAGTAATATTCCATTGCATGTATATATATACATATATATATACCACATCTTCTTTATCCATTCATCTATTGATGGACACTTAAGTTGCATCCATGTCTTGGCCATTGTAAATAGTGCTGCTATGAACATTGGGGTGCATGTATCTTTTTGAAGTATGGTTTTCTCTGGATACATACCCAGGAGTGGGACTGAAGAATAATATGGTAGCTCTATTTTTAGTTTTTTAGGGAGCTTCACGCTGTTTTCCATAGTGATTGTAGTATCTGACACTCCCACCAACAGTGTAGAAGGGTTCCTTTTTCTCCACACCCCCTCCAGCATTTATTAATATTATTTGTAGGCTTTTTGATGTCAGCCATTCTGACTGGTGTGAGGTAGTTTTGATTTGCATTTCTCTAATAATGATGTTTGGCATATTTTCTTGTGCCTTTTGAATGTCTGAATGCTTCTTTGGAGAAATGTCTATTTAGATCTTCAGCCTATTTTGATTGGCTTGTTTGTTTTTTTGATATTGAGTTGTATGAGCTGTTTGTATATTTTGGAGATTAATCCATTGTCAGTTACATCATTTGCAAATATTTTCTCTCATTTTGTAAGATTTTTTTTTTGTTTTATTCATGGTTTTCTTTGATATGCATTTCTATACACTATTGATAAAAGATCTGAAAGAGAAATTAAGGAAACAATCCCATTTACTATTGCATTAAAAAGAATAAAATACCTAGGAATAAACCTACCTAAGGAGAGAAAAGACCTGTACACCACCTGTACACCACCTAAGGAGAGAAAAGACCTGTACACCACAAACTATAATACATTGATGAAAGAAATAAAAGATGACACAAACAGATGGAGAGATACACTGTGTTCTTGGATTAGAAGAATTAATACTGTCAACATGACTACCCAAGACATCTACAGATTCAATGCAATTCCTATCAAATTATCAATGGCATTTCCCACAGAATTAGAACAAAAACTTTAAAATTTTATGAAAACACAAAAGACCCCGAATAGCCAAAGCAATTTTGAGAAAGAAAAACAAGCTGGAGGAATCAGGCTTCCTGACTTCAGTGAAAAGTGAAAATGAAAGTGTCTGACTCTTTGCAACTGCATGGACTGTAGCCCACCAGGCTTCTCTGTCCATGGAATTCTCCAGGCAAGAATACTGGAGTGGGGAGCCATTCCCTTCTCCAGGGGATCTTCCCAACCCAGGTATTGAACCTGGATCTCCTGCATTGCCAGCAGAATCTTTACTGTCTGAGCCACCAGGGAAGCCTATACTACAAAGCTACAGTTATCAAAACCATATGGTACTGGCACAAAAACAGACATATAGATCAACGGAAGAGGATAGAAAGTTCAGAAATAAACCCATGTACCTATGGTCAATTAGTTTATGACAAAGGAGTCAAGAATATAGAAGGGGTAAAAGAATCTCTGCAATAAGTGATGCTTGGAAAACTGGATAGCTACATGTAAAAGAATGAAATTAGAACATTCTCTAATCCTATACATCATCTCTTTATTGGACTTTTTTCAATATTTGCCAACCTGGCTCTCAGACCACTGTACTTACCCTCCACCCCATTCTAAGCACATCATGACAAGATTTATCTAACATGCATATATTATTCCCCTTATGAATATGCTTAACTGTCCTTCTCTGCCATAAAGGCTTTCATAATCAGGTCCTTGTTGATTTCTCAATTTTCACTTTTTCACACTTCCAACTTACCACTTATTTAAAGCAATATATAAACTTATTTGCAGTTTTTTAAAATTTCCAACTCTTTTCTTGTTTCTGTGAGAGCAAGACTGCTGTTTCCTCTATCTGGAACACCCTCCTCTTCCTGGAAAGCCTGGATAATTCATACCCTTTATTCAACACTGAGCATTATGTCTTTTGTGAAAATTTTCCACCTCTTCTGCTAAACTGGATTCCTTCATATTGTTTCCTTACAACAAGACAATTTATTTATTTATTATTATTATTATATGTACACATGGCATGTAAATAAAATGTAGTAGCCATAGTACACATAGTGCATACCATCTTTAAGATGATGCTCCCTCTGGGTGGGGAAGAAGAAAGCACAACTATATGTATAATCATTTATTTATTAAAAATGAAGCAAATGACAAAATATTCAAGTCAGATAAACTTAGGTAGTAGGTATATGGGTGTTGGTTCAGTTTTCTCTGTACTTTAAAATAGTTTTAATGTTTTATTGATTTAAAATAAGTTGAAAAAATACAGTAGCTTATAGTTAAATCATGGGATAAATAACCAAGCAGATTGTAGAATCTTTGCTTTGGGAGATTACAAAGTCTTTGTATGTGTGTGTTTTTTTTTAAACCAAAACTCTAAGATTGCAAGTTATGGGTTCCAACCACTTGGTACTTGTGTTCCAGTTCACACCTAAGCAGCTCCATTTATAGAAAACTCAACATCTTTTTAGGTAGCCCATTGGGAATTCCTGCTCTGTCCTACTTCTACTTTTTGGAATGCATTGAGGTAGTTGTGAGTTTTCTTTTTTTAATATTGCATTCTTTCTCAATATGATTTTATTGATGTCTTTTCATCATCCTGATCACCCTTTTTAGGATACAACCCAGAGTTTTTCTTAGTGCATGAAGGAATACAGTCTACATAGACAAGAACAGAGGTATTCATTGCCTCACTCATTTTAGACACTTTATTTGTCTGACATAATCTCAGGTTTACATGATACTTTTGAAAGTCAAATCACACAAATGGAGCATTTGAAGGTTGCTGCTGCCAAGTCTGATTTCCTCTGTTCTCTGTCTGTACACTTGAACCAGTAGCCCTTGACATAGGTCAGGAAAACATTGTTAATTGCATTTTTTGTTGAACTTATGATGAATCACTATTTCCTTTTGGATACTAACATTGGATACATTGGTACAACTGTAATATCATTGAGGCTTCTTTTCCTGCATCTTGCCCTTAAGGGTATCAGGAGAGAACTTGTCAAAAGCTTTTCTGAAATCCAGCTACACTATTTCTACTCTATTTCTCTGATCTCCCAGTGTAGTAACTCTGTCACTAGAAAATGAGGTTAGTGTGACAGGACTATTCTTAGTGAGCTCACGCTGAGTTTACCACTTCTTTTTCTAAGTGCTCAGAAGCCATTGTTTAGAAAAAAAAATGTTCTAGAATCTTGCCCTGAATAGATGTCAAGCTCAGTGCTCTCTAGTTCATGAATACGCACTCTTCCTCTTTTTAGAAATCCAAATGACACTTGCCTGTATCCAATTTTCCAGGAGCTCTTTTCCTCTGGGGTTTCTCAGGTGCACTGACAATGATTCAGCCATTTCTACAAGTTCTCTGAGGATGTTGAAACATACTCCTGGGCCAAGAGACTAGGATTCATTTGGCATAGCACCTTTTCATCTCCTTATTTATTTAAGAATACATCTATCACCTGTTTGAGAAAGGAATAGGAAATCGATTAACCCAAACTGTAGTTAAGGTCATGTTTGGTTTGATGGTCAATGTGAAAGTGAATCAAGTTAAGAGGAAAAACTGTTATTAAAGGGCTTGAAGCATATGCAGCAGTATGCTAGGTGCTAAGAGATGAGAATAAGATAAAGCCAAAGCCCTGGTCTTAAAAATCTGATAGTCAAGTTGAGGGAAATAAAACTTGTAATACCATAACCCATATAGTTTAATTTGGGAACAAAGCAGGACTTCAAAGAACACAATCCTTGCCATCAAAAGGATTTTAAAATAGCTCAAATTGTTTCCTTATATTCCTTAATACTATCAAAAAGGTATATTAAAAATGTTTTAAATGTTTCAATATAACTACAGTGTCTACTGACTGCTTCAGTGGCCACAGGTTGTTAGTAAATTCTAAACCTAGGTATGTGCCAAAATGAAGCTTCATTTGTGGTAAAATCTGTTTCTGAGTTGAAATGTTGACACACTAATAGGAGAAGGAAGAGGGTAATGGTTCTACTGCTAAGCCAACCTCTCATGCTACCAGGCTTGTTGGGAGAGGGGAGGGTAGGAGCAGAGAGCGGGACAGCAGGCAGAATGGCTGAAGAAGAGCAACAATGCCTGGTCCTTGGGGTCTTTCCTACATGCTATCTCCTATGCAAGGGGATTCCCATTTATTGAACACCTCATTACGCCAGGAATGCTGTTAGGTGCTTTGAATGACATATTACATTTCTTCCTCCACAAGCCTGTAGGATAGTGCGTGCATGTGTGTGTGCTCAGTTGTGTCCAACTGTTTGCAACCAGATGGATGGGTAGCCCACCAGACTCCTCTGTCCATGGGATTTTATAGGCAAGAAGATGGGGGCAGGTTGCCATTTCCTTCTTCAAGGGATCTTCCTGGCCCAGGGATTGAACCCACATCTCCCTCCTCTCCTGTATTGGCAGGTCGATTCTTTACCACTACGCCACCTGGGAAGCCCAAAACAGTCAGTGTATCCTTATTTTACAAGTGAGGAAACTGAGCTCAGAGAGCTGGAGTCATCTGCTCAAAGGTCACATTAATACTAAATGGCAGACCTGGGATGTAACCTCAGATGCATCTGATTTCAGTGCTATTTTCTTTTTATTACATGACGCTCTCTGGATAGAAACAAATTGGGACTTGAAGAGACTTTTCTTCTTGTCCTTACAAAATGTCTTGTCACCTAGAGAAAGGCAAAATTTCACCCATGTTTCAAGCTGATTGTTATATTCTGCTAGTTTTATTAAATGTACTTTAACTTTTTATATCATAGAATAAATACAGTCTATTTCAATGAAGTAATGTCATTATGTTACCATATATAGATGAGATGTATTTTCATAGACATTCTCTCTATTTGGGACTTGATGTCAAGAAAATGAAATTTGCAAAGATAACTCCTTGCTACCTGATTATTTACTGCATGAGGACAGCGTTTGGTGAATGGCCCTTGTCTGAACTGAGTTTCCTAGTTATCAATGCAACAGATGCGGCAAAATGAGGTCTGTGAACTGAAGGCCAATTTTTGTGCAGAGGATAAAATGTGAAACAATAGATAGCTCAGGAGAGGACATGGTGTATGGGGATACAGTGTCCCTGCAAGGGACAGATGCATATTGCTGAGCAAGGGCTGTTCCAAAGAGCCCTGACCGTTAATGCAATCAGAACCCTGAGCTCTAAATTAAAGCAGGAGAAGAACAGCAGAAAGACGCAGCACCTGTAACTGTAACCTAGAGCCTAAAGGTGCTGGGGGAGAACACTGCAGGAGCAGTAAACCTCTTTTGCTGTTCGTTTCTGTTGGTTTCTTTACAGGAATCTGGAATGCCTGGTTGTAAGGAGTTGGGTTTAAAATGCAGATGTGTGAGTGGGGATTAGATTTTGGGAGGGCAACCGAATGGAGACAAGAGATGCCAGGATATTCCTGTGTGTGTGTGTGTGTGTGTGTGTGTGTGTGTGTGTGTGTTGAGAGGGATATTAGCAAAGAGGCAGCCATTGTCAGAGAGCCCTGACCATCTCCTGCCTGGGGGGATTTTTCATAGGAATTGGCAG
The DNA here is from genome assembly GCF_029378745.1 of Bos indicus. Classification (NCBI taxonomy): domain Eukaryota; kingdom Metazoa; phylum Chordata; class Mammalia; order Artiodactyla; family Bovidae; genus Bos; species Bos indicus. The sequence continues at coordinate 17,572,308 of NC_091767.1, forward strand.
TGGCTGCCTGGACCACCTCTCAACAGCAGAGTGATGCTACAGCCTTTGCTCTGTACTTTGTCCACTCTTTTGCTCAATTCTTCCCCTGGCCTCCATGAATGCCTATTTCCTGCATGTGACATGAACCTTCATAGTTCATTCTCTGACAACATACCTGGCAGTGACCTATGTGGAGTTTCACAGACTGGGTCTTCCACAGATGTTTCATTCTTCTATCCATCCATCCATCCATTCATTCATTCACAAACATTTACCGAATTTCTACTGTGTATCTGTAGCAGTTGTTGGCACTAGGGATAGATAACAAGTTAATACCACTCTTAAGACCTCATGATGTCATGGAGCCATAGGGCCCATTAAGTGATCACAAGCCTGAGATTAGTGCTATAACACAGATGCATAAAGATTCAGAGTTGGTCCCAAAGAGGGTATGGTTGACTGTACTTGCATGAGGCAGGAAAGGCTACAGCCAGGCTTCATACTTAAGATACCAGGTTGTCTTCAGAATCTGGCTCAATGAGTTCAAATCCTGGTTTTGCCACTTTTGAGCTAACAAAACATGAAAAAATTACTCAACTAATTTTGCGTGGCCTCCATAAAATGCATGACTATTATCTCGTGGATTCTTGTGATTATTACATGAGATGATGTGGGTAGATTCGTTGGTAAATGCCTGGCATGTAGAAATCGGTCAGTAAATTTTCATGATTATTATTGTTATTTCTGTTCTCATTATTTGTGAAAGTAATAAGGCTTCCCCAAGGACATATTTCAGCTGAGCCTGGAAGGGTAAACTGTGGTCACTAGGCCAGCGGTGGGAGGGTAGTGACTGGGGTGGGGATGGAGAGGACTTTGCAGAAGAGGAAATAGGATAGGCAATGTCCAGGGGCTGCAAGAGCACAATACACTTGGAGGGAGTCAGTCAGGTAGAGTTAGTTGAGCTCTTAGCACTTTCGTTCTCCATCCTCCCATGTACCATACAACCTTGTAGTTGTTTGGACATAATCTGTCTTTCTTGTTCCTCACCTGGTGACATGCTCATTCTGCTGATTCATCTGTTTCGATCAAAGCCATCTTTCCTGTAATGTCTCTGGGTTCCTGTCTCGCCCTCTGTCCTTGCACTCATCATGCTGCAGTGTAATTACTTGGCGGATGTGTATTTCCTCCTCACTGGGATCCTAGAACGTCTTATTCAGCTTTGTCTGTTCTGCATCGACTGGATGGACATGAGTTTGAGCAAACTCTGGGAGATAGTGAATGACAGGGAAGCCTGGTGTGCTATAGTCCTTAGGGTTGCAAAGAGTCAGACATACCTGGCATGCTGCAGTCCATGGGGTCATGAAGAGTTGGACACGACTTAGTGACTGACCAATTCTACACTGAGCTGGTATCTGGGATTGTGGACTTGTGCAGACCGTGAATTAAAAATAAAGCAGAATGATGAGGAATCATCCGTAAGAACAGAATAACTTATTCTCTCCTGAAAGATCCAAGGAGTCATTTTGAAACAGAGAAATGGTCTGTTTTCTAAACCAAGTGCAGAGCTTCAGATGTGCTTTTTAAAGACATAGCTCTCTATATTTATTTGAACTTTGTAGTATGTAAGGAAATAGAACCCTGAATCCAATCTGGAATCCAGGCCTTAGGTTAATCATTTATACATAGTCCTGCTTGGTCCTGAGCCTATCAGAATTACTTCATTTTTACTTGCCTTGCATTCTCTCCTCAAATCCTATAACAGCTTTATCTTTTCATTTGGCTGATAAGGTGCCAAATGGTTCTTCTTGATGTGTGGTCTTCTTGCAGCAGTTAGTTAATGAGGAATGTCCCTGATGACTTTTATCAGATGAGAATTAACAGTCTGATGGACACAGCAATCACCTCTATGCTAACTGAGAGACCCAGAGCCAGAGAGCTGATGGTTGAAAATTCGGGTTCTGTTTTATGCTGTTCCACATGGATGCTTCCTAGTGCTGTATACCTAGACGTGTCCCCTGAGATCTCTGAACCCTCAATTTTCTCCTTTATAAAATGTAGGCAATACTAATGTTAGTTTCATAGTAAGATAAAGAAAAATGATGGTTATATCATGTGCCAATTTGAAAAGGCTATGGTGCCCAGTGGACTTCCCTGGTGGCTTAGACAGTAAAGCGTCTGTCTACAATGTGGGAGACCCGGGTTCAAGCCCTGGGTTGGGAAGATCCCCTGGAGAAGGCAGTCATTTGGTCAAATGCTAGTTTCCATGTTGCTGAGAAGATACTCTTTAGGTTCATGCTCTTTGAGTAAAGCAAATTACTCTTCATAATGTGACTGGGCCTCCTCTAATCAGGTGAGGATCTCAAAAGCAAAGACTGAGATTTTCTGAAGCAAAAGCAATTCCGCCTTCAGACTGCAACATAGAAATTCTGCTTTCCTTTCCAGCATGTAGATTTCAGACTCAAAACTGTAACATCAATTCACCTGAATTCCAGTTTGCCAGCCTGCCCTGTAGGTTTCAGTCTTAGTAATTCCTTAGGTGTCAATTCCTTAAAGCCTCTTCTCTTACTCTGTGCCTCTCTCTGTCTCTCTCTTATATGTACGTTTCCCAGGTGGCTCAGTGGTAAGAAATCCACCTGCCAATGCAGGACATACCAGTTCAGGAAGATCCCCTGGAGAAGGAAATGGCAACCCACTCCAGTATTCTTGCCAGGAAAAATCCCACGGACAGAGAAATCTGGTTGGCTACAGTCCACGGGGTTGCAAAGAGTCAGACATTACTGAGCAACTGAGCATGCACACAAAATATATATTCATATACACACATATTTTCTATGGTTTTAAATGGCAACCCACTCCAGTGTTCTTGCCTGGAGAATCCCAGGGACAGGGGAGCCTGGCGGGCTGCCGTCTATGGGGTCGCACAGAGTCGGACACGACTGAAGCGACTTAGCAACAACTGCATACACATATATTTTCTATGGTTTTATTTCTCTGGAGAACTTTGATTAATACAGGGAATAAAGCTTAGCAGACTTCCAGGCACATAGGCCTCCAATAGTATGAGCAATCTCCATCCATAGTTCATCAGGCACTCTGTCTATCAGATCTAGTCCCTTAAATCTATTTCTTACTTCCACTGTATAATCATAAGGGATTTGATTTAGGTCATACTCGAATGGTCTAGTGGTTTTCCCTACTTTCTTCAATTTAAGTCTGAATTTGGCAATAAGGAGTTCATGATCTGAGCCACAGTCAGCTCCCAGTCTTGTTTTTGCTGACGTGTAGAGCTTCTCCATCTTTGGCTGCAAAGAATATAATCAATCTGATTTCGGTGTTGACCATCTGGTGATGTCCATGTGTAGAGTCTTCTCTTGTGTTGTTGGAAAAGGGTGTTTGCTCTGACCAGTGCGTTCTCTTGGCAAAACTCTATTAGTCTTTGCCCTGCTTCATTCTCTACTCTGAGGCCAAATTTGCCTGTTACTCCAGGTGTTTCTTCACTTGCTACTTTTGTGTTCCAGTCCCCTATAATGAAAAGGACATCTTTTGGGGGGGTTAATTCTAAAAGGTCTTGTAGGTTTTCATAGAACTGTTCAACTTCAGCTTCTTCAGCATTACTGGTTGGGGCATAGACTTGGATTACTGTGGTATTGAATGGTTTGCCTTGGAAACGAACAGAGATTTTAGAAAAGGCAGAGGAACCAGAGATCATATTGCCAACATCCTCTGTATCATGGAAAAAGCAAGAGAGTTCCGGAAAAACATCTATTTCTGCTTTATTGACTATGCCAAAGATTTTGACTGTGTGGATCACAATAAACTGTGGAAAATTCTTCAAGAGATGGGAATAGCAGACCACCTGACCTGCCTCTTGAGAAACCTATATGCAGATCAGGAAGCAACAGTTAGAACTGAACATAGAACAACAGACTGGTTCCAAATAGGAAAAAGAGTATGTCAAGGCTGTATATTGTCACTCTGCTTATTTAACTTATATGCAGAGTACATCATGAGAAATGCTGGGCTGGAAGAAGCACAAGCTGGAATCAAGATTGCCGGGAGAAATATGCAGATGACACCACCCTTATGGCAGAAAGTGAAGAGGAACTCAAAAGCCTCTTGATGAAAGTGAAAGAGGAGTGTGAAAATGTTGGCTTAAAGCTCAACGTTCAGAAAACAAAGATCATGGCATCTGGTCCCATCACTTCATGGGAAATAGATGGGGAAACAGTGGAAACAGTGTCAAACTTTCTTTTTTGAGGCTCCAAAATCACAGCAGATGGTGATTGCAGCCATGAAATTAAAAGACACTTACTCCTTGGAAGGAAAGTTATGACCAACCTAGATAGCATATTCAAAAGCAGAGACATTATTTTGCCAACAAAAGTCCATCTAGTCAAGGCTATGGTTTTTCCAGTGGTCATGTATGGATGTGAGAATTGGACTGTGAAGAAAGCTGAGCACTGAAGAATTGATGCTTTTGAACTGTGGTGTTGGAGAAGACTCTTGAGAGTCCCTTGGACTGCAAGGAGATCCAACCAGTCCATCCTAAAGGAGATCAGTCCTGGGTGTTCTTTGGAAGGAATGATGCTAAAGCTGAAATCCAGTACTTTGGCCACCTCATGCAAAGGGTTGACTCATTGGAAAAGTCTCTGATGCTGGGAGGGATTGGGGGCAGGAGGAAAAGGGGACAACAGAGGATGAGATGGCTGGATGGCATCACCGACTCAATGGATGTGAGTCTGAGTGAACTCCGGCAGTTGGTGATGGACAGGGAAGCCTGGCGTGCTGTGATTCATGCGGTCACAAAGAGTTGGACATGGCTGAGAGACTGAACTGAACTGAACTTAGTATGAGCAACTATTCTTACTAAACTCTCAGGACCCCAGATCCTCACTTATATGATGGGTGAGTTGAGTCAGTAGTCTCTGCTGTATTATCTAACTTCATACTCAGAAATCTCAATGGAGAGTCCTGCTTCATCAAAGCTATCCTTCTGGGGCAGGAAAACAAATTAAAGTGGCCAAGTACTTTTCTATTGATTTTTCTGACTTGATTGCAGTACTTTATGCATCGCTACTGCTTAAGTTTCTAGATGTGCTTAAAGGTATGTCTAATGTGTTCTTGATAAGTTGAGTATAAGACAAATTTTGCAACATCCCCAAAGATTTTCACATTCAAAGAGAGCTGTGCTGTTGTTCTTATTATATCAGAGGCTGAGAATTGCTGGCCCAGAGGGAGAGTTCAGATGAAGAGGAGGTTGGGAAGGAAGCCTCATTTTCTGGGAGCCTCTGAGTCCTGTGCTGATAGATTTCACAGGGGAAAAGGGTAAAAGAAGCAAGGGGAACTATGAAAGTAAAGGCAGGGTCCTCACTTCTGAGCTTTTTTGTTTGTTTGTTTTGTTTATTTTGTTGCTATTTTTCTTTAGAAGGGAACAAAGCAGTACTTTTTGGAAACAATATCAATGTTCATTTATCAGTGATGTCAACTATATCAGTCTGTTGCCCTGTCTCACTCTATTCTGTTATATTCCCCCCCTTTTCTGCTTTATTTTTATTAATCGAATTCATTCCCTCCTGATGTGTATTTATTTGTCACTCTTTCTATTATTGATTATTCCCACTAGAATGTCAGGTCCTTGAGAGCGGCTATTTTGCCTGCTGAATTCTGTGCTATATCCTGAAAGTTAGAATTATCTTGAAGACATAATAGATCCTCAATAAACGCTTTTTGAATATATAAAGAGATCTGAAAACCAATGTTCTATTCTCTGACACTCTAACGATGTTGTCACGCCCTGAGGCCTCGGTTGCATGATTTACATCTTTCTCTTTACGAGGCACGGAGTGAACTCGGTGGAGAACGTGGCATATCTGGTCTCATCCTCCGTCCATGGAGACTGGAGAACTTCCAAACTGCAAATCACATGGTGAGTGGTTTTATTTCAGGTTCATGTGATGATTATAGCAACATAGCTCCTCTTGTGTCTTCTTGTCATGTGGTATCACAATTTCAGTAACTCCAGCCTGAAGCAACAGGACAGTCCTGAGATTTACAATCAGATGACCCAGACTTTGGTCGTATCCTAGGTAAACCATCAACATATATCTCTTTGTCTCCATTTGTCCTGTGCTTCAGGACCATTAGGTGAGGTAGGTGTGTAAATAGTCAACACCTTTAGGGTTTCTATGTCTAGTATCGCGTCATCTTCAAACAGTGACCGTTTTACTTCTTTTGCCGTTTGGGTTCCTTTTATTTCTTTTTCTTCTCTGATTGCCATGGCAAGGACTTCCAAAACTATGTTGAATAAAAGTGGTGAGAGTGGGCATACCTGTCTGATTCCTGGCCTTAGCAGAAATACTTTCAGCTTTTTTCACTGTTGAGTATGATGTTGGCTGTGGGTTTGTCACATATGATCTTTATTATGTTGAGATGTGTTCTACATTCTGGAGACTTTTTATCATAAATGGGTGTTGAATTTTATTGAAAACTTTTTCTGCTTCTATAGACATGATCATAAGATTTTTATTCTTCAATTTGTTAATGTGGTATATCACATGACTGATTTGCAGATACTAAAAAATCCTTGCATCCCTGGAATAAATCCATTTGATCGTGGTGTATGATCTTTTTAATATATTGTTGGATTCAGTTTGCTAGTATTTTGTTAAGAATGTTTTACTATGTTTATCAGTGATATTGGCTGTAGTTTTTTTTTTTTTTTTTGGGGGGGGGGTATCTACAGAAATAGACCCAAAGACATAGAAAACAAACTTATGGTACTGAAGAGGAAAGAGCAAAAGGGAGTATGCATAAATTAGGAATTTGGGATTAGCATGTACACACTGCTGCTGCTGCTGCTAAGTCACTTCAGTCGTGTCTGACTCTTAGCAACCCCATGGACTGCAGCCTACCAGGCTCCTCTGTCCATGGGATTTTCCAGGCAAGAGTACTGGAGTGGGGTGCCATTGCCTTCTCCATTATTGAAATATAGTTGATTTAAAATGTCTTGTTAGTTTCAGATATATGTATATATACACATACATATACCTGAGACTATAGATATACATACATATATTTTATACATATATATTCTTTTAAGGTTCTTTTCCTTTATAGGTTATTACAAAATATTGAATATAGTTTCCTGTGCTATATGGTAGGTCCCTGTTGGTTATCTATTTTATATAGAGTAGTGTCTGGAAAATCCCATGGACGGAGGAGCCTGGTAGGCTGCAGTCCATGAGGTCGCTAAGAATCGGACACGACTGAGCGACTTCACTTTCACTTTTCACTTTCATGCATTAGAGAAGGAAATGGCAACCCACTCCAGTGTTCTTCCCTGGAGAATCCCAGGGACGGGGGAGCCTGGTGGGCTGCCATCTCTGGGGTTGCACAGAGTTGGACACAACTGAAGTGACTTAGCAGCAGCAGCATACTTGAATAAAATAAAAAAAAAAGATCCAAGGTAGAATGAAGAAAAGTCAGCACATAGTAAGCTTACTATACAAATGTTCATTACTGTAATACAAAAGCAGAAAGAGTCTGAAAAGAAAGGGAATGTTAAATTTCCTAAACATCTATTATATACTTACATGCTATTTAACTTAATCTTCATGTCAGTCTTGCAAGTTTTACAATATTATCCCTGTTTAAAAGGGAAGAAACTAGCTCAGAGCTGTACTGAAGTTTCTCAAGGTCAGATGATGGTATAGGTGGCTCATGGGATTCAGTTGAAGTTTCAAAGACTCCCAAGCAGGTGCTTTATTTACTGTGTCACCCTAACCAACATGAAGAGCACCACACCTGGCTTTCAGGAGCATCTGTGTGAATTGGAGAGAGGAGCCTCTTCTGGGTGGTTACAGCCCTGCAAGTGGAAGGCGTGGTCAGCACAGGGAAGCTGCTGGGAGGAAAAGTTGTACCTCCATCTAGGTGTAGGTGATCATGCACCAGGGCAGGGGTTCTGCAAGGAGAGCATGAGCTATTTTCAGTCCCATTTTCCTCTCAGCTACAGAACCATCAACTGTAGCATTCAACATGGAAAGGATTCCCCTAACAACCTAAGACCACCTAGCAACAGCTGACAGAGCAAAATTAAACATTCATCTTCCGAAGTGTCACTTCTTGAGAAGTTATGATGTAATTGAATTCAGTTGTATCTACCACACTTTAGAGGAGAGGAGCTAGAATTGTTCCTCTAATCATCATTTGGGTGGAAGCCTCTTCTGAAAAACCAACAGGAAGTTGGGGTGTGTAGGCAAGAGCCCTGTCATTTCTGGACTCTGTGACCTTAGCAATTTGGGCATCATTTTATTTATTTCTCACTGATCAGACACCTTCAAGTCAGCATCAGCTTTTAGACCCATTATGACTGCAGAGAATTACCCAGGTGTGAATACAATATTGAGGAACCTGTCTCACTGCCAGCACCCATGACCTTGCAGAGGTGCCCTTGCTTAATTTTCAGGAAGTGCAGCAACATGGAGGGATGTGTAAGGCACCCACTCCAAAAACGGCCATGCAGATCTGCATTTTGAGATGCATTACTTTGGTCCTTTTTTGACATTGGTCAAATAATGCAAAGGAGGAATTGAAGACTAAAAAATACCACAGGAAGTCATTTGAGAGTGTTCTAGTGTCTGGAGTTAAGCAGCCTACCTGAAACGTGCTCTTCAGGCCGCAGGATGAAACTGGGTTTTGGACTGCACCTGGCTGCAGACCTCTCGCCACTGAAGGGTGCTTTCTTCCACTTAATGGGGCCCCATAGTGGTGAATAGATTCCCGGGGTACGAGGAATCCCTTTCCCATTTGACTTTCAGATCTCTGCTTTGAGGGTCTTCATGCTCTGAGAGTGCTTCCAGCCACAGCACCCTGTTAACAGTTCCTGAGCTTATCTTTATATCTCATTTAAAAACACAACCAGAATTGATGACATTTTGAACACACACCTGAGATAGAGCTAAACATCTGGTTCATTAGCCACGCCTTTACTGTGGCTAATATTCAGCAGGGACTTTATTTTTGTATCTGTTGTCATGGCACACGAAAAGTGTCCAACCTGTACTCCTGAAGGGTGAAGACCATTCCCAGTCTCTAGAATGTTTGCTTCTCCAGCTTCTCCACTAACACAAGTATTACCATAATACTTTCACTGAACTCTTCTAAAAAATCTAAAAATCATTTCACAGTTTTTACTATTACAGCTTTTGGTGGGTTTGTTCACCAAACTAGGTAGAGGGCTGGTTTTGAGAGACAAATTATGTGTTTCATTTTAATATGTTTTTTAAAAGTATTCAGTTCAGTTCAGTTCAGTTCAGTCGCTCAGTCATGTCCGACTCTTTGCGACCCCATGAATCGCAGCATGCCAGGCCTCCCTGTCCATCACCAACTCCCAGATTCACCCAGATTCACGTCCATCGAGTCAGTGATGCCATCCAACCATCTCATCCTCTGTCCTCCCCTTCTCCTCCTGCCCCCAATCCCTCCCAGCATCAGAGTCTTTTCCAATGAGTCAACTCTTCGCATGAGGTGGCCAAAGTACTGGAGTTTCTGCTTCAGCATCATTCCTTCCAAAGAACACCCAGGACTGATCTCCTTCAGAATGGACTGGTTGGATCTCCTTGCAGTCCAAGGGACTCTCAAGAGTCTTCTCCAACACCACAGTTCAAAAGCATCAATTCTTCAGCGCTCAGCCTTCTTCACAGTCCAACTCTCACATCCATACATGACCATAGGAAAAACCATAGCCTTGACTAGACGGACCTTTGTTGGCAAAGTAATGTCTCTGCTTTTGCATATGCTATCTAGGTTGGTCATAACTTTTCTTCCAAGGAGTAAGCATCTTTTAATTTCATGGCTGCAGTCACCATCTGCAGTGATTTTGGAGCCCAGAAAAATAAAGTCTAACACTGTTTCCACTGTTTCCCCATCTATTTCCCATGAAGTGATGGGACCGGATACCATGATCTTTGTTTTCTGAATGTTGAGCTTTAAGCCAACATTTTCACTCTTCACTTTCACTTTCATCAAGAGGCTTTTTAGTTCCTCTTCACTTTCTGCCATAAGGGTGGTGTCATTTGCATATCTGAGGTTATTGATATTTCCCCTGGCACTCTGGATTCCAGCTTGTGCTTCTTCCAGTCCAGGGTTTCTCATGATGTACTCTGCATAGAAGATAAATAAGCAGGGTGACAATATACAGCCTTGACGTACTTCTTTTCCTATTTGGAACCAGTCTATTGTTCCATGTCCAGTTCTAACTGTTGCTTCCTGACCTGCATACAAATTTCTCAAGAGGCAGATCAGGTGGTCTGGTATTCCCATCTCTTTCAGAATTTTCCACAGTTTATTGTGATCCACACGGTCAAAGGCTTTGGCATAGTCCATAAAGCAGAAATAGATGTTTCTCTGGAACTCTCTTGCTTTTTCCATGTTCCAGCAGATGTTGGCAATTTGATCTCTGGTTCCTCTGCCTTTTCTAAAACCAGCTTGAACATCAGGAAGTTCACGGTTCACATATTGCTGAAGCCTGGCTTGGAGAATTTTGAGCATTACTTTACTAGCGTGTGAGATGAGTGCAATTGTGTGGTAGTTTGAGCAATCTTTGGCATTGCCTTTCTTTGGGATAGGAATGAAAACTGACCTTTTCCAGTCCTGTGGCCACTGCTGAGTTTTCCAAATTTGCTGGCATATTGAGTGCAGCACTTTCACAGCATCATCTTTCAGGATTTGGAATAGCTCAACTGGAATTCCATCACCTCCACTAGCTTTGTTCGTAGTGATGCTTCCTAAGGCCCACTTGACTTCACATTCCAGGATGTCTGGCTCTAGGTCAGTGATCACACCATCGTGATTATCTAGGTCATGAAGATCTTTTTTGTACAGTTCTTCTGTGTATTCTTGCCACCTCTTCTTAATATCGTCTGCTTCTGTTAGGTCCATACCATTTCTGTCCTTTATCGAGCCCATCTTTGCATGAAATGTTCCCTTGGTATCTCTAATTTTCTTGAAGAGATCTCTAGTCTTTCCCATTCTGTTGTTTCCCTCTATTTCTTTGCATTGATTGCTAAAGAAGGCTTTCTTATCTCTTCTTGCTATTCTTTGGAACTCTGCATTCAGATGCTTATATCTTTCCTTTTCTCCTTTGGTTTTCGCTTCTCTTCTTTTCACAGCTATTTGTAAGGCCTCCTCAGACAGCCATTTTGCTTTTTTGCATTTCTTTTCCATGGGGATGGTCTTGATCCCTGTCTCCTGTACAATGTCATGAACCTCATTCCATAGTTCATCAGGCACTCTATCTATCAGATCTAGGCCCTTAAATCTATTTTTCACTTCCACTGTATAATCATAAGGGATTTGATTTAGGTTATACCTGAATGGTCTAGTGCTTTTCTCCACTTTCTTCAATTTAAGTCTGAATTTGGCAATAAGGAGTTCATGATCTGAGCCACAGTCAGCTCCTGGTCTTCTTTTTGTTGACTGTATAGAGCTTCTCCATCTTTGGCTGCAAAGAATATAATCAATCTGATTTCGGTGTTGACCGTCTGGTGATGTCCATGTATAGAGTCTTCTCTTATGTTGTTGGAAGAGAGTGTTTGTTATGACCAGTGCATTTTCTTGGCAAAACTCTATTAGTCTTTGCCCTGCTTCATTCCGTACTCCAAGGCCAAGTATTAAGTTGATACAAAAACATTTTAAAATGTATGTGAGATAAAAAAGGTAGGCACATAATGAACACCTCTATACCAGTTACATGGTTTAAGAAAAGGAATATTAGCATTACTTTTGAGGTTTCCTGAGTGCCTCCCATCACTTATTTATCTTATCACTATCACTTATTTATCACTTATCACTTATTTTATCACTTATTTATCATTTGTCTCATGCCCCCTTTATGTATATGGCTATTCCAAATTTTGTTTTAACTTTCTCTTGCCTTTAATAATCAGTTCAAATATGTGTACTTGTAATCTTAAAATATATTGCTTTTTTAATGTAAAGGGCTTTCCAGGTGGTGCCAGTGGTAAAGAACCCGCCTGCCAATGCAGGAGATTTAAGAGAGAGGATGCAGGCTTGATTCCTGGGTTGGGAAAATCCCCTATAGAAGGAAATAACAACCCATTCCGGTATTCTTGCCTGGAGAATTCCATGGACAGAGGAGCCTGGCCAGCTACAATCCATAGAGTTGCAAAGAGTCAAAAGCAAATTGATTATGGGAGATGTATTTTAGTAACTTTATTATTACAATTTTTTTGCTCAACAGCATGTTCTTAAGCTTCATCCATGCAGTAATTACGTAGTTTTCACTGTGTAGACTATGTGACTATTTATTCATGTGAGTGGATGGGCATTTAGTTTCTGTTCCGTGGTTTGATATTTCTCACAGTGCCACAATGGATTCTTGTTCATGACCCTTGGAGTTTATGTGCAAAAGTTTCTCTGAGGTACATGCCCATCAAATTTGCATCCTTCTTGCTTCATCACCTAGATAATACCTGCTGCTACTGCTGGTGCTAAGTCACTTCAGTCGTGTCTGACTCTGTGTGACCCCATAGACGGCAGCCCACCAGGCTCCCCTGTCCCTGGGATTCTCCAGGCAAGAACACTGGAGTGGGTTGCCATTTCCTTCTCCAGTACATGAAAGAGAAAAGTGAAAGTGAAGTCGATCAGTCGTGTCCGACTCTTAGCGACCCCACGGACTGCGGCTCACCAGGCTCCTCCATCCATGGGATTTTCCAGGCAAGAGTACTGGAGTGGGGTGCCATCGCCTTCTCTGAGATAATACCTAGTTAGTAGCTAAGGTGTTACTTATCAACTGATATTTTAAACAGTAGCATCTAAATGTTTCCTTGCTCCCAGATGCTTGCAAACCCTTGATTTATCAGTTTTCCCAGTCTGATGAACATCAGTTATCATTCTTATTGATATTGATTTGTTTTTCCACAATTGTATGACATTAAAGTATTAAAATATATTTACTGACCATTTTTGTTTCCTTTTCTGTGATATACATGTTTTTAATGTTTTGCCTAAAGTTTTAATTTGCTTGTTTAAGGAATCCTTTATATATTAGGGGTATTAATGTGAAGTAGCTCAGTCGTGTCTGACTCTTTGTGACCCCATGGACTATATAGCCTACCAGGCTCCTCTGTCTGTGGGATTTTCCAGGCAAGAATACTGAAGTGGGTTGTCATTTCCTTCTCTAGGGGATCTTCCCCACACAGGGATCGAACCCGGGTCTCCCACATTGTAGGCAGACGCTTTACCGTCTGAGCCACCAGGGAAGTTTATGTTGGAAACGTCTTCTTCCATTCATAATTTGTTGGCCTGTTTTTCTTTTAACTTTTAAAAATGGTGTCTTTTGGAGAACAGATGTTTTTGATTTAAAATATTCAAGCTTATAAATTTTTCCCTTATAGTTTGCCTTATAATCCTTGTTTGTAACTTTGTTTCTAACACTAGTCTAAAAAATATTCTCCTGTATTTTGTTTCCAAAGGAATAGTCATCTAGCCTTTTGTATTTAAGTCTGTTCAGATTTTTGAGCACATGGTGAGGCCAAGGTAGTTGTTTTTTTTTTTTTTTTTCCATATGGTTGTCTACTTGTCTCAGTGACTCTGAAAAGGCTGTTACTTCTCTGGTAATCTACATTTTGCGACACCAAAAATCAAGTAAGTGAATATGTGTGGATCTGTTTTTGAACTGCTCTTTTCCACTGATCACTTTGTTTCTGCATATGCTAATCCCATACTGTTTTTATTCTGTAGTTTGTATCAGTTTTGATATCCGTTATGCCTCTTTGGGAGTTTTTCTTTGCTTTTGCAAAGAATTTTAGCATGAAGTTTTCACCAAAAAAGTGGCATTTTCTTAGAACTACTTTGGATTTATAGTTTAATTTCAGGAGAATTGACATTTTAAATATTGAATGTTTAAATCAATGAAGACAATCTACTCCTTCATTTTTAGTCTTTATTATCTTTCAACAAAGTTTTATAATGTTCTTCAGGAAGATCTTGAATATCCTTTGTTAAGAGTTAGTCAAAATTTATTCTATATATATTTTTATATTACCAAAGTGGTATCTTTTTAAAACTACATTTTGAGTCTTCTAATAGATCAAATAAATGCAATTTATTTTGGTGCATTGATCCTGAGTTCAGCAAACTTGCTATGCTCATTATTTTTCTGTTTTCATTATGAAAATAACAGTCTGTTTTCCCTTCAAATTCTTATATCTTTATTTGCCATAATATACTGTGTAGGCTTTGGAGGCTGTGATAAATAGAAGCAGTCATAGCAGACAATCTTTCTGGTCTTCAAAGCAAAACTGTCAACATTTTACCATTTAAGATGATGTTAACTGTCAGTATTTTGTCAGTATTCATAGTTCAGTTATGAATTGATATTGACTTATATTGAATGTATTTTCTTTATCTATGGAGATAATGATTTATCACCTTAAACTTTTAATATAGTGAATTATATTACTAATTTATTTTCTAATGTTAAAATAGCATAAACATTTCTGAGATAAATCCAAGTTGGTTAAAATGTATCATTGATGCCCTGATGGATTTAGTTTGTTGATATTAGGTGCATGAATGACGCTCATTTATAATTTTACTGTCCTCTATGGTTCTTGTCAGATTTTAGTATCAAAGTTATATCAGCTTCGTAAATTGAGTTAGAGAATATTTCTTTTACCTACTTGGAGTTTTTTAAAGTGATTGGAATTCCTTAATTATTATGTATAACTCATGGGCAAATCCTTTAGTGCTCGTATTTTCTTTTTGGTAAGAATTTTAAGTACTGTTTCAGTTACTGCTTAATGGCTATTAATTTTTTTTTAAATTATTTCTTCTCATTTAGTTGGTATGCTTTATTTTCTCAGAATTTCTCTATCTCATCAAACTTTCATATTTATTGGCATTAAGTAGTTTCATATTTATTGATTAATAATGTGGCTTATTTGTTCGTTCTTTCTCTTTTTTGCTATGATTTTCAGAAGTTGGGGTATTGTATTAATCTTCTCAGTTAACAGTGTTTCAATTTGTTGTTTTTTATTTCATTATTCCTGCTTCTATCTTTATTATTTTCTATTTTTTTGTTTCTGTTTTCCTCCTAATATCTTAGGTTTGATACTTGAGTTATTTATTGTTAGGCTTTCTTCTTTTTTAGTGTAAGTATTTAAATGCATATCTTTCTTTCTTAGTACCCCGTAAATTTTGGTGCATAGTATTTTTTTACCATTCAGTTGTGAATGTTATTTGATTTCACTAATTTCTTCTTTGACCCAGGAGTTGTAAATAAATGTATTTCCTATATTCCCTAAACTTTAGATTTTTCTAGTAATATTTTTGTTATTCATTTCTAAGTGAAAGGGTTACCAGAGAATGTGATCTTTGATTTCAACATTTGAAATTTGCTAAAATTTACTTACTGGCCAGGTATGGGTTCATATTTGGTAAATTTTCTGTACATGCTTGGAAAGAATATGTATTTTGCAGTTTTCTGTGTATATCCAGTGATCAAACAATGCTATTTTTCAAAACTGTTATATTCCTACTTATTTTTGTCTACTTTACAAAATTACTCATGTTGTTTATATTAAAATTTGTCACTCGGATGCAGGATTTGTGTATTTTTATAATCCTTTTACTTTCATGCATTGGAGAAGGAAATGGCAGCCCACTCCAGTGTTCTTGCCTGGAGAATCCCAGGGATGGTGGAGCCTGGTGGGCTGCCGTCTATGGGGTCGCACAGAGTCGGACAAGACTGAAGCGACTTAGCAGCAGCAGCAACAGGGTTATTTTATCAATGCATACACATTTAGAATTGTTATATTTTCTTGGTCAACTGAAACTTTTATCATTATGTGGCTACATGTTTTTTATCTGTAGTAATGTCTTTTGTTCAGTGTCTCCTTTGTCTGATATGAGTATGGGTATACCAACCTTGTTTTGGTTTAATTTCATATCTTTTTACTTTGATTCTTTTTGGAGCATACATGTTGTTTATATGTCTCAGCAACAGCTACAACCAGGTGACAATCTGTCTAACAGCTTTGCTAACTAGAATGTTGAATCTATTACATTTATTGTAATTACTGATTAAACATTTTTTCTAGCAATTTATTTGATGATGGTCTCATTTATGTTTCTTTTTCTCCCTCTTCTTGACTCCTTCAGGACTGATTAGTTTTCTTCCCATTCCTTTTTGCCGTCTGCACACTATTGGTATAAATGCTGTTTGCTTATGTGATGTGATTAGTTGCTCAGCTCTGTCCAAGTCTTTGCGACCCCATGGACTGTACCCCACCAGGCTTCTCTGTCCACGGGGATTCTCCAGGCACGAATACTGCAGTGGGTAGCCTTTCGCTTCTCCAGGGGATCTCCCCACACCAAGGACTGAAACCAGGTCTGCCACATTGCAGGCGGATTCTTTACCATCTGAGCTACAGGGAAGTTGTGTCTGACTCTTTTGCGCTGTATTCTTTCGCTGTATTTCTTTACATTTAGTTGCTGTCCTATAAACATCACTATGATTACTTCTCAAAGGCTAAAGTAGCTCAGTATTTCTGCCTTTCCCCCAATAATATTAAGACCGTTCCACACGTCACCTCCATCACCAGCCTCCCTCATCATCTCTTGTGGTTTCTGTGCTTTTGCTGCCACATATATTAGTGCCATTTGTATTTTTTCCCCTAGCCCCACTGACCTTCATTACTTTTGTTTTATATGCTCTGTGTTTGGATTACCCACGTATTTATTTTGGCCTTTGCCCATCACTCCCTCTTGAATCTCAGAATTTTCATTTGGAATCACTCTCCCTCTGCCGGCACTTCTTCTTTTGGAATTTTCCTGTTGTCTGGTGTCACTATCGCTGTCGGGTTTCATCTCTTCCTCATTCAATAGTAAACTGCCTCTATTCTTTATCTGTTTATAAGATTTATTGTCTTTGGTGCTTTTCAATTAAATCTTAATATGTCTAGGAATGGTTTTCTTGTTGTTTATTCTGCTTAGGATTTGTTGATCTTCCCGAGTCTGTGGTTTGATGATTTTATCCATTCTTAAAAATTATAGCCATATTTGTTTTTAGTATATTCTCTCTCTTTTCCTCTGAAATTTGAATTAGATATTTATTAAACCATCTCAATCTATCCTCAATGTTTCTTATCTTTCTGATTTTCAATATCTGTCTTTATGTCCAGTATTCTGAATTTTTTTCCTCTGTGTTCTAACTCTTTCTGTTTTCAGTTATGTCTAAGTTGTCCATTAGTTCTCCATTTCTATGTAAACAGTTACTCTAAGATTTGGCAGTATAAAATAACAAGTCATTATCTCTCAGAGTTTCTGAGCATCAGGGGTCCAGAAGCTGTTTAGCTCTGTGATTTGGCTCAGGGTCTCTCATGAAACTGTGTTCAACCTGTAGGCTAGCCAGGCAGTCATGTGAAAGTGCGGGAGGACCTACTTCCAGGCTTCCTCGTGGGGATATTGGTAGGAGGCCTCCTCATTGCATGGTGGTTGGCTCCTGCTCGTGTGATGAGGTCATGAGGATGGTGATGATAATGATGTGTGAGGACCGTACGCAGCACACAGCATCTTTTTTTTTTTAATGAACTCTGGTTTATTTTCCTTATGAGCTTATAAACTACACAGAAAACATAGTCATGAATACTTGGCCAGGACAATGTTTTGTGATACACATTTTGTCATCTATCTTAACAGGAGTACTTACTCCCGAGTTCTGGGGTGCTGAGGTGTCCTTAGCTCTGCTATTACTGACCTTGACCAGCATTCTTTCCTGAGACCTCCCTGTAGGGGGTTGTGTTCCTGTGGCCTTAAATGCTGCAGATCTGGTACAACATCTTTTAAAACCTAATCTCAAAACAAACAAACAAACAAAAACCTAATCTCAGAAGTGCATACCATCTCTTGTGCCATATTCTGTTGGTCACAGAGACCACTTCTGGTGCATTGTAGGAGTGTGTCATACAGGGGTGTGAATATCAGTAGGGATTATGTGTGGTCATTTCAGAGGCTGGCTACCATAAAAGTGAAATCTATTCATTGAATTTTTAATGGGAATGATTATATTTTTCATTTCTGGATATCTACTGTTTTAAAATATGCTTTCTCTTCATATTTTTAATCTCTTTTTAAAAGTACATCAAATACATTTATATTTTATCTCTGATAACTTCAGTAGCTGAAGATTTTGCTGGTCTGAATTTGCTGACTATCATTTCTTCTGGCAGCTATTCAAGGTGTCTTGCCCAAGTCCTTTTTTTTTTTTTAATTTTAGTACCATTTCCACACCGCTCCCCCGCCCCACCAGAACTTCATCAGTAGGCATTCTTTGAGAACATATTTGGGGCATGCTATTTCAAAGAAAATTTACATTTGACTCTGTCAGTTGCCAGAGGACACTGTTAGCCCAGAATCACTTTAAAATAAGGTCTTGGTTTGTTTGTTTATTTTATTTTTTTAATGTCACTCAGGTAATGTAAAGTGAAGCTGCAAAACTTCATGAGGATTAGTTTATGTTTGTAAACTCTGAGGGAAATCTCCCTTTCAGTCAGTATCAAATTTAAGATGAATAATTATTCTTGCATCCTCTTGAACTAGGTTTATTTCTGGTTTGCCTTTACACTAAGGTCAAGTGCAGTCTTCTATTATTATTCCATTATCTCTCTGCCTTTCATGGTATAAAACTGAAGTTCAAGTTCACTTGCAGCATATGTGCTCAGAGTTCTATTTCACCTCACTTCCTAATTTGCCTAGTGTTTTGACCTCTGAGCATAACTTACTAACTCATCAGTGCATTTTTAGAAACATATTCTTAATAGCTTATTTTAGTCAGTATTTTAATTATTTTTCAGTTGGGAGGGTTGGTCAGGGTGTCTCTTCCCCTATTTTGTTGGAAGTAAATTTTCTGCTCTTCATCACTTTCCAAGTTCTGTTGGACTTCACTGTATACAGTCCAGAATTGGAATATAGTGATAGCTTACATGATGTCTTTTGACTATTTTTACAAGATTATATTCCAGAACAGTATGCAAAGAGTAGTCTCTGGCTTTCTGGTCTTCTCAATAGATAGTCAAAAAGAATGTCCACATTTTCTGGGATTTATTAAGATTTCTAAAACAGAATCTGCTGGCCTTGGAGAAATGTAACTTCTTTAATTTAGTAAGTATATATTCTGCATTTTCAAAATATGTAGAATATATAGTAATCTGAATAGGAACCCAAAGCATCATTCTTTCCAAACACAGAAGGATGGGCTAGTGATAATGCAGAACCTTTTAAAACTATGATTTCTCTTTTATTCTTGATATGTATTTTCTCTTTTCTGGTTCCATCTTTCACATTAAATATCCAATTTTAAATTCTATTATCTAATTGATTTAATGATTAAGGAAATTTTCCTGATATTCAGCTTAAATTTTTCTTCCTAATTTATTCCCATTACTCCTGGTTAAATCTTGAATAACTAGGATTGATGAAGTGCTGAGGAGTAATTAATTGATCGCTAAAGCATCATGGTATTTTCCAGTTCCACAGTGAATTCTCTTAGTTTTAGAAACACTTTTAACCGTAAACTTCATCGTTAAGGCTGTTTGCTTGTTGTTATTTCTGTTATTTTTCCCCAAAGATGTCACATGAAGGCATAAAGTAGTCAAAGACTCAATTTTTACTTAGACGTACTTATTCACTTGTTTTTCTGTAGCAGAGTTTATCTTATTTGTAGAAAAGGCTTTCAAATTTAAGTGACCTTCAAGGAACCACAGTCTTGATGATGCATTTTTGGTACCCTTGGGACATCAAATGACTCTTACTGAACATGCTGTGCACTCCTGGGTTCAAAACTTACTATTTCTTTTTACTCTGCACTCTTCTTACACTCTGCATTGTACCATTAAGTACAGCCTTGTGTGGTTTTCTTTGGTGAATTTTCTACCCCCAGGTGTTTGAAGCTCCTTAAAGGAGACTCTTCCCATCTCTTTCAGAATGGTCCACAGTTGATTGTGATCCACACAGTCAAAGGCTTTGGCATAGTCAATAAAGCAGAAATAGATGTTTTTCTGGAACTCTCTTGCTTTTTCCATGATCCAGCCAATGTTGACAATTTGATCTCTGGTTCCTCTGCCTTTTCGAAAACCAGCTTGAATATCTGGAAGCTTGTGGTGCATGTATTGCTGAAGCCTGGCTTGGAAAATTTTGAGCATTACTTTACTAGCATGTGAGATGAGTGCAATCGTGTGGTAGTTTGAGCATTCTTTCAATTCAGTTCAGTCACTCAGTCGTGTCCAACTCTTTGCGACCCCATGAATCGCAGCATGGCAAGCCTCCCTGTCCATCACCATCTCCCGGAGTTCACTCAAATTCACGTCCATCGAGTCAGTGATGCCATCCAGCCATCTCATCCTCTGTTGTCCCCTTCTCCTCCTGCCCTCAATCCCTCCCAGCATCAGAGTCTTTTCCAATGAGTCAAGTCTTTGCATGAGGTGGCCAAAGTACTGGCGTTTCAGCTTTAGCATCATTCCTTCCAAAGAAATCCCAGGGCTGATCTCCTTCAAAATGGACTGGATGGATCTCCTTGCAGTCCAAGGGACTCTCAAGAGTCTTCTCCAACACCACAGTGCAAAAGCATCAATTCTTCAGTGCTCAGCTTTCTTCACAGTCCAACTCTCACATCCATACATGACCACTGGAAAAACAATAGCCTTGACTAGATGGACCTTTGTTGGCAAAGTAATGTCTCTGCTTTTGAAAATGCTATCTAGGTTGTCATAACTTTTCTTCCAAGGAGTAAGCCTCTTTTAATTTCATGGCTGCAATCACCATCTGCAGTGATTTTGGAGCCCCCCAAAATAAAGTCTGACACTGTTTCCACTGTTTCCCCAACTATTTCCCATCAAGTGATGGGACCAGATTCTTTGGCATTGCCTTTCTTTGGGAATGGAATGAAAACTGACCTTTTCCAGTCCTGTGGCCACTGCTGAGTTTTCCAAATTTGCTGGTGTATTGAGTGCAGCACTTTCACAGCATCATCTTTCAGGATTTGAAATAGCTCAACTGAAATTCCATCACCTCCACTAGCTTTGTTCGTAGTGATGATTTCTAAGGCCCACTTGACTTCACATTCCAGGATGTCCGGCTCTAGGTGAGTGATCACACCATCGTGATTATCTGGGTCATGAAGATGGTTTTTGTAAGTTCTGTGTATTCTTGCCATCTCTTCTTAATATCTTCTGCTTCTGTTAGATCCATACTATTTCTGTCCTTTATCAAGCCCATCTTTGCATGAATCTTCCCTTGATATCTCTAATTTTTTTGAAGAGGTCTCTAGTCTTTCCCATTCTGTTGTTTTCCTCTATTTCTTTGCATTGATCACTGAGGAAGGCTTTCTTATGTCTTCTTGCTATTCTTTGGAATTCTGCATTCAGATGCTTATATCTTTCCTTTTCTCCTTTGCTTTTTGCTTCTCTTCTTTTCACAGCTATTTGTAAGGCCTCCTCAGACAGCCATTTTGCTTTTCTGCATTTCTTTCCATGGGGATGGTCTTGATCCCTGTCTCCTGTACAATGTCACGAA
Source organism: Bos indicus (assembly GCF_029378745.1). NCBI lineage: Eukaryota > Metazoa > Chordata > Mammalia > Artiodactyla > Bovidae > Bos > Bos indicus. The sequence continues at coordinate 17,593,878 of NC_091767.1, forward strand.
CCTCCGTCTAAAGTTCATCAGGCACTCTGTGTATCAGATCTAGTCCCTTAAATCTATTTCTCACTTCCACTGTATAATCATAAGGGATTTGATTTAGGTCATACCTGAATGGTCTAGTGCTTTTCTCCACTTTCTTCAATTTAAGTCTGAATTTGGCAATAAGGAGTTCTTGATCTGAGCCACAGTCAGCTCCTGGTCTTGTTTTTGCTAAGTGTATAGAGCTTCTCCATCTTTGGCTGCAAAGAATATAATCAGTCTGATTTCAGTGTTGACCATCTGGTCATGTCCATGTGTAGAGTCTTCTTGTGTTGTTGGAAGAGGGTGTTTGTTATGACCAGTGCGTTCTCTTGGCAAAACTTTATTAGCCTTTGCCCTGCTTCATTCCTTATTCCAAGGCCAAATTTGCATGTTACCCCAGGTGTTTCTTGACTTCCTACTTTTGCATTCCAGTCCCCTATAATGAAAAGGACATCTTTTTTGGGTGTTAGTTCTAAAAGGTCTTGTAGGTCTTCATAGAACCGTTCAACTTCAGCTTCTTCAGCGTTACTGGTTGGGGCATAGGCTTGGATTACCGTGATATTGAATGGTTTGCCTTGGAAACGAACAGAGATCATTCTGTCATTTTTGAGATTGCATCCAAGTACTGCATTTTGGACTCTTTTGTTGACCATGATGGCTACTCCATTTCTTCTAAGGGATTCCTGCCCGCAGTAGTAGATATAATGGTCATCTGAGTTAAATTCACCCATTCCCGTCCATTTTAGTTTGCTGATTCCTAGAATGTCAACATTCACTCTTGCCATCTCTTGTTTGACCACTTCCATTTTGCCTTGATTCACGGACCTGACATTCCAGGTTCCTATGCAATATTGCTTTTTACAGCATCAGACCTTGCTTCTATCACCAGTTGCATCCACAACTGGGTATTGTTTTTGCTTTGGCTCCATCCCTTCATTCTTTCTGGAGTTATTTCTCCACTGATCTTCAGTAGCATATTGCGCACCTACCAATCCGGGGAGTTCCCCTTTCAGTATCCTATCATTTTGCCTTTTCATACTGTTAATGGGGTTCTCAAGGAAAGAATACTGAAGTGGTTTGCCATTCTTTTCTCCAGTGGACCACATTGTGTCAGACCTTTCCACCATGACCTGTCTGTCTTGGGTGGCCCCACAGGCATGGCTTAGTTTCACTGAGTTAGACAAGGCTGTGGTCAGTGTAATCAGATTGGCTAGTTTTCTGTGATTATGGTTTCAGTGTGTCTGCCCTCTGATGCCCTCTCCCAACACCTACTGTCTTACTTGGGTTTCTCTTACCTTGGACGTGGGGCATCTCTTCTCGGCTGCTCCAGAAAAGTGCAGCCACTGCTCCTTACCTTGGATGAGGGGTATTTCCTCACCGCCACCCCTCATGACCTTGAACATGGAGTAGCTCCTCTCAGACCTCCTGCGCCCACGCAGCCACCGCCCCTGAGATGGGAATACCAGACCACCTGACCTGCCTCTTGAGAAACATATATGCAGGTCAGGAAGCAACAGTTAGAACTGGACATGGAACAACAGACTGCTTCCAAATAAGAAAAGGAATATGTCAAGGCTGTATATTGTCACCCTGCTTATTTAACTTCTATGCAGAGTACATCATGAGAAACGCTGGGCTGGAAGAAGCACAAGCTGGAATCAAGATTGCCGGGAGAAATATCAATAACCTCAGATATGCAGATGACACCACCCTTATGGCAGAAAGTGAAGAGGAACTAAAAAAAGCCTCTTGATGAAAATGAAAGAGGAGAGTGAAAAAGTTGGCTTAAAACTCAACATTCAGAAAACTAAGATCATGGCATCTGGTCCCATCGCTGCATGGGAAATAGATGGGGAAACAGTGGAAACAGTGTCAGACTTTATTTTGGGGGGCTCCAAAATCACTGCAGTTGGTGATCGCAGCCATGAAATTAAAAGACATTTACTACTTGGAAGGAAAGTTATGACCAATCTAGATAGCATATTGAAAAGCAGAGATATTACTTTGCCAGCAAAGATCCATCTAGTCAAGGCTATGGTTTTTCCAGTGGTCGTGTACGGATGTGAGACTTGGACTGTAAAGAAAGCTGAGCGTTGAAGAATTGATGCTTTTGAACTGTGGTGTTGGAGAAGACTCTGGAGAGTCCCTTGAACTGCAAGGAGATCCAACCAGTCCATTCTGAAGGAGATCAGCCCTGGGATTTCTTTGGAAGGAATGATGCTAAAGCTGAAATTCCAGTATTTTGACCACCTCATGCGAAGAGTTGACTCATTGGAAAAGACCCTGATGCTGGGAGGGATTGAGGGCAGGAGGAGAAGGGGACGACAGAGGATGAGATGGCTGGATAGCATCACCAACTTGATGGACATGAGTTTGAGTGAAGTCCGGGAGTTGGTGATGGACAGGGAGGACTGGTGTGCTGCAATTCATGGGGTTGCAAAGAGTTGGAAACGATGAGCAACTGAACTGAACTGAAAGGAGAATCTTAATGCCACCTTCCATTTCCTAAGGACAATGCTGAAAAATGCAACAGTAAGTTCTTGTGAAAATGTTAGTTGTTCAGTTGTGGCTGACGCTTTGCGTCCAATGAAGAGTAACCTGCCAGGCTTCTCTGTCCGTAGAATTTTCCCAGGCAAGAATACTGGAGTGGGTTACCATTCCCTTCTCCAGGGGATCTCCCTGATTTAGGGATTGAACCCTGATCTCCCACATTACAGGCAGATTCTTTACCTGGTGAGGCACCAAAGGCTCTAGTACGTTCTTAGTTAGGGGCAAAATGTGCCCTTAACAATCTGAATAGTGATAGTAACTTAGGTTTTAAAATCAAGAACAACTCTTCAAAAGATGTTAGGTGTGACCTGAATGTAGATGATTGTGTAGGTTTCAGGCAAATGGGGAAGTGAAGACAGGCTTTTTCAATAAAGGGCACTGACTGTGGAAATCCCATGCTGTTTGGGAAGTTGCTGCGGTGGAACAAGGGGTATGTGGGTGAGGCAGATGAAGTCAGGCCTCAGAGCACCTGTGTGTCATGATTTTAGAATTTAGAATTTAGATTTAGAATTTAGAATGAATGAGAAGGGAGTTTTCATCATAGGGGACTTCATAAGTATTGGTGTTTATGATGATAATGATTTTTTAATGTTTTTTTTTGTTGTTCAAAAAGAGTGGGTTGAATAGGAGAAAAACCACTGAATCTTTTATTTGCCACATGTATTTGGTGCAAGCTGCTGCAAGATTCCACATCAAAACACTGCTTTGCTTTTCCCTGTTCAGATGTTTTTAACATCCTATTCATGAGAGAAGTTCTTGTGGAAAATTCACCCCCTCCTCCCCTCCCTCCCACCCCATGCGGCATGTCTTGGGGAAGAAGAACGAGCCAACAAATAAACAAAAAACAGACCCCTGACACTTCTGGTGTGTTCAGTTCTTAGATGCTGAGCTGACCTGGAGGGCTGTTAGACATTGCTTTTCTCATCTGCTTGACAGACAGGTGAAGCATATCATTGCATCTAAGGAAAGAGCATGAAAAGGATAGACTTTAGTTTTATAATTTGAATATTATTAGCAGTAGGATGGAAATGGTATATATTTTTATTTATTTATCAATTTCTTTTAAAATTTTCTTTATTAGCCTTTCGAAAAAATAGCTTTTTATCTTCTTTTAAAATATGGCATGGCATTGAAGTGTGTCTTTTTAGTAGGCTTCTGGAATTTTAGGCTTCTGTCTTCATTCTGATGAGATCTGGGAAATGTTGCCTTGTAAGTGCCTCATCTTGGTGATGTATTAAAAACATGACAGTGACATTTATAAAATTATTTCAGCACAGCGCCCAAAGGATCCTTCTGGTGTTCACCCTTTCCTGCTAATGAGCGGTGTGTGGAAAGCAACAGGGTTAAATCTATTCAACTGTATTTTGTTTGCTTTTGTTGGCCAATGTGGGATTCATCTTGATACAGTCAGAATTTATTGGTTGGTAACTATATTAATAAGGAAAAATATTTTTTTCCCTTCTAGGAGCTCTGTTAGAATCACTGTGAGATCCTTTATATGTTGTTAATCTAGTTTTGGATGAGAGGGTCATGGATGCTCCACACCTTCTTCCCTTCAGGCCTTCCTGACTGCTCACTCACGTATGTTGAGAAGGAAAGAAAGATGGTGTTCATGGAATAAGAAGCTGGAAGATGAGAGATAGAGGGAGGTGGAGGAGAGGAGAGATGGGAGGAAGGAGAGGGAGGCCAGAAAGGAGGGGAAATGAAAAAAAAAAGGGGGGATAAAGGGAAAGAGAAAATGAAAAAAGAGATTCTCTTTTCCATCTTTGAGCATTTCAATGTACTCAACACATATTCATGGAACGGTGCCTTGGGAGCATGGAGGAAGAAAGAGAGACTTACTGGGAACTAAGCAAGAAAATTCAGAGGAACTCATGGCCTCTGAAACAGTTTGAGACAGTAGCTGTAAAGAAAAGTAATAAAACTAAAATACATTGGACACATGGTTGTAACTTTCATTTGTGTGAAGGCAAAATGCATTCGTGATTTATGTCCTTTTTGATTAATGCCTTGAAATGTAAATGTTTACATGCAGAGGCACAGCTTATTTACAGCTTTGTTTTTGGCAGTCGTCTGGCATCTAAACCACCTTTTGAAATATTGCATGGGGTCAAAGAACAATTCTTAAAATCGGTAATAATAGAAATTAAAAAGGTAAAGGAAATGGAGGAAGGCAGTTTGCCACGGAGACATCAAGTTTTATTTTAATTTTTCAGCCTGAAGTTTAACACAAAAGATAAATCTTTCCTGACAGGATAGGCTAAGGAATATATCATATCAACTTGCAAGTTGGTAACTGGGTTTTTGGAGACAGATATCACCTCGGTAACTGTTGCAAATGCATTTACTTTATTTTAAAGGTTGTTCTTTCCATTATTAATGCCATACTGAATCACAGAGCCGTTTATGATGAAATGTGCTACTCTAAAAATCCTGTAAATGCATTTGCTATGGTAGCTGATGTTTCAACTCATCCTAAGATATACTGTAAATTTTTGGAAGATGTTTTTATCTTATTGCATATTCTCTGAAGACTGTTAGAATCCAATTTATTAACTCTCTGGAAGTTGAAAGCCACGCTTGAATAAAGTGATACCAATATTTGTCAGGATTGGCTCAAATAATGTATTTTATGGGGTAACAGCACAATTCCAGGCTTTGAATGCCTTACATCCGTAATGATGCTGGTGCTGGTAGTGTAGACAGTTTTTAATGAGTTTCAGAAGGTATTACTTTGCTCATTAAAGTAAAAATATATATATATATATCTTCCCTGTAGTACTTTTGATGTCCCCACTAAAATTGGGACATTTTACTGAAGGAAAAAAATAAAGGCTTTACTCAACTCAATAAATGGTTTTAAAACTTACTCAGCTGTAAAGATACACAGAAAAGTTGCATGGGAAACTTTAGCCAGGATCCCGGAGGTTTAAGGATCCTGAGTTTAAGTAAGATTTTTTTCTCATGCTGGCTGGACAACTTTGGCTAGTCACGTAACCTCTCTAAGACTCACTTACATAAACTATAAAAAGGGAAAGCTGAATATGCTGGTCTTTATTTCAGGACATTTAGTCTAGACTAGTTATTCGATCCCTGGGTTGGAAAGATCCCCTGGAGAAGGGCATGACAACACACTCCAGTATTCTTGCCTGGAGAATTCCATGGCCAGAGGAGCTTTTTGGGCTACAGTCCATGGGGTTGCAAGGAGTCAGACACAATTGAGCGACTAACACACATACAGTCATCTCTCTAGATCAGATGGGGTTTTCCAAAGCTCTCAAGCAAGAGAACATGTAGATGTTCATTTACTGAGGTGTGTGTGCCTGTGTGATGCCAAAGCTACTTAAGGAAAAGAGAGGTGAATAATGTTAATCTAGATTCCACATTTGGATTCTAGGGCCATAGAAGACAAAATGGCTGATCCATGGGCTCTTGTTGAGATCACCAAGGTCAATTTGATCCATGCCTCTCACTTTACAGGTGAGGAAGCTGAGACCTAGAAAGAATGAGGGGGTTTAGAAGTTTCACTCCTTCATCCAATGTGGGCAAGGGCTGAAATCAAGACTCCTAAGCCCTTGGACTGGATGGTATTTGGTAACCCATTTCCCTTTTTCTACTCCACTTTCAAAGTCTGTTCTCCAGAAAGGACAGTATAACCTCATTGTAGGTACAGATGTAAATGACTCATAAGTCTTCAGTTCTTTTCCTGTGGGGGGCTGTAATAAAACTTGATTATTGACTGCAGTCAACTGAGAGAGATCTGGTATTTGGAAGATACATGAACATTATTTTTAATGTCTCTCAAATCAGTCCTTCAGACTTTCTTATTACCTGCATCATCATCATCATTATTTTTTTTTTTTTTTCTTCTCTTGCTGTTCAAGTAAAAGCAGATTGCTACTCAAGCATTAGCTGAAAATTCACAAGCCTTGGTCCACATGTTTGCAGAGCAAGAAAACCAATTTTTCGCTTATTTAACAAGCATTTATTGAAGATCTGTTATCTCCAGGTACTGTCTGGGTCCTGGGGATAATAGCAATGAGCAAGACTCAGAAATTGAGCTGGGAAGTTTTTAGTCCAGGGTCAGATGTCTGTCTCTTGGGCCAGCAGAAGAGGAATCAGCTATCATGTACATGTTCAGGAGTTCCTGACTGAGTCTAAACCATCCTGTTTTCCCTTACCTGCTCTTTCAGAGACAGAAATGTCTTTAGAAGAGATAAAATGACGGAATTCTTTCTCACTATCATTTTTCTTGGTGTCCATTCTAAATATCAGATTTTCTTAAAAGAAATGCCTGAATATCAGTTCATCCTTCCTGACTTTTTTGCAACCTATGTTGAACCCAACCTGGGGAGCACAAAGGTGGCCATCTTCAGGCTCTCAAGATTCAGAATGGGTCTATAAATATACAGTTTGCAGAGGGAAGCACAAGACAGACTGCATCTAGTATATTTTCAAAACCCGTAGCCCACAGTCTTTGTCACGGCAATATTTTGGTTCTGTATCAAACAATTTCTTCCACCTTGTATAATCATGGCACTGAATAAATGTTCAACATGAAAACAGTTACTGCTTTTCAGCTCCAGGATGGCTGTGTTTCAGAAGCGAGGGCAGCCTGTGCTTTCTGGATGAAAGGTGTAGTGTAAATGCAACTTATTACCATTTTAGGCAGAATTCCCAGGCTGGCATTTAGCAATTAAAAAAGCAAAGCTAAACAAGCCCAGGAGATCAACATTCCCTTTTCTTCCAGCCCAAGATGCTCAGTTATTGTGGACAAAGAACGAGAAGGCCCCTCTGTCCTTTGTTAACTCTTCTCGGCGCCTCTAGAGCAGCGCTGGTGGGAGGGGCGAGAAGTATGTTTCATTTCCATTAATCAGTGGAGAGTCTAAATGAAGAGGTACAAATGGCTCTTTCAAGAATTTGTCAAAGCAGAATTCACGTTATAAAAGATTTACTGATTTTCTCTTCTCAGTTGAATAATCTCTCTTGATATTTCCAGCCTTTATCTTCTCTTCAAAGAATGCTCTGTCCTAGGCTTAACTTTGCAAGGTACATGGTTGAGTGGGAGAGATTAACCTTCATAGGACAATGTAGATTTAGAAAAATTTACTTCTGGGAGATCATGGTTTAATAAAATAGATGTTTTTCCTAACTCAAAGAAAAGAAACTCAGCATTTTCAAAACCTCATATACTAGTGATTCCGGAGTGATGGATAAAGTATATTTTCCTCAGAGATATACATTCTTCTCTGTTTGGATTCAGGACTTTGCTGTGAGACTAAGTTTTTCTCCCAAAAGTTGTTACCTTTAAGTATTCATATTGATTTCTGCCTATTCTCTCTCCCCAATGCAAGGTGATGAGTTCCTTGATTAGTGTGTTAGGCATCTGTACTTAAAAGGAAAATGAGGGACCTTCATAATGTCTCTAATTCTGCTGATATAATAAATCTGGGAAATCTAATGTTAAGGCCAACTAATTTACCATTTGTGACCCATATTTGGGGAAAACACACCATCAGAAGGTTTGATGATAATTTTCATCATCAAAGCAAGTGTATTGGTTACAAGTTTATGAACCTAAATTTCTCTTGAACATATTTTAAAATCTATTATCTGTGAATTTCCTCAGGAATAAGCAACAATAGCATAGAAATATATATTAAACTGAAGAAAAAAATCTTTCAAATGGAGCCCTAGCTGCTATCTTTTTAACATTTTTGTTTTGTTTGCTATTTACTAGGCACCATGATTGTGAACTGAGTTTCAGTTCTTCCGTAAATCTCAAGCTCAGATGCTTTATTTGATGTTTTTCCTGGAGAGCAGCATCCCATTACACCGCACACTAAAGGACAAGTTGGAGTGTTACATGCCCAGAGAAAGGCCCATACAAGTGTTTGGTTAAAATCAACTTCAGAGTTAATGCTTGGTATTTGCTCTAGGACTAATGGTAATTAGATTGAGCAAAGCAGGCATGAGGAGGACAATGCATTCACTAAAGCGATGACATCATGCGAGAGCACAGTATTCTAAGTCCAGCCGAAACTATCCCGCACGACACTGTGATGATGGACACAAGACCCTGCGCGTTTTTCAAAAGCCCATTGAACTTTACAGCCCAGAGAATGAGCCTTAATGTACGTATTTCTTAAATCTGAGACAGTCATTTAGGAGGTCAGAGGATCCTCGCGTGGAAAGAAATCTACGACAAAAGAGTCTAACTGCATTACAAATGTGTGACGTATCACTAAGGGAACTGAAGAAAAACCATCTGAAAATACCCAAGAAAAGTGTTTCTCCTGAGAGGACCAGGGAACCAGTGATACACACGAATACAGCCTGTATCAGAATCACGTGTGTAGCTTTTAAATTCTGTGTTTAAATACACGTGAAGCCATCCCCACAGCTCAGATATTCCGTGTCAGTAGGTGTTGGGGGGATCATTTTTTAAAGAGGTCAATGATGGTTAATAAAACAAGAACCTAATATTAATCACAGAGAGGCTTAATATTCACACAGAATTGGGATGAATTATGCAGAAAGATTTTATATATCTTTCTTCTCCCTTTTCATCTGGGTTTCAACCTGAAAGCTCTGCAAGTTACACATTCCCTGAGGCTGAATTGACTTGTTTATGTAATTGCCCTTTTTCTTCTCCAAGTTAAAATTTTTATGATGGAAAATATATTTCTTTCTTTATCTTCTGTATCTTTCATTCTATCAAAGGCAAATTTATGCATTAGACTTCAGTGGTTATGGCACAGGAAAATAATATATATATATTTTCAAGTTTTGTTATAAGAGCTATGTGAAAAATGATTTTTGATGTATTTGGATACTGGTCCTTAAAAAATAATACATAAGACATTAAAATACACACGCCAGGAATTTGGAAATATTTAGAAATGTAAAATATGCAGGGCTTATGTAATGCTTTTGCAGTGGTAGAAAGAAAGTCATAAAGAAGATAAGACCCCCGATGATGCAAATTTCACTAACCTCCCTCACCTGGTACTGGTGTTAGCAATGGTTTGAGTTGTTTTCAGTGGAATTTAGGTGATTTTAGTGATGAGTTAAGGGGGAATTGGGGGATGACAGTCAAAAATACTGTAACATTGGGCAGTGGCTCTTCATAAAATCTTACTGAAGTGTTTATTTTTCCTGTCCTTGTTACTCTTGAGATGGGGCTCAAGGGTTTTAACTGGGGCCATAGGTATGGCATCATACGGCCAATTAAACCCCCTCCAGCTGTGGGTCCATCTGGCCTATGCTCACTCCTGTGCTTATGGTAGCCCCAAGAGGCCAAAGGAGAAGAGGTCTGGTATTACCCTCAAATCCCCTCAAATCCATCTCTGGATTTGCTCCAGCAGATACTGAAGTAAACAGCAGTTTGAAAACCTTCTGAGAACCTTCCTTTCATTGATGTCTTGGTGTATTATGTGAAATGGCATTTTATATGGTAGTATCTATCTCCATGAAACTTTTATATATAGCAATGATTTTAGAAATTATTTATGAAATCTGATTTTACAAAGAGGAAATCGAGATGCCATAAAGAAGCACAATGGCAATTCTTATACCCATTAGGATACGGGAAGGCAGGGCTCAAACCCAGCCCGGTGCTCTTTCTGCCATGATAACAAGAAGTGGATCTGAAGATATAGATATACCCATATCATAAAATTAGTTGGAAACAAATAATTTCCAAACAATCTGGTATGAAACAAAACCTACTTATTCTAGCTTGAGTCTGAGTATTTTGTTATTAATTTTTTAAATGGAACACATACATCCCATAGAGAAAATTACTTAAAAGCCCCAATAATCTTGATTACTTAATGTCATAACTGATGCCTACAGGCTTCAATAAATGCCTTAGTTTTGTAGATTCTGTGTAATAAGACTTTGTAACATTTATAATACCTACTGCCGAGTTTTGACTATTAGTAGTTCTAAGTAAATCTATATTAATTAATTGAAGGGATGAAAGGCAGGCATCTCTCAGTTTATTGTTAATGAGTGACAACTTTATCTCATCTCATCACAGACTTCTATGGAGCTTCCCTGTGGATGACTACCTCTGCAGGGACACTGTAATGAATGCCTGCTCAGTTTTGCTGTTGTTGTTCAGTCACTAAGTTGGGTCTGGCTCTTTGCGACCCCATGGACTGTGCGTGCCAGGCTTTCCTATCCTTCACTATCTCCCGGAGTCTGCTCAGATGCGTGTCCATTGAGTCAGTGATGCTGTCTAACCATCTCATCCTTGCCGCCCTTTTCTCCTCTTGCCGTCAGCCTTTCCCAGTGTTAGGGTCGACTTTTACTGTCTGAGCCATCAGGGAAGCCCTGCCTTCTAAGTGGTAATCACTTTATATCTATTTTCTTATTTAGTCCTTAGCACATCCTTATGCCATAAGAATATAATCTCTATTTACAGGTGAGAAAGTACATCAAACAACAAGAGAGAGTATTTTCAGGATTGGAAGCAAATGATCTCTGACCACAAAGTCCATCCATTTCTCATACTTAGTCAAATCCATGATATAGTGTAAAGGCTTCATAATATGCTTTTTCAATAGTTATTTTCAAATGCCTATGTGCCCAGGTGGGTCATAAAAAGAAAAAGAAAGCAGAGTCAAGATTTTCAACCCAAATGGTATACACTTTCTTTGTATAGTTTCTTAGAGCATCCCAATACTGTGCAACTCTATTCATCTCAAGACATATGGAAAGAGTTTTATGTTTTAAACAATTAGACTTGACAGCACTATTGTTTCTTTCTTATCTAATATCCTTCATCCCTGGAGCCAAGCTGGAATCTGTATTCTCTCTCCAAATTTAATTCTGATTCCTTGTACATATCACTCGGTTGTCAGGAGACAGCAACTTAATGGCATTTGTTCCTGTGGCTTAGGAGCATCTGGGTTATGTCACTTTTTTAGCTGACCTCTTAGCTCAGAGGGAATTAAATTCTTTGTCTAATGGTCTTTCAGAGGCCCTTATCATTGGTGATTTTGCTTTCTAGATCCTATGTTGTTCTATAAATGTCATGAGATGACAAGATTTCTAGATATTAATTTGTTTCTGTTCAAAGGAGGATGGCAGTTATAAATGTAGAAGAAGCAGTGAACAAGGAAGGATATTATAGAGGAGAAACTAACAAAGTCATAGTTGCTGGTGTATAACTTGATGGATTGACAAGTCTAAAATTCCAGAGGACGTGGAGACAAAGGCTGTGTAATGGGGGAAAAAAATGCATCTCTAAATTTTGTGTCCTTTCAATGCAATTCAGTTCACTTTCAGATCAGTTCAATTCAACATATATTTCTTTGAGCCTTCAGTGAAGAGCATTTATCCTAGATGGTGAAAGAACTGATGTTTCCTTAAGATTTCTTGCGGTTAAGCAAAACAGAACTATCCTGTGGATAACTTTGAGAAAGTCATTTCACCTCCATGGGTCTCAGTTTCCTCATTTCTTAAACGGTTATCTCTTCTAGTCATTCACATTTGGTGACATTCCTTATGGGAAGGCTGTACTATAATTGAAAGAGAGCGCTTGCTTTAAAATTGGTGATTCACAAAAAAATGACTCACATTTTTGTCCAACTCTGCTACTGTTTAGCTCTTTGCACTTGGTAAGTCACTTGGTTTTTCTGGGTCTCTTCTGAGAGATCAAAGAAAGTGATTTTGAAGGTTCCCTTTTTGCTATACAAGAAAATTTATATATTTCTGTGAGACTGGCTATAACCTCACATGTCCACATTCATATTGCATGGCATAAGTAAGCAAACTAATGGAGATTTTGTTGTTGTTGAGCTTAATTGTTATTCTTTACTGACAGGTGGTGTACATACTGGTATGGTTTGTGAGACTGGAACCACACAGACATGCAGCTAATGCCTATGGCAGAAAACATGATTTTGTGAAAGAAGTCAAAAATTTCTAAAATGTACTCAATATTCTGTGATAACCTATATGAGAAAAGGATCTGAAAAAGAATATATGTATATATAAAACTGAATCACTTTACTGTGTACCCGAAACTAACACATTGTAAATCAACTCTATTCCAAAAAATTTTTTTTAAATTCCAGTGATGTATAGAACAGTCTTATGGACTCTGAGGGAGAGGAAGAGGGTGGGAAGATTTGGGAGAATAGCATTGAAACATGTAAAATATCATGTATGAAACGAGATGCCAGTCCAGGTTCGACGCACGATACTGGATGCTTGGGGCTAGTGCACTGGGATGACCCAGAGGGATGGTATGGGGAGGGAGGAGGGAGGAAGGTTCAGGATGGGGAACACATGTATACCTGTGGTGGATTCATTTTGATATTTGGCAAAACTAATACAATTATGTAAAGTTTAAAAATAAAATAAAATTTAAAATAAATAAATAAATAAATAAACTGCTAAAAAAAAAAAAAGGTAGAGAGACAAAAATAAATAAATAAATAAATAAACTGGACTCCCAAAATGGATATCTCTTTGAATAACAGCGAACTTTCTGGCCAGATGTTAATTGGTGTGGGGTTTATGTTTGTCAACTTGCAGCAAAGAAATATTTTATTATTTCTTTGCAATCTATTGTATCTGTTGTAGTAGGTGTTGTTCAGTTGCCCAGTTGAGTCCAACTTTTTGCACCTTATGGATTGTGGCATGCCAGGCCTCCCTGTCCCTCACCATCTCCCTGAGTTTGCCCACGTTCATGTCCATTGCATTGGTGATGCCCTCCAACCGTCTCATCCTCTGTCGCCCTCTTCTCCTTGTGCCCTCAATGTTCTCCAGCATCAGAGATTTTTCCAGTGAGTCAGCTGTTCATATCAGGTGACCAGAATGCTGGAGCTTCAGCTTCAGCATCAGTCCTTCCAATGAGTATTCAGGATTGATTTCCTTTGAGACTGGCTGATTTGATCTCCTCACTGTCCAAGGGACTCTCAGGAGTCTTCTCCAGCACCACAGTTCGAAGGCATCAATTCTTTGGTGCTCTGCCTTCTTTACCGTCCAGTTCTTAGAGCTGTATGTGTCCTCTGGGAAGACCATAACCTTGAATATATGGACCTTTGTCAGCAGAGTGATGTCTCTGCTTTTCAACACACTGTTGTATCTACTACAAGTCACTAAATATTGTAGTTTCCCTGTCTGTAGCAACCTTTCTGCATAGGGATTTCCCATCAGATTGACATCAGGTTTTGCCATGTAACTTGCCTGAGCCAATAAAATGTGAAGAGAAATTATATGTCCCACTTCTGAATGGAAGTTTTATAAGAGGCAATGAAAAGTTACCAAGTTTCCTTTCTTTCTACCATAAGATAAGCAATGTTTTAGGACCTGGGGCAACCATCAGCCTGAGACTTGGCATGAAAACACTGTGGAGACATCCTATGATTACTGTAGTAGAATCAAGTGTGAAAGTCACTCAGTTGTGTCTGACTCTTTGCGATCCCATGGACTATATAGTCCATGGAATTCTCTAGGCCAGAATACTGGAGTGGGTAGCCTTTCCCTTCTCCAGGGGATCTTCCCAACCCAGGGATTGGATCCAGGTCTCCTACATTGCAGGCAGATTCTTTATCAGCTGAGCCATAGGGAAGTCCTGTGTGATCAAGGACTAATCTTAAAGAAAAAGGCTTTGCTGAAACCCATCTGGGAGTTTGGGCTTTTTGAACACTAGCTGTGCCAGACTCCTTGTTTGGCACCTTTCTATAAACATTGCACTTTCCTTCACCACACACTCAAACACACACACACACAAAGACTAATCTTTTGTCCCTGTAATCTGCTAAGATTTCTTTCTCGGTTGTGTTATAATCCAGTCTACCCTGAGTACCTGTACTTGCTACTGAGAAACACAGTTATGAGCAAGCCGTATCTAATCTTGGATCCTTTATGGACATTTCAGTTAAGAAGATTATAGTAATGTATGATGCATCTTACAGTAGAGGAATTGCAATTGGGGGAAGCAAACCTTGATAATGTGCATTTGAGCTAACAGTTTATGTATTAATAGGAGAGAAACTGACCAAGGGCCAGGAGGAGGAAGAGAGTGTTAAAAACAGAAAAAAAAAATCACAAGCCAAAACATAAAGACAAGAAAGATCATAGAAAAGTGAGGAACTCATTGCTGAGTGTGGCTGCAAGATAGAGTCCAGGAGAACAGAGAAGAAACAGGGCTGGTGAGATACCTTCAATAATAATAATGTTGAATGTTGATTAGCTTTGTGCTAAGTGCTTCACTTACATTTTCCTCACGATTATTATCACCATTTTATAAAAGAGGAAATTGAGCCAGAGAGAGGTTTAATAACTTGCCTGTAGGCACACAGCAGGAATGTGATTTTATCTGAAGGGCAGTAGGAAATCGCTGAATGGTGTTACACAGAGGAGCCTTGTGAACAGATTCATGTTCTAGACAGATCATGCTGCTGCAGTAGGTTCCCAGCTCCAATTCCCACTCTGGTTGGAGGAAGCGTGGGCCTCAGCTTCTGTTTCTCTTATCCATGTGACTGTTGACTAAGACCATTGGCAGGAGGGAAGCTGATAGCTACAGCTCTGCAGAAAAGGTCACTCTTAAATTTTTTTCTTTAAATTTATAAACGTTATTATTTTTTAAGTTTTAAAAATAGGGAGTGTGTCACAGATTTTCATGTCATCCTTGCACTGGGGCCATGCTTGTCTTCTCTATAATGTTCTGATTTTAGTATGTGTGCTGCAGAAGTGAACGCTGAAAAGGTCATGATTTGAAGGAATAAAGGGTGTTCTATGGGCTTCCCAGGTGGTGCTAGTGGTAAAGAATCTGTCTGCCAAGGCAGGAGACATGAGAGATGCGGGTTTGATCCCTGGGTCAGGAAGATCCCCTGGAGGAGGTCATGGCAACCCATTCCAATATGCTTGCCTGGATAATCCCATGGACAGAGGAGCCTGGAAGGCTATGGTCCATGGGGTAACAAAGAGTTAGAGACACGACTGAGTGACTTCCCTTTCACTTTTCACTTTCATGCTACAGTCCATGGGGTAACAAAGAGTTAGAGACAGGACTGAGCGACTTCCCTTTCACTTTCACATTTCATGAAATGAAATGGCAACCCACTCCAGTGGTCTTGCCTGGAGAATCTCAGGGACAGCGGAGCCTGGTGGGCTGCCGTCTCTGGGGTCCCACAGAGTTGGACACGACTGAGCACCTTAGCAGCAGCAGCAGCAGCAGCGACTTAGCACATGTGCAGAGGTGTTCTATGAAGGAAAATATGTTGTGGGTCTCAAGAACATTTAGATTTGGGTAATAGTTTTAATAACAATATAAAAATAATGAATTGATTCGCCCCAATGAGCACTAGTACCTAATTCAAATAATGAATGTGATGTTACTTTAATATTCTGAGCATTCAGTTTACTTTTGACTATAAAGTAGGTAATGTAGTGCATGAGTTAAAGACGGAGCTAAAAGTCTTTAAAGCAGATTTAGTGGTCCACGTGTTATGCCCTTGCTGTTGACTGAGGTTGAATGATAGCGGTCATGATTTGCACTTCTCTTTGTCATAAATAGGAGATGTATAGACCTTGCAGGGAGAGGGCCTGTGTGAAAGACAGTGACGTCCCTGACAGTTGTTATCTGTCACTTGTTTGGTATCTGTCAAAAGCTTCCTGCGACTTGAGCTTGACTGAAGAGGTCTCCAAATCAAGATGCTAGCGCCTGTGATTCATATGCATGCTATTCAGGTTTTTGCAGTATCTCTTCTGTTTCAACAGAATTCACTTAGAATTGTAGGTACTTTTGACAGTTCTGGTTTGTCTCTTGTAACCTCCTCTATACATCATCCCTAGAATCCAGACTCTTGCTCTTTCCCTTTTCTCCCTCCTGTTTTTTTTTTTTTTTCTTCTGCTCTTCCCTCCTTGCTTGTTTGACTACTCCCTTTCTTTTTTTAAAACAGCCAGAAAAAAAATCCAGTGTCTGTGGAAAATGACGTACTAGAAATGAGCTGACTGCCAATATGCAGAGGAAGATTTATTGCAGCAGAGAAAGGGTGCTATGAGACATCAAACATATTAATCTTTTGGTTTTGCTTTATAAAGATCCAAGTTTGGCTCCTTTTGCTTATTTACTCTTAAGGAGATGCTGTTAGGTCACAACAGGAGGTTTGGGGGTGGGGTTGAGAGGCAGAGATTTTTCAGCTCACGTGTCTGGGAACACAGGTTGGTTCTGTGAGCGTGGCCTGTCTAACAGTCCCAGCCACTGCATCCTTTGAGGTACCATTTCTAGGGCCAGGCTTGGCAGAGGTTTTTAATGCCTGCTCTTTTCAAACCAACTGTCTGACCAGGGAGGTTGTCTGAAAAGATCAGTGCAGGTTTGGGGATGGTTTTTTGAAGTTTTCCTGAAATAACCAATAATGAGTTGCCAGCTTTGATAGCTCTTTTTATAGATCTTGCAGCAGCTGGATCAAAATCTAATGAAGATGTTTGCGTCTGACAATGGCAGGCCTGCACGTTCCCATCCTATTTCTTGAGTGCGCGAATGCATTTCATTTGGGAACATGAAAGGCATATTTAGTGACAACTTATGGCTCTTTGTTTTTTAACTCTCAATAATGTCTCCAGTAAGTGCTTTTGTTAACATTTTTGCATTATACAATAGGTGACATAGAAAGATAATCGGTGTGCTGAAAGCAATTAAAGAGTTTATATCCAACTTGTTCTGCTTATTAAATGGATCCATTCTGCATAGAGGCACATTAACATCTTTACAGTGGAATGATTGTGGAAATAGGTTATTCACGGGGCCTGCGCATCCTCCTCCTGCAGCCAGAAGACCTATCTTCAAGACTGAAGCAAAGGAATGAGCCATTTTTCTCCCCTTGGCACTGTAAACAGAAGTAAAACTATTAATAGATGCTGTAGCTAATCCTAAGAAGCTGCAACTGAGAGATTAAATAATGTCGTGAACAGAGAAAACCGAAGTGAACGGAGGGGAAGGGAGGGAGGGTGGGGGACGAGGCGGGGCGGGAGCCAGGGAGAGTTCTCTGACGACAGAGCTGAGTCAGACAAGGATAAACTGAAGGGCTCCAGCTGATCCGAGGACTGCCAGTTGGTGTAAGAGGGGATTCCTGGTTGCAGCAAAGTAAATATCATTTCGTCTGTTTCCTGAAGACTGTGCTCTAAGGGGGAAGATCTATGTTTTATTTTTTAAGTAGTAGTCAAGATGATTTTAAATGGGGTTTCCATGCAATGGTGATGCAGCTGAGCCTAAGAAGAACTCATGGACATTGTGAGCAAAAAGTTGTATTCTGTGATTAAAGAGAACCGGGAGGCCTTTCGGTGTATTCACAATTTGAGACTGGGACCCCATTTTAATTGCTATGGAGAATGCGTTATAACAAGGGGGATTGAAATGTAATTAAGTCTTGTACCTGGCATATTAGAAATGATTGAACGTCCCCAACTTTTCTTCGTACTAATACACTTGGACTTTTGTTCTTCTTTTCAAAGAATACATGTTAATTGAGAGGCGCTCTGAGTCAGCAGCTCTGCTAAGCATCCTGCCATCGTTTCAGATCTTTACTCGAATTGTGACATTGAAGTTACTGGGACAGTTTGGGACTATTCAGAGTATGCTCCATGGACAGCATGATCATTATCATGACTTGGAAACTTACAAGACATGCAAGTCTTCTGGCTCTTTACCAGACCTAGTAAGTCAGAATCTCTGAGCTCAGGCACCAGGAATGTGTTTTAATAGGCTCTATGGGAAAAGCTGGAGAAGCAACATTTTATAGTTGAGAAATCTGAAGCTTAGAGTGTTTGAGTAATTTCGATATTAAGACCACACACTGTCAGAAACACAGGGTTGAATTTTGGCTTATGTCCCCAGTGGGATCTTTTACAGGATCACTGAAATATCTGCCCAGGGACACACTTGGTCTCTGAAGATGGTTTTTCATTAGGGAGTGGTGACTAAGGATGCTTGGAATCTATGACCGATTTGAGTTGTTGTTTCTTTACCAGAATATAAACTCTCTTGTCTCTGCCAGTGTGCCTCGCTTTTGATGGAGGCCCAGCTGGCCCCATTCCTGTTGTGTAAAGAGACTAGGAAAACTCAAACAGTAATTGGCAGGTGGGCTAAAGGATGAAAGTGTGTGGTCCCCTTCGAGTTCACCCACTGAAACATCATGGAGCGGACTGAATGTTGATCATCTCTCAACCTTCGTACATCTATTAAGCTCTCGAGAAAAGAATAGCTCCCAGCATGTTATAGAAGTAAAGGAGATTTATTTGAGATTGCAGATCACTGAAAATCAGCAGTGAATTGACCTAGAAGTGGGAGTTTATTGGGTGCATGAGAATACAGACCAGCACATGGGGAAAGATGCTTGTTGAGGCCTGGCCCTATTGACTGTCATTCTCCACATACGAATAAGCATTAATACAGGCTTGTAGTATTCAGGCAGCACTGAGTCCTTAGAAAGAGCCAGATATTCGCTAGCATGTGATGCCTTTACTGGCCTCATTTGGCTTTTACTTCACCCTTTTCCTCCCTATTTCTTGATAGCATTTGAAAATCATAACCCAGAGCTTGAAATGTGTTACTCACTCAAGGCAGGCTATCAAAACAAAATTAATGCTCTTGTTTGGCAGGTGATATCATGACTGATGAGTTCCAAGAAGGGAAGTAGGTTAGAAGAAAGAACCTTTTGTGTCTTACACACTGAGGTTCAACCCTGAGTCTGCCACTCACTAGTTTGTAGGTCGTTGGGCTCATTTCCTTTAACCTCTCTGAATCATAGTTTCCTCCTGTAGAACAGGGATTGTTTCATATCTCATTCATGAGTGATTTCATGAATTAAACAGGGGGGAACCATGCAGTTTGCCCATCCAAGACCATCTTGTCAATCTTGACTATCCAAGATGACACCTGTTGTCTTGATGGAAGTGTAGCATCCCCTTTCACTCTGAAAGTGTCCTGATTTAAGTGATAAATTAGATAGTCTGTTAATTAAATAAGGTACTGTTTATAATATGTCACATCTCCTTGGTATTCAGTAAATGAGAGCTATTATTTGGAATATTCCCTCTGGGAATGAGTTGTACCTTCTCACTAAGCCGGACTTAGTTTTCTTCCCTTAAAATGGAGTGTGGAAACAGTCCCATGCCTATCTGTGCTAGGGGGTCTGATGAGGCCATACTTCCATTTGCCCCTCCTTCAGCAAAGGAGGCAAAACTCACTGGTCACTTCTGCAGGATCAAATGTTGCCATGGCCTGTGGATAATTGGGCCATTGCTATGGTGTTTTGGAGCTTTTACATGGCAACTCATCATTCAGCATGGAAGTATATTACATTTATGAGTATACATTTAATGTATATTTATACTAAATGCCAGCTGCTATAAACCTCTGAACTCAATATTGGCATTATTAATTCTATCTCACATGAGGAGCCAGATTCTGACATGTTAATAAATGTTTTTAAGGTCACCCATTTACTTAGAGGAGAAAATAGAAATCAAGCTTTCGTTTTTCTGTTTCCTGAGCTCTTTCCACAACAGTGCTCAAATGCCATTTCATTGTTCAATCGCTCAGGCATGTCCGACTCTTTGCGACCCCATGGACTGCAGCATGCCAGACTTCTTTGTCCTTTGCCATCTCTTGGAGTTTGCCCAAATTCATGTCCATTGAGTCGGTGATGCCATCCAACTATCTCATCCTCTGTTGTCCTCTTCTCCTCCTGCCTTCTATCTTTCCCAGCATCAGGATCTTTTCCAGTGAGTCGGCTCTTCACATCAGGTGGCCAAAGTATTAGAGATTCAGCTTCAGCATCAGTCCTTCCAATGAATATTCAGAGTTGATTTCCTTTAGGATTCACTGATCTCCTTGCAGTCCAAGGGAGTCTCAAGAGTCTTCTCCAGCACCAGAGTTTGAAAGCACCAATTCTTCGGCATTTGGCCTTCTTTATGGTCCAACTCTCACATCCATACGTGACTACTGGAAAACACATAGCTTTGACTAGATGGACCTTTGTTGGCAAAGTGATGTCTCTGCTTTTTCATTCACTGTCTAGGTTGGTCATAGCTTTTCTTCCAAGGAGCAAGTGTCTTTTAATTTCATGACTGCAGTCACCATCCACAGTGATTTTGGAGCCCAAGAAAATAAAGTCTCTCACTGTTGCTGTTGTTTCCCCATCTATTTTCCATGAAGTGATGGGACTGGATGCCATGATCTTAGCTTTTTGAGTGTTGAGTTTTATGCCAGCTTTTTCACTCTCCTTTTTCAGCTTCATCGGTGCCATTAATGAGGAATAATGATAATACCACACAAAATGATGAGTAATACTAATCCACTTAATATATCCTTGGCTTCCTGTCTTTGGCAGGTGGAGTAGACACTCTGTGTCTCAAGGAGGGAGGATATTTCTAAAATCAACCTACTACTTCTTTGATCTTTCTCCCCCACATGCCCATCATGGATACAATTGTTCAAAGATCATTGCGCATCCTGGGTATAAATTGCTGCTGTCCTGTTGCCTCTGCCAAACATCCTAAAGTTAGGATTATTCAAAAGCAGAAGGTTTCATTTGGGCTTGACGTGGGAGACATGAATGGATGAAATGAGAGGAAGAGGACAAAGAGGAAGAAAGGCAGGCTGGCGGTCAGATCAGACCCATCTCTGCATAAACAGATGGAGACTTTTTAGAGAATCTATTTCTTCCCAGTTCTCTAGCCATTTTAGGCTCATTCTGACCTGCACTAGGTAGATAAAGATAAATGTGAATTTTAAATTATATTTAATCTTCATTAAAGTAATTATCTCTCTTAATGAAGAATTTGCTGGGTTGTGGTTGTGCAATGAAGTATAAAATCCTAAGTGAATAAAATCAATTTCATTTTCAGGCTAGCTTTTCTGTCCATTAATAAACAAGGCACAGAAAATATATTTGCTCAGAGTCATGCAGCCTGCTCATAGCTCACACAAAGCCAATACCACTTACAAAATCAAGGAAGTTGGCTCTCCATTTCTTACCCTTCATTTTTCACCCCGAAGGAGATTTTTCGCCCTAAGGAAGTTCCATGTGTTTCCATACAGGGGCTCTTGACTGGGCCAACTGTGGGTGATATCTCACCCCCAAATGACCACTCTAATGGGATAGTGTTTGTGTGGTATAGTGTATTTCATCTAAGTGCTCTGGTTTATTAATCACATAAGTATGAATTAGACTCTGGCATGCTTATGTTTCCTAATGTATGAAAATTGCTTATTTATTTCCATGCTGTTACAATGGAAAGAAACAGACTGGCTCTGAATAGCAGTGTACTGTAGTGTGAAGCAATTAAGTGAGTTCTGCATGCCCTTCAGGAGGATGATAATGGGGAAGTGGTGCCAGCTAGTCCTCATGGCTGCTGGTGAAAGGGAGAAAAGGACGTGGTACAAAGGGACAGAGACTTGTCCATATTTTGATGCAAACATATGAGCCTATTATCATAGTTTAATGTCAAGATCTAGCTCTTTTAAACTTGCTGATGGGCTTAGTTGCAACTTGGAAAAAAATACAGCAGAGATGAAAATTGCATCACCCATGAGACAGTAAGAATTAACAATGTTGATAACAAACTTCACCTTTATCTTTACTTCCCTCTCTTTCAGGCACCACTTTCCCCCTAAACTTTGACAGAAAAAGACACAAACCGCAACCTCCAGCCGCCACACACACCCCAAGACATAGTGTCTGCATGCCATCATCCCTGCTGGA
Source organism: Bos indicus (assembly GCF_029378745.1). Classification (NCBI taxonomy): domain Eukaryota; kingdom Metazoa; phylum Chordata; class Mammalia; order Artiodactyla; family Bovidae; genus Bos; species Bos indicus. Next base: position 17,616,176 of record NC_091767.1, read on the forward strand.
CGGCAGCTGGAATTCCACGTAAGGAGAAGCTATGCCTCCTTCCATGGAGTATGAATTTCCATATATTGAGTTAACTTATTTGTTACTTCTTATTAATTAAATTATGCAGTACTTATTCTATGCCAGACTGTTTGAAGTACTTATTTATATAACATTAATAACAAGCATATGAAAGAGTTTCCCTTATTGTTCTTGTGTTATGTATGTGGAAACTAAGGCACAGAGAGTTAATCAACTTGCCTGAGGTCATGTAGCTGGGATTAGAGCCTTGCCAGCCTGGCTCCAGAGTACAGGCTCTTCACTGCCACGCCTCTTTGATTCTATCATTTTTGTGACCAGCATCACATCCCTGAGCTCCTCAGGACTTCCATCCCTTCGACTATAAAACGGAGGTGGTAACGTTCACTGAAGTCTATCTCGGGTCCATGTTAGACAGTTTTTAGATGTCATCTTATTTGACCTTTACCTTAACTTGTAAGGTAAGCAATTTCTCCCCATTTTACACATGAGAAAATTGATTTAGAGATATTTTGTAACTTCAAGGTCAGATGGTTTGTAAAGGACAGAACAAAATTTCAGGTTCAAGTTTACCTATTTTAAAGCCTCTGTTTTCTCTACTATATTACGCTATAGGGCTCTGAAGGGTCATATGAGACAATATATGTGAAAGCACCTAACACCTCCATTAAACAAACCAGTAAAAGTTGACCTTGCAAGTTCTTGGTAAATGTATAGAAAGGTTTGTTATTATTATCACTTTCTTGGTCTGATGGTTGCAGAGCAGTGTTGCTTATGGGAGGATAAGCTCTATAGAAGGGCTTCCCAGGTGGTGCTGCAGTGGTAAAGAAGCCACTTACCAATACAGGAGACATAAGAGACGTGGGTTTGATCTCTGGGTCAGGCAGATCCCCTGAAGGAGGAGTACTGGCAACCCACTCCAATACTCTTGCCTGGAAAATTGCATGAACAGAGGAGCTTGGTGGTTACAGTCTATAGGGTCATAAAGAGTTGGACGTGACTGAAGTGACTTAGCATCCACATCCTGTAGAAGGCTGATCTGTTAATAGCCAGCAATGATCTTTACTGCACTTGTAATTATGAGACTTTAGAAAGTTCTGAAATAGAAAAGGCTGGTCGAAATTGCTTAATCACAAAATGATAGACCACATTTTCTCCTGAGTTCTTTCCTAAAGACGTGGCCTCTGTGGCTATCCAGGAGATGGATAGGCAAATTGCTTTTTGAAATCTTTGTTTTGGATTGAGAGAATAACAGAACGTGAAAGGACACTGGATCAAGCACCAAGTACTTACTACCCAAGTTGTTGCTGTTGTTCCATCGCTCAGTTCTGTCCGACTCTTTGTGATCTCATGGACAGCATGCCAGGCTCCCCTGTCCGTCACCATCTCCCAGAGTTTGCTCACATTCATGGCTGTTGAGTCAGTTCATTTCATTTTCTGCCACCTTCTCCTCCTTTTGCCTTTGTTGTCATTCCCAGTTATCAGGGTCTTTCCCAATGAGTTGGCTTTGTGCATCAGGTGGCCAAAATATTGGAGCTTCAGCTTGAGCATCAGTCCTTCCAATGAATATTCAAGTTGATTTCCCTTAGGATTGACTAGTTTGATCTCCTTGCAGTCCAGGGAACTCTCAAGAATCTTCTCTAGCACCACAATTCAAAGGCATCAATTCTTTGGCCCTCAGCCTTTTTTTTTGTGGTCCAACTCTCACATCCATACATGACTACTGGAAAAACTATAACTTTGACTTTATGGACCTTTGTCAGCAAAGTGGTGTCTTTGATTTTTAATACACTGTCTAGGTTTGTCATAGCTTTCCTTTCCAGGAGCAAGCATCTTTAGATGAGCATATTATTAGTAATATTGATTTCAGATCATTAAAAAAATAATAAGTAACTACAGATAGATTAAATTCCCCTATATTCCTGTTATATAAATCATATTACTCTCCTCTTTCCTTCCTTTTTTCTTTCTGTTCAACCACCATCATAAATTGTGTGAATATACAATCCATATCATTTACTTAAAAATTCTTTTTATTGATGTGTAGTTGATTTACAATCTTGTGTTAGTTTCTGCTGTACAGCAAAGTGATTCATCTATGAACCAGAAACAGACTCAGGGACATAGAGAAGAGACTTGTGGTTCCCAATGAGAGTGGGGTGGGGAGAGAAAGATTGGGAGTTTAGGATTAGCATATTATTTACTTTTTAACTAATATGTATGTAAACACAAACAGAGAATGGCATTGTTTTTATTTAAAGTGGTATTTCCATAAATAGTAACATAGTTCAACTTGTATCAATTTCATGTAAGTGAAATTTAACCATGTCAATACACATATCTCTGGTTTAATCTGCTGATTTCTGGATAGCTTTTTATTCTCTGAATATGCCAAAATTTATCAATATCCCCCTTTTTTTGGACAGCTGAATTGTTTACAGTTTTGATCATACAAAACTGAATACAGATTTTTCACTTTCTTAATTACTATTGTGTTAGTATTGCTCACAGCTGCATGATTAGATTCCCATTTCTTTTTCTTTTGGTAATATTTCTGGATTCTTTGGCCCTCTTGCTTTGATTTCTACAAGACCTGGTGTTTCATAGTCCTCCCAGACTTCTCTTCACCATCATTCTGGGAATCTCTTTCCTTTCTCTCTGGTTGGCCTGTTTCTGGGTCCCACATCTTGCTGTTGCTGTCAAAGATTGTCTGTTGTATATGTTATTGTTGTTTAGTCGCTCAGTCATGCCCACTCTTTTGAGACCCCATATTGCCCACCAGGGTACATGGAATTTTCCGGGCAAGAATACTGGAGTGGATTGCCATTTCCTTCTCCAGTGGATCTTCCCGATGCAGGGATCAAACTTATGTCTCCCATGTCTCCTGCATTGGCAGGAAGATTCATTACCTCTGAGCCACCTGGGAAGCCCCCATATTACTCTAGATTATTGCATTAATGCTATTCATGCATTTTCCTTTAATTTTGTTTTACCTAACAGAAATAGTGCTCTGCCAGTTCATTCATTCTTTCACTGACTAACAATTTCATTGAGGCAAAATGCATAAAGATAACTGCATCTGTTTATTGGAGAAGGCAGTGGCACCCCACTCCAGTACTCTTGCCTGGAAAATCCCATGGACGGAGGAGCCTGGTAGGCTGCAGTCCATGGGGTCACAAAGAGAAGGACATGACTGAGCGACTTCACTTTCACTTTTCACTTTCATGCATTGGAGAAGGAAATGGCAACCCACTCCAGTGTTCTTGCTGGAGAATCCCGGGGATGGAGGAGCCTGGTGGGCTGCCGTCTATGGGGTTGCACAGAGTCGAACACGACTGAAGCGACTTAACAGCAGCAGCAGCATCTATTTATAATGCACAATTTGCATACATCTCTGAAATCCTTATAAAGTGAACATATATAACATCTCAGAATTCCCTTGTGCACTTCTGGAATCGTCCCTTCCTGGATTTTCCTGCCCTCTACCCTGGCAACTGTGATTTACTCTCACTATAGATTAGCTTGTAGTTTTCAGAATTTTATCTAAATGTTATTATACATTGTATACTCTAGTTTGAATGGCTTCTTCCACAGTACAATTACTTTAAGATTCTTATTGCTTGCATTCTTCTTGTTGACATCTATCTTGGTCTTGTTTTTCTATTCAGTCTTACAGTATCTGCCTTACTTGAGGTGTATACACCATATACATTAAAAAAAACATTTTTATTGGAGTATAGTTGATTTCCAATGTTGTGTTAGTTTCAGGTGTACAACAAAGTGAATCAGTTATACATATATCCACTCTTTTTTACATTCTTTCCCCATATAGGTTCTTGCAGAATACTGAGTCGTATTCTCTGTGCTATACAGTAGGTCCTTATTAAGTATCTGTTTTATATATAATAGTGGGTATATGTCAAGACCCTGATGTTGAGAAAGACTGAAGGGAAAAGGAGAAAGGAGTGGTAGTGGTAGATAAGAAAAGCATCACTGACTCAATGGATATGAATCTGAACAGACTCCAGGAGATGGTGAGGGACAGGGAAGCTGGTGTGCTGCAGCCCATGCGGTCACAAAGAGTCGGACGTGCTTTAGCAGCTGAACAACAGCAACAACAAATACGTCAATCCCAGTCCCCCAACTTACCCCTCCTCTCTTTTTCACCCTGGTAACCAGAAGTTTGTTCTTTGCATCTGTGACTCTATTTCTGATTTGTAAATAAGTTCATTTGTACCTTTTTTTTTTTATATTCCACATATAAGCAACATCATATGATATTTATCTTTCTCTGTCTGACTTGCTTCACTTAGTATGACAATCTCTAGGTCTATTCATGTTGCTGCAAATATTCCATCGTATGTATATGCCACATATTCTTTATCTATTTCTCTGTTAAAGAATATATTTAGGCAACTTAAATGTCCATCAATATAGTTTACATTTAATGTCAATTTGTAAGTCTACCAACTGACTATTTATTTTCTCTTTGTCTCACCTATTATTTGGTTCTTATTTCTCTTTGGTTCTTTTTGCACTGTCTTCTTTGGATTAACTGAATATTTAATCCAAAATAGTTTCATTTTATCTATTTGTTTGGCTTATCAGTTTTAATTATTATTTTAATATTTGCTTTTGGGTTCAAAATATATATACTAAACTTTTCAGTCTACCTTGAAGTGATAAACTTCTTCATATATAGTATCTAGAATTTCTTTCCCTTATTATGTTTTAGAAATACCCATATTAATAGTGCGGAGAAGGCAATGGAACCCCACTCCAGTACTCTTGCCTAGAAAATCCCATGGATGGAGGAGCCTGGTAGGCTGCAGTCCATGGGGTCGCTAAGTCAAACACGACTGAGCGACTTCACTTTTACTTTTCGTTTTCATGCATTGGAGAAGGAAACAGCAACCCACTCCAGTGTTCTTGCCTGGAGGATCCCAGGAACGGGGGAGCCTGGTGGGCTGCCATCTATGGGGTCACACAGAGTTGGACACGACTGAAGTGACTTAGCAATAGCAATATTAATAGTGGGACTTCTAATGGTTTAATTTTCATATCTCTCTAAACTTGGTTAATATCTGCCTATCTTTAGCTTACAATTTTTGTATACAATATTCTTTGTTTGAAGACATTAAACCTATTTTATGTCAAAGTTTTTCTGAGAGTTTTCCATTATTTCCATTTTCTTGGGGCTAAATTTATCTCATTTATTATTGTTTGTGGTAATCTTTCTATATGTTATGAGCATTTCTTAAACATTTTCTTTACTATCTAGCAGATAGACATTTGTATCCACCTAGTTTTCAGCTCCCCTAGCCTCATATTAATGGCCCAGGCTCCTATTGGGTTTTAATTTTAATCTTTCTTAAGGAAGATGCAGGCCCCTGGACTAGAAAGCAACTTGGCTCTGTTATTCTTCATATCTGTTCATGTGTGTGTGTGCGTATGTGTTTTAACAGAGTGGTTTTCAACCACACTTAGTTCTAGAAGCACTTGGAACTTTTATTCAGCCTTCTTCTTCAGAGGTAAGCTTGTACCAGTCCTCAATTCAGTTAGTGATTCTATGTCCATTTTGTGTAATGAAAAGTACTGTTTTCCCCTGTTACTGTGCGACAGTGCAGGAATTAAATGTATAGTTACTTCTGTCTGCTTGCAGACCTGCAGCCCAGGAGGCTCTTGGCTTCAGCCCTGTTTATCATTTTGAGTTTCCATTCCATTTCCTGTGCACTGTACTACATATCTAATTTGCGGGCCTAAATGTGTCTTTAATTTTAGTGTTAAATATTTTGTTTTCCATGCTTATTTTGGAGTAATATATGGAGAAATTCACAGAGTCATAGGTACTTGGTGTTTCCTCTCCTTTTCTTTCTGAAGACATTGATGATAAATAGACATTGATGATAGTTTCGTTCTTATCTATTTACAGCAACAACAAAAGTATATTAAAAAAGTCACCCAAAAGTGAGGAGAACCCACTTTACTTTGTTCCCAGAGACTCTTATTTGTGATACAAATATTCTTAGCCCTTTCCTTAACTCTATATGAATTTGCCTTTTGGTGTAAGAATTTGAGAAGTAGAAAATCAATTATAGGTCTAGTATGACCTATACTGTAGGGTTAAGGATGATTTGTAGTTTTTTTTAATAGTTATATTTCAAATTTCAAATTGAATTGAACTAGAAAAATAGTTTACAGAGACATGTCATTTTCTCCGAGCAAGATAAGCCTGTTCAATAGAGTGAGAAACAAATGCAAGTCTTCTTGGGGTGTTCTGCGCCTCTCTCTAGAATCAACACTTTACATCTTGTATTTCCCATCACCAGCCTCTGCTCTCCACTTCCAGTGGGGGCCCTCACAATTATGGAAATTTTTAACTTAGAAGAAGCAGTTCCTTGTCTGCTTCCATCACACGAGTGCTTTGATGTGTCCCTTTTCTCCCAAAGATAAGCTGGAGATGGAGGGAAAGAAACACCTCCTTTTTGCTATTCTCTTTCCCAGCAAACTCTCACATCCTCATTAAAGCTCCACAAACATGACAACACCTGCATCGGGCCACCTGCTTCTGTTTGTGTGACGCAAATAGATTCCTCTCCGAGGTGACATTGGGACTGCTACAATGCATCTGAAGATAGGAGGGATTCTTGATCCACTTTCCTTTAGAAAGGAGGTTCTTGCCTTGGTAGAATTTAGGGTTTTATGTTTGAATTTCTAATACTTTAAGAGAAAAGCTTAGATGAAAGGTAAAAATAAAATCTTCACTAAAACACAGAACTATCTAGCAATGATTCATAAGTGATTTTCTGAGATGATCTGCATATTTAGCTGTTTATTTTTGAGGAGTTTCCAAGAGCCTGGATTCTGAAGACAGGCTATCTGTACTCAAATGGTTCTGCCATTTATTACCTGTGTGGCCTTGAGTAGGTTACTTAACCTCTCTGTGCCTTGCTTTCCTCATCTGTAATATATGAGATTGTAGCTGCATCATAGGATGTGGCATGTATTTAAAGAAATGCTTATAACAATGCCTAGAGTATGGTTCAGTTCAGTTCAGTCGCTCAGTCGTGTCCGACTCTTTGCGGCCCCATGAATCGCAGCATGCCAGGCCTCTCTGTCGATCACCAACTCCCGGAGTTCACTCAGACTCACGTCCATTGAGTATGGTTAACACTTAGTAAATGAAAATTTTTTTATCATCTATGATGTATTAAGCTTTGGACACTAGGCATACATTGATAAGCATGATACAGAAGTTCTCCGGTGTCAAAGAGCTTCCATTCTGATGGGAAAAAACGTAGTAAATCAAGATGATTTCAAGTAGTAATATGTGCCATGAAGAAAATAAAGTAATATATGTAATTCCTAATACAGGAATTGAAATTGCTAACTGGAATTGAGTGTTTCCTATGAAGTTGAGCAAAATATAAGCCCTCTGCTCAGATCGTGTCAGATTCTCAGAACGGTTTGGCCTAAGGCCATATAAAAAGTATGGATAGTAGGTCCAGAGCTTGAACTGCCACACTCTATGTTGGAGAATTTTGTGTTCACTTTTTGCCACCCTCTTCTATTGTCACAGACCACTCTCCTTTAAGGATTTCCCCTTAGATCACTGATCTTGACTATTCTCAGTTTAATAACCTACATATAAGTGAGATCACTTGCTTCCAAACTCACCATTGCAGTGGGCTGCAGTTCAGATGAGGGCTGATCAATATAAAGTCTTATCTTATGTTTATTCTTTTATATGCTTGATTCCAATAAATATATATCATAACCCATGAGCTCGTGCAATAGAAATGGAATTACTTCAGAAATAAAAATAGAAGCATATAAAACTTTGCAACTAAAAATGATGGGGCAATTTATTTTGCCTATGGTGCAAATGGTGAATTCACAAGACCCCAAATGATAATGCTTCTGAACCTACAGTTTATTTTCAGAAAAGGACACACAGGAGCAACAGGATGTTGTGGCAGAATAGCAGTAAAGATGTTTTGGGCAGCCAGAGGCTCTTTCACAGAGAAGGGTTTGAAAAAGTCAGAAGTCAGCTCCGTTGCCCTTCCTCTGCTGGGCATTTCAGATGTGTCTTCCCTCTCAGATCAGGAACAAGTCACGTATGTGTGTGGAAAGCCTCAGAACCAGAAAGCCCAAGGTGGCTTCTCAAGTGAGGCTCTTACCCGGTTGGGTATGTTGGTACATTATTGCTGTATGACCAGACCCAATGGCAGAGTCCTCTGGGAGTTTTGCTGAAATTGCATGCAAACCATCAATCTTGCTCTAATTAATAAACTAGGCTAATGGGCTGGTAGAGATAACCCCCAAATTTGCTCCAGAACAATGCTATTAAAAACTACACTTCATGCCTTGACCAGATGTCAGTACCATGCAGGTATTTCAGAAAAACAGATCAGACCAATTCCAGGCCTGCTGAGGTTAACTCTTTCAGTACACCTATTTTGATGATGAGTTAACCTAATCCCTTTAAGGTTTCCACAGTTGTCTCTATATTTAGCACAGAAACAATTACTACAGATTCCTGAGTTAGAGTATTGTATAGACTATAAATGTAGCTCTGCTCTGGGAAATACAGATAGTAGAAATACAGAGTGATGGATTTTAACTGATTTCTGTTAAAATTCTTGCAGTATTAAACAATTTGGGAAGACTTAAAAGAGAAAGCACTGATCTTTAGACATCACTGAGAGTTCATTAGAACGTGTCGCACTATAGAAATTAATTTTATTTCTGATGTCTAAATAATACACCCGTCTGCTACATTTTTTTAAATTATGAAAATATGATAGCACATTTACAGAAGGCTTGGAAAATGCAGAATAAACTTACATATAGCTCCACTATACAATCTGGTGCATTTCTAATTTGCAAAGCATTTGACAAAGGACATTCTGATATTTTTGTGGATAAGATGAAGTAATATAGTATAGACAGATATATATCTGCTAGAAAAATTGTGCCCAATTTGTTTTTTTTGTTGTTAATGAATTCATGCTAATGTGGGAAAAGATCTTTAAGAGGCAGGCTCCGAAGATGCAGAGATGGTGATAAATTGTAAATCTGGGCCAAAATGATTAAAACTGAATTTAATTGGCATCTATCTCTCATTTATTGGGCTTCCCTGGTTTCTCAGATGGTAAAGAACCTGCCTGTGATGTGGGAGACCCGGTTCAATCTCTGGGTCAGGAAGATCCCCTGGTGAAGGGAATAGCAACCCACTCCAGTATTCTTGCCTAGTGAATTGCATGGATGGAGGCTACCGTCCATGCAGTCACAAAGAGTCAGACATGACTGGGCGACTAACAATTGTCTCATTTATTAATAACACTGCCTGCCTCCCTGGTAAGTCACTCCAGTCATATCGGACTTTGTGCGACCCTATGGACAGTAGCCCGCCAGGCTCCTTTGTCCATGGGGTTCTCCAGGCAAGAATACTGGAATTGGTTGCCATGCCCTCCTCCAGGGTATCTTTCTGATGGGATTGAACCCATGTCTCTTATGTCTCCTGCATTGGCAGGTGGTTTCTTTACCACTAGCATCACCTGGGAAGCTCCATTAATAGCACTAACTACTATTTATCAAATACTTACCCAATGCCAGGCATTCTGTTAGGCCTTTATAAGTGTTAACTCACTGTGTCTTTATAACCTGATGAGGTAAGTATTACTGCCTCTGACATCTAGGTGTGTTCATCAAGGCCCAGAAACGTTAAATAACTTGCTTGAGTTTATAGAGTCTGTACTGGAGGCAATTTACTCCAGTTGCGTTTACTAATGGCAACCCATTCCGGTATTCTTGCCTGGAAAAGTCCCATGGACAGAGGACCTTGGTGACTACACACAGTCCATGGGGTCTCAAAAGAGGCAGACATGACTGAGTGGCTGAGCACACACCCATACAGCCTCTAAGTGGTGAAGACATATTTCAGTTTGATTCTAAATCTCATAGGTCTCAGTTGGATTCAAGAAAAGGATTAGGAAAACTTGACTGATAATCTTAACAAAATATTTGAAATATACAACATGCTTAATGTAAACATTATGAAATACCCTCTACAGCTACTGAAAAACAAGCTGCATTCATTTTCCTCCTGTTTTTACCCTGTTCATTCATGTTGCTTTATGAGTAGGTAATAAAGTCTGGTTTTATGTTATCACTTTGCTGAAAAACTTTTGATAACTCTCCATTGCTCACTGAAATCCTTTTGTTCAATGCTCATTCTAGCCTCATCTCCCATTCCCCTTCCCACACTACACACTAGTCCCCTGAGGCTATTTCTGTTTGCACAAACCTATCCTGGATGTTCCTATCCCCTTGCAAATTAAACTGTTGAAACCTTATCTTCTTCAATGTTCCAGGTCAAATACTCTCTTCCCCAGGGGTAGCTGAGAGGCTGACAGAACTATATAAGAGTAGAAATTATTCTTATGTTTATAATGTGTTAATATTAATTATTCATGTGCCAAAGGACACCACATACTTGTTTTTAGTTCAACCGCCCATGGAGTCTTAGTCCTGCTTACTCTCGAGAGAAATTGGACTCAAATATGCTCGCCTTTTATACACATACAGGTAAAGCTGAAGCACAGCCTACCTAAGGCTGTCACAAGACACAAAATGTCCCCAAACTGCTATAGCCATGTAGTGGACTTCAGCTATGGAATCCTCAGCTGTGTAGTCCTATATGATGTCCTCAGGGTTTTAGAAGTGGGGTGTACTGTGTATCTCATCAGCCTATCAGAGTTGTCAGTAACCTGTACCTGAACATTTTCTACATGCATTTTCCCCCAAGAAGTTTCTTAATCTTGCTCCTAATGCCCCAGCTCTATGAATAACTTTTGCCTTCTGTTTCTTATATGATTCAAAATACATAGTTATTATTAAAGAAACATTTGACACTTGAAAAAACTTAAGAAAACATTCCATCTCAATTCCAAGGATAGATATGATTTTTCTTTTTCTTATTGCTATACCCACAAGGAACTATCTTAGATTAAAGCAGACATTTTTTTTATTTTTAAATTGAAGAATAGTTGACAAACAATATTGTATTAATTTCAGGTGTACAACATAGTCCTTCAGCATCCATATATATTATTAATATTATAAGCATCATGATAAGTTTAGAAACCATCTGTCATTGTACAAAGTTATTGCAGTATTATTGATTATATTTCCTATGCTGAACATTACATATCTGTGACTTATTTATTTTGTAATTAGAGCTAAGAGTTGGACACGACTGAACGACTTCACTATGACTTTTCACTTTCATGCATTGGAGAAGGAAATGGCAACCCACTCCAGTGTTCTTGCTTGGAGAATCCCGGGGATGGGGGAGCCTGGTGGGCTGCTGTCTATGGGGTCGCACAGAGTTGGACACGACTGAAGCGATTTAGCAGTAGCAGCAGCAGAGTTTGTGCCTCTTAATTCCCTTCACCTGTTTTGCCAAACTCCCTAAAGTAATGCTCAAAATTCTCCAAGTCAGGCTTCAGCAATACGTGAACCATGAACTTCCAGATGTTCAAACTGGTTTCAGAAAAGGCAGAGGAACCAGAGATCAAATTGCCAACATCCACTGGATCATCGAAAAAGCAAGAGAGTTCCAGAAAAACATCTATTTATGCTTTATTGCTGATGCCAAAGCCTTTGACTGTGTGGATCACAATAAACTGTGGGAAATTCTGAAAGAGATGGGAATACCAGACCACCTGACCTGCCTCTTGAGAAACCTATATGCAGGTCAGGAAGCAACAGTTAGAACTGGACATGGAACAACAGACTGGTTCCAAATAGGAAAAGGAGTATGTCAAGTATGTCAAGCCTGTATATTGTCACCTGGCTTATTTAACTTCTATGCAGAGTACATCATGAGAAATGCTGGACTGAAAGAAGCACAAGCTGGAATCAAGATTGCCGGGAGAAATATCAATAACCTCAGATATGCAGATGACACCACCCTTATGGCAGAAAGTGAAGAGGAACTCAAAAGCCTCTTGATGAAAGTGAAAGAGGAGAGTGAAAAAGTTGGCTTAAAGCTCAGCATTCAGACAACGAAGATCATGGCATCCGGTCCCATCACTTCATGGGAAATAGATGGGGAAACAGTGGAAACAGTGTCAGACTTTATTTTTTGGGGGCTCCAAAATCACTGCAGATGGTGATTGCAGCCATGAAATTAAAAGACACTTACTCCTTGGAAGGAGAGTTATAACCAACCTAGATAGCATATTGAAAAGCAGAGACATTACTTTGCCAACAAAGGTCTGTGTAGTCAAGGCTATGGTTTTTCCAGTGGTCATGTATGGATGTGAGAGTTGGACTGTGAAGAAAGCTGAGCACAGAAGAATTGATGCTTTTGAACTGTGGTGTTGAAGAAGACTCTTGAGAGTCCCTTGGACTGCAAGGAGATCCAACCAGTCCATCCTAAAGGAGATCAGTCCTGGGTGTTCTTTGGAAGGACTGATGCTGACGCTGAAACTCCAATACTTTGGCCACCTCATGCGAAGAGTTGACTCATCGGAAAAGACTCTGATGCTGGGAGGGATTGGGGGCAGGCGGAGAAGGGAACGACAGAGGACGAGATGGCTGGATGGCATCACCGACTCGAGTTTAAGTAAACTCTGGGAGTTGGTGATGGACAGGGAGGCCTGGCGTGCTGTGATTCATGGGGTCGCAAAGAGTTAGACACGACTGAGCGACTGAACTGAGCTGAACTGAACCACCCCTTACTCCCTTAATGACCAACATTTTGTTCTCTTTGTCTATCAGTTTCTGTTTTGTTCTATTCATTGTTTGTTTTGTTTTTTTAGATCCCACAAATAAGTGAAATCACATGGCATTTGTCCTTCTCTGTCTGATTTCTTTCACTTAATATAATACCTCCAGGTCCATCCATTTTGTAGCAGATAGTAAGATTTCATTTCTTTTTATGGCTCCATTGCATGTTTTTACCACATCTTCTTTATTCATTCATCTATCTATGGACACTTAGGTTGCTTCCTTATCCTGACTATTATGTGATGTGATGAACATAGGGTTGCAGAATCTTTCCCAATTAGTGTTTTTGCTTTCCTAGGATAAATAACCAACAGTCACATTGCTGGATTGTATGGTAGTTCAATTTTAAGTTTTTTGAAGTATCTTCATAGGGGTTGTTGTTATTGTTCAGTCACTCAGTCATGTCGTTTGTGACTCTTTGTGACCCCATGGACTGCAGTACACCAGGCTTCCCTGTCCTTCACCATCTCCTGGAGCTTGCTCAAACCCATGTCCATTGTGTCAGTGATACCATCCAACAATCTCATCCTCTCTCATCCCCTTTTCCTCCTGCTTTCGATCTTTCCCAGCATCAGAGTCTTTTTCAATGAGTTGGCTCTTCGCGTGAGGTGGCCAAAGTATTGGAGCTTCAGCCTAAGCATCAGTATGAGGTGATATCTCATGGTAGTTTTAATTTGTGTTTCCCTGATTATTAGTTATATTGAGCAGCTTTACATGTGTCTGTTGGCCATCTGTATGTCTCCCTTGGAAAAATGTCCATTCATGTCCTCTGTCCATTTTTGAATTGGGTTGAATTGAGTTGTTTGTTTTTTTGATATTGAGTTATGTGTATTCTTTTTATGTTTTGGACAGTAACACTTTAATAGATATATGGTTTGCAAATATCTTCTCTCATTCAGTAGGTTGCCTTTTTGTTTTTGCTAGTTTCCTTTACTGTGCAAAAGATCTTTAGTTTGATGTTGTCTCACTTGCTTATTTTTGTATTTGTTGCCTTTGCCTCAGGGGACAGAACCATAAAGTATTGCTAAGGCTGATGTCACAGAGCGTAGTGCCTAAATTTTCTTTCAGGAGTTCTATGGTTTCAGATATTACATTTACCTCTTAAATCTGTTCTGAGTTTATTTTTGTATATGGTACAAGAAAAAGGTTCCCTTTTATTCTTTGTCATGTAACTGTTTGGTTTTCCCAACACCATTTGTTGAAGAGACTGTCATTTTCCCCCTGTATGTTCTTGGCTGCTTTACTATAAATTAATTGACCATATAAGCATATGTTTATGTCTGGGCTCTCTATTCTATTCCGTTGATTTGTGGTCTATTTTGTGCCAAAGTCACGCTGTTTTGATTACTGTAACTTTGCCATATAGTCTGAGGTCAAGGAGCATCATACCTCCCACCTTCTTTTTTTAAGATTTCTTTGGCTCTTTGGGGGTCTTTTGGGTTTTGCACAAATTTTAGGATCATTTGTTCTAGTTTTGTGAAAAATTCCATTGGTATTTTGATAGAAATTGCATTGAATCTGTATGCTTTTGCTTTAGGTAGTGTGGACATTTTGACAATGTTAATTCTTCTGCCTCATGAGCATGGTGTATCTTTCCATTAATTTGTGTTTTCATTTATTTCTTTAATCTTTGTCTTATATTTTTCTGAGTACAGATCTTTTACCTTTTTGGTTAAATTTTTTCTTAGTTACTTTATTCTTTTTGATAAAATTGCAAATGGGACTGCTTTCTCAACTTCTCTTTCTGATAGTTGGTTATTAATATAGGAATGCAGTAGATTTCTATATATTGATTTTATATCCTGCAACTTTATACTTCTCTCAGGTTAGATTCAGTTTATCTCTCATGTTTTTGGTCATAATTATTGTCACCCATTAATGTAGCTGACACATATGATCTTTATTCATTTCCGAGGAAGCAACTAGGGAGTGAATGAAAAAATCAGACCTTTCCATAGAGGGGGTGACTTTTTGACCCTTTGTCCAAACTTAGGAACTTCTGTAACTGCTAAATTTCTGAATTTTTTAAGAGGAAATTTGATTTTGGGAAATTTGAAGCTTTGTGAGTAGAAGGCAAGGTACAAAGTGAAAGACTTATGGTCACCTATCATTAATCTCCTTAGATAGTATTTGGATGATTATCATTGTCACAACTTTTTGAGATAGGATAAAAATAGTAGTTTCACAATTTTAAGGAACTGTTTGAAAGATAAACACTATAATTTCTGCAATTACAACAATGATTATGAGCCAAATCTCTTTAATTATGTTGTCACATGGAATCTTCACAATGATAGGAAGTAACTCCATTTTATTAATGTGACATTAGGACTCAGGAAGATTAAACTATTTGTTAATTTCCTGTAGATAAACCTCATTCGTGTTATTAATCAGATTATTTAAGGTAGTGCTTGTACTTACGATGAGTATATACGATGTTCAAAAGTTATAAAATTTTACCATAAACATTGCCAATAAATTTTCCTAGTCTTAATGATCTTCATTTATAAATTCATACATGAAAGTGAAAGTGAAGTTGCTCAGTCGAGTCCGACTCTTTATGATCCCATGGACTGTAGCCTGCCAGGCTTCTCCACCCTTCTCCAGGGGATCTTCCCTATCCAGGGATCAAACCCAGGTCTCCTACATTTTAGGCAGACGCTTTACAGTCTGAGCCACCAGGGAAGTCCAGAAAATTCATGCATACTCCTCTAAAAATATTAAAATAAAATAAGTTACTTAACAATATCCTGTTTTCACATGTATGTTTGTTTTCAATATTTATTTACATGGTTAGTGTTTCTAGAACATCTTCTTGAGTGTAATTTCTTTTTATTTTGGGGGGGAGCAGCTTATTAGTTATTCCTTTCACAATTTCTTCTGTTGTAATGCAAAAAAAATGATCATCTCTTCTGATATCTGATAAAGCACATTGGATTATGCTAATTTTACCACGATTTGACTTTTTTATATTTAAATTTTTTATTCCGTATGACATACTTCATTTTTCAGATAAAGATATGGATTACTTTGTTCTTTTTCATATTGCTATTCCAAAATTTCAGTTCATATTTAAAATAATCATTTTCAGCTTATTTTTAAAAGTGTAATTATAATAGAGAATGTTCTTATATGTATTTGGGCCAATTCTAATCTTTCTCTCCTCTAATCCACTGTAGAATATATCCATTTCAGTAGTAGTGACATGGAGTTTTCTTGTTTGTTTCTATGTAACACATTCTATTACCTGCTAAGGTAGTCCTTCCTTTCCCCCTACACACTGTTGATGTTATTTTTAGGTATTATGTGATATTTTCCTTGTTTATAAATAAATTTCAGAATCATATGGCTAAATTTCTCACACACATAGACAAAAGTCTTGATCAGATTTTAACTGAATTCCATTAACTCTATAAATTTACTAGATTAGACCTGATTGGAGAAGGAAATGGCAACCCACCCCAGTATTCTTGCCTGGAGAATCCCAGGGACAGAGGAGCCTGGCAGGCTATAGTCCATGGGGTAACAAAAGTCAGGCACAATTTAATGACTAAATAACAGACCTGACGGCAGCATTTACTTTTCCTTTTCTAAAATAAGCACACTTATCTACATGTTTCTGTCTACCTCTTTATCTGTATCCTAAACTATGGGTTATACATTCCTTTTTCTTTTCTTCTTTTTTAAAAAAATTTATTTAATTTCTGGTTAAACTAATGAACTGAGCATAATTTTTTGGTGTAATTATTTTCCATTCATATATTTCTTATTATCTCAAAACTTTAAAGTTTCAGAATAATTTTAGATCTGTTATAATAATTTAAAAATAATTATTTTTTAACTTTCCAAAACTTGATAATATTAGTTTTCATCCTTACTGAATTTCCCAGAACTCTTCAAGTAACACCATAGAATAATAACATATTTATTTTATACTTGATTTAAAATTGTTTTAAAAGTAAATAGTGGGATATGTATTCTTCATTTTATAAAAAAATAATTTCTAAATAATGTAGATAATATTTTATCACTGAGTTGGTGTTGTTTTAGGCAAAGAGATTCCTTAACAATTAAAGATAAGTTAAATGCCCTGGAGAAGGGAATGACAACCCACTCCAGTATTCTTGCCTGGAAAATCCCATGGACAAAGGAACTGGTGGGCTACAATCCATGAGGTCACAGAGTCAGACACGGCTGAGTGACGTTCCCTCTACTGCTATTCTATTGTATGTCTCATATATTTATAGAAAAGGCAAAAGTTATCAAATAAGTTTTTTAATCTATTGAAGAAGTCACATGATTTATTTTCTTTAGCTTTCTTGTATTGTACATTACATTTACAAATTTAATGATGAACTACTCTGATTTATACACTGAATTACTATTCCTAATATAATATACTTGGTCAAGGTGTAAGAGCCATGTTTTTAAGATTTTTTTTTTTTTTAATAAGAGGGAGTAAATTCAGGTGGGTGACCAAGATGGTAAAAGATGTGGGAATGACATCATATGAAAACTAGAATATTTAGTCTGAAGTGGAGTGCACCTAGATTATCCCTCTTTAGGGAAAGAATGGTGGTTGATAGTAAAGTTTAAAAATCTTTCATGTTAAAACATTATTTTTTATTCAAAAATTTTCTAGAGGGAAGACCTCTATAAGTTACAGAAATAAAGATTCGGTAGCATTTTTAAAATTAAGTACAAAGTTTTAAAATCTAAATGTCCTTATTCATAAACAAGTGAGTCTTCTTATCAGTATAAATGTTGAAGCAGAGACCAGATGAACTGTGATCTATAGAAAAGCACCTGCATTGGGTAGGGGGTTGGTCTGGATAAACATTAAGGTCCTTTCCAATTGAAAAATTATAAATATGTAGTTCTTTGGGGGGAAAACCACATTTTGCTACATTATCTCTGCTCTGTAAATGATTTTTCGAAACTGATGTGGTAGGCAGCATTCTAACAGGGCCCCCTGATTCTTTACTCTTGGTGTAGTTAGATAGGAGGGTAGAAAACCAAGCCGTCACAGACATATCACTAGTTAGGCGGTACAGAGTGCCTCAAAAGATCAGGGGGAGAGAAAAGTCCCAAGAACTTAGATATCTGGATAGAGCAAATAATTTAAACTGCGGAGAAAAAGCACTAGAGTCTTCTAGTCTTAAAGAGACTAGAAGAGTTGGCCAAAAGGTAATTTTCAGAAGGGTATTAAAACTAATGATAACTATATTTTAACTAGAAGTAAAAGTTTGAATAGAAGTGAGGGAGGGATAAAAGTTAAGTTCAATTCAGAACACTGGGCCAGAGACTATAAAATGTTGGAGGGCAGCTCCTGAGCAGAGAGGCGGGGATGACCAATGGCTAAAGACTTTTGACTCCTAAATTTGTGAAGAAGGCCTTAGTTATATTTTAGGCCTTAGTTATATTTTGCTTCCTAAATTAATAGGATTGTTGTGGTTTACAAATAGCAAGTGGAGCCAAGTACTATATATACTGTTTTTGTTAATATTTATTCATGTACCTTTTATTATAGGTTTCCTAGGTGGCGCTAGTGGTAAAGAACCCTCCTGCCAAGGCAGGTAGACATAAGAGACACAAACAGGTTCCATCCCTAGGTCGGGAAGATCCCTTGGAGGTTAGCATGGCAACCCACTCCAGTATTCTTACCTGGAGAATCCCATGGACAGAGGAGCCTAGCAGTCCATAGGGTTGCACAGAGTTGGATATGACTGAAGTGACTTAGCATGCATGCACACCTTTTATTATGGGTACAATGTAAAAATAAAATATGTATACATTTTACTTTTTAAGGAGTACTAGGGGAAGTATCAAGTAGTATAACACTGCTTTCTTCAGTAACTGCCTGTTGCATGAATAACCATAGTAACTTAAGATGAGGCACTTACATCATCTAATAAAAGCTTTCTCTGAAGAAGCGTTGATGTCTTGGAGGTAACTAGGAAAATGTCTTTATAATTTGCTATGAAATCTTGTTGGTTCACACTCTTGGGCATCCCCTGGGTAAAATCTGAAACTGGCCCCTGTACCCAGAGGGCAAGGAGAAATTAAAGAAAGGGGCATACCATTCAAATTGGTAGGTGATGGTTCTAATAAGCAAGGAAACTTATGCATGAGGTTTGTCTTGGGCAGCCTCAAGACAGATAGATCTCTGAACCTGCTCACCAGAATCTCAGAAGTTTCTAGAGAGGCCCTAACAGGATTCATTGCCTGGAGGTTGCATCCCTGTGATGGCTCTGGCTAGAGAATGATGAGCTTCTCAGGTGGTGTTAGTGGTAAAGAATCCGCCTGCCAATGAAGGTAGACGTAAGAGATGTGGGTTCTATTCCTGGGTTGGGAAGACCCTCTGGAGGAGGGCACAACGACCCATTCCAGTATTCTTGCCTGGAGAATCCCATGGACAGAGGAGCCTGGGGTCCATAGGGTCACACAGAGTTGGACACAACTGAAGCGACTTAGCATTCATGGAATGATGGGCAGAATGTATATTCCCAGGACAGGGAAGGAGGAGAGGAGCCTCAGATTGCCTCCAGTGACATCCTCTCAATTACTTCCTTGGTCAGATCTCAGGATGTTTTCAGAGATAGAACCAACACAATGTCCTACAATGGCTAATTATTGATACCACAGTTAGTCCCCTACATACCAATGAACTCCATTCCCTGAGTATTCATAAGTTCACTTTGTAAGTCCAACAAAGTTAACCTAGGCACCCAACTAGCACAACTGGCTATGTAGTACTGCACTGTAATAGGTTTATAATACTTTTCACACAAAAAATAATTAAAAAGACACAAAAAATAAAGAATTTTAAATCTTACAGTAGAGTACCTTGAAAAGTACAGTAGCGTAGTACAGTACAACAGCTGGCATACAGGGTCTGGCATTGAGTGAACAGGCAATAAAAGTTACTGACTGGAGGAGGGAGGGGAGGTGGGAGATGGTAGAGCTGAAGGACTGTCAGCAGTAGGAGACAGGGGGCGAGCTGCAGTTTCTCTCATGCCTGACTTTGATGGAACACATGTTCCCATCTTTGAAAGTTTGTACCTTGAAGGTTCGTATGTAGCAGACTTACTGTACCATGAACTGAATTGTGTGGTAGTGAGTGTTCACTCATAGTTGTTCCTTTTTTTCCGCCTCGGGATGAATTCCCTGTAGACAGAACACACTTCCTTGCCACACTGACTTTGGGGTTGCCCACGTGGCTCACTATGAGCAATAACAAGTGTGTAGAAGTAATAGTGTGTGAGGTGTGAGCAAATACCCTCCAGCTTTCTCATACTTCTGCTATCCACAATGAGAAGAGCATGCCAGAGATGTTCGTTTGTCCCGAACCCCAGAAAGAAAGACTTACGGAGCAAATCTGAACCCAAACTGCTACATGTAGGAGCCGAGTGCAGTTGAACTGGACAAGTGGGCTCAAACTGACTCAGTGTAGTTCAGTTCAGTTCAGTCACTCAGTCATGTCCGACTCTTTGCGACCCCATGAATTGCAGCACGCCAGGTCTCCCTGTCCATCACCAACTCCTGGAGTTCACTCAGACTCACGTCCATCGAGTCAGTGATGCCATCCAGCCATCTCATCCTCTGTCGTCCCCTTCTCCTCCTGCCCCCAATCCCTCCCAGCATCAGAGTCTTTTCCAATGAGTCAACTCTTCGCATGAGGTGGCCAAAGTACTGGAGTTTCAGCTTTAGCATCATTCCTTCCAAAGAAATCCCAGGGCTGATCTCCTTTAGAATGGACTGGTTGGATCTCCTTGCAGTCCAAGGGACTCTCAAGAGTCTTCTCCAACACCACAGTTCAAAAACATCAATTCTTTGGTGCTCAGCCTTCTTCACAGTCCAACTCTCACATCCATACATGACCACAGGAAAAACCATAGCTTTGACTAGACGGACCTTTGTTGGCAAAGTAATGTCTCTGCTTTTGAATATGCTGTCTAGGTTGGTCATAACTTTCCTTCCAAGGAGTAAGCGTCTTTTAATTTCATGGCTGCAATCACCATCTGCAGTGATTTTGGAGCCCCAAAAAAATAAAGTCTGACACTGTTTCCACTGTTTCCCCATCTATTTCCCATGAAGTGATGGGACCGGACTCAGCAGAGCCACAGATAACATGAAGATTTCTGAGTAAGAGGCAAACATTTGCTGTCATAAACCACTGAGATTTCAAGATAGTTATAGCTTCTTTATTTGAGCAAAACCTGACTCATACAAATATTCAATTTTCTAGGTGTGAGGGAGCTCTATTTTTGTTATTTCAACTCTACAAAGCTATTATAATAAACTATTATAACAATATAATAATTATTAAAATAAAATAGTATTAATCTCTCAGTGTTATAAATGAAAATACAACCTCTGAAAGATTAAAAAATTTAACTTATGTCATGCAGATAATCTGTGGTTTAATCTGAATTGTGTCTGAATCTAACAGCTATTTTTTAAAAAATTCTTGCAGTATATTTAGGAAGGGGACCTTAGTTATTTTCCTGCTGCTGCTGCTAAGTCACTTCAGTCGTGTCCGACTCTCTGCAACCCCATAGACGGCAGCCCACCAGGCTCCCCTGACCTGGTGCCTTTTAAATACACTTCATGTTCTGACAGTCAGAAATTTTTCTTTATTTGGTAAAGAGATGTTAGCTTTTCAAATTAAATAGCACTTTTTGAGTATGACTATACATAGGAAGGTATTTGCAAATGCATAAATTTTGGCTCTTAATGAATTATAACATAAAAACGTACATTGAAGTTACTTTAAAAGTGCAATGCACGTGAAAGGATAATATGTGGCAACCATATGCAGTAAGTGGAGATGAGATAAGAATGTCATTCTGTTACACTTACATTAACTCTAATCACATTTTGTAGCTGATGCTCTTATGAGGGCTGCCAACTAACATTTTAGGTAAATGAAGAGCTAGGATATATAGCCTCCAGAAAGCAGGCACCTCTCCTGTCAAATAGGTAATTACAGAGGCTATGACTCCATTAGGAAAATGGTGGCCAATCAATGTAAACTCTAAGAGCTCAGATCCTTTGTAATTGATTGAGAGATTCAGTGACTTCAATGCAATTGAGTTTCAAATGTAAGAAGCCAGTATTTGGCCAGATGGCTGACGTGAATTCCAGAGGGAGTGTATGAATTTTAATGAGAGTGACAGCTACACAATTTGAGTCACATGTGCTAATACTGAATGAAGTATGCAGATCAATATTGAAACTGCAGCCTGGGGTATCCAAGCTTTCATTTTTTATGTCCTAATACTCATGTTTGTTTCTGCAGGTATGCAATTGCTATCATACAAGTTCTGGAGGAACTTGTTAATGCAAATCACAATTGATATTTGGGATTATAGCCTACTTCTTATTTCTGCTGAGATTTCTCATTATATAGTTTAGGATAATTTAGAGGGTCTATTTCAGAAGTGTCCAGTTTATGCAAACAAGAAGCATCTGGGTTTATTCATTCACTTAACAGTTCCTGCAAGGTTAATGTGAATAAGATGCAGGATATGGAGGTAATCCATAGTTGAATCAGACATGATTATGGATTCTGTCCTAGAAAAGCTTCAAAATCTAATAAAGGCAGAGGGAGAAATATAAATATTTTAAAAAATCATTACAATACTAGTTTGCAACTGATGAGTATTGTAGGAGAGGTGGACATAAAGCAGTAGTTCTGTTCAGTAACTGGGTCAACTTATGGTGAGTAATTAAAAAATACAAATAAGGGAGAAACCTGCACTTCTGGTAATAGCATTTGAGGTAATTCTAACCAACATTATCAACAAAAATAATAGGAATAACTGGACAACATTTTGTACTTGAAGGTACAAATATGTTGAAGGATCGTGGAGCCAAGAACTGGGCGAAGACAAATATTCAGAGATGAGGGCAGCATTAAGGTTGCTTTACATTTGTAGATTATTGAAGAGATGATCAAAATCAGTCAGTTAAGTCACTTAGTCATGTCTGACTTTTTGTGACCCCGTGGACTGCAGCACTCCAGGCCACCCTGTCCATTGCCAGCTCCCGGAATTTACTCAAACTCATGTCCATTGAGTCGGTGATGCCATCCAACCATCTCATCCTCTGTTGTCCCTTTCTCTTCCTGCCTTCAATCTTTCCCAGCACCAGGGTCTTTTCCAATGAGCCCATTCTTCGTATCAGGTGGCCAAAGTATTGGAGTTTCAGCTTCAACATCAGTCCTTCCAATGAACACCCAGGACTGATCTCCTTTAGGATAGACTGGCTGGATCTCCTTGCAGTCTAAGGGACTCTCAAGAGTCTTCTCCAAAACCACAGTTCAAAAGCATCAATTCTTTGGCACTCAGCTTTCTTTATAGTTCAACTCTCACATCCATACATGACCACTGGATAAACCATAGCTTTGATTAGATGCACATTTGTTGGCAAAGTAATGTCTCTGCTCTTTAATATACTGTCTAGATTGGTCATAACTTTTCTCCCAAGGAGTAAGCGTCTTTTAATTTCATGGCTGCAATCACCATCTGCAGTGATTTTGGAGCCCCCAAAAATAAAGTCTGTCACTGTTTCCATCGTTTCCCTGTTTATTTGCCATGAAGTGATGGGACCGGATGCCATGATCTTAGTTTTCTGAATGTTGAGTTTTAAGCCAACTTTTTCACTCTCCTCTTTCATCAAGAGGCTTTTTAGTTCTTCGCTTTCTGCCATAAGGGTGGTGTCATCTGCATATCTGAGGTTATTGATATTTCTCCTGGCAATCTGGATTCCAGCTTGTGCTTCATCCAGTCCAGTGTTTCTCTTGATGTACTCTGCATATAAATTAAATAAGCAGGGTGCTAATATACAGCCTTGATGTACTCCTTTCCTGATTTGGAATCAGTCTGTTGTTCCACGTGTAGTTCTAACTTGCTTCCTGACCTGCATACAGATTTCTCAAAAGGCAGATCAGGTGGTCTGATATTTCCATCTCTTTAAGAATTTTCCACAGTTTGTTGTGATCTCACAGTCAAAGGCTTTGGTGTAATTAATAAAGCAGAAGTAGATGTTTTTCTGGAACTCTCTTGATTTTTCGATGATCCAGCAGATGTTGGCAATTTAATCTCTGATTCCTCTGCCTTTTTAAATCCAGCTTGAACATCTGGAAGTTCATGGTTCACATACTTTGAAGCCTGGCTTGACAGACTCGCAAGGCTAAGAGGACAGAAGTTGGAGTCTAGGGTCTGTCAGAAAACCTCGCTTTGTACTTTAAGTTTGGACCCTGAAGGGCCACACTGAGCAGTAAGGAAGACTGGAAAGCTTAGAGTCAGATTTGTGGTTCAGAAAAGTTCAATCCTTACAGGTGATTTCTGGTTCCTCAGGGTGCCTGACTCAAGCAACAAAATAAATCCTTTCTGTAAGAAGATAGTATCATTGGAGGCTTAAAATTATTTCTAGGAATACAATGTCCATTACATGATATAATAATTTCCTGGAACACTGAGACACAAGTTGATAAAAATGAGACTATATAGAATTATTAAAGATTTAAAAATAACTTGACTTAGTAGATTCAAGGAAATAAAAGGAAAGCTTAAAAAATTTAGCAGAGTTGGAGATGATTTAAAAAAACGAGAAATTCTAAAAAGAAGGAAAAATTTTAAAAAAAGAGTTAAGAATCTGAGTAGTAGTCTTTGCTTTAAAATAATTTATTTCAGCTGTACATTTAAGTGTCCTTTTCTCTATATGTAATATTGTTGCTGTTCAGCCGTTTCCGACTCTTTGCAACCCCATGGACTTCCGCCACTAGGCTCCTTTGTCCATGGGATTTCCCAGGCAAGAATATCGGAGTGGTTTGCCATTTCCTTCTCCAGGGAATCTTCCTGACTCAAGGGCTGAACCTGTGTCTCTTGCATCTCCTACATTGATAGGCGGGTTCTTTACCACTAGCATCACCAAGTATATTGCCTAATAAAAATGTATAAAAGATAAACAAAAGCTAAATTGTATGTTTTTTGTCAGATTCTAAAGAATATTTTAAATCTGTGAACCTATTATTTTCTCCAAATTTTTGTAGCAGTGTAAAGAGATAAGTGATGTTATTATTTCACCATGAAAAGTGAAAGTATTAAAAGGTTTTCTGGGCAGGGAGTGAATTTCTGCAAGCTGTATAAAGGTCATAATGCTCACTTTGCTGCTACTGCTGCTAAGTCGCTTCAGTAGTGTCTGCCTCTGTGCAACCCCATAGACGGAAGCCCACCAGGCTCCCCTGTCCCTGGGATTCTCCAGGCAAGAACACTGGAGTGGCTTGCCATGTCCTTCTCCAGTGCATGAAAGTGAAAAGTGAAAGTGAAGTAGCTCAGTCGTGTCCGACTCTTAGAGACTGCATGGACTGTGGCCTACCAGGCTCCTCTGTCCATGGGATTTTCCAGGCAAGAGTACTGGAGTGGGGTGCCATTGCCTTCTCTGTAATGCTCACTTTAGAGGGTGGTAAATGGAGGGTACAAGCTGCTAACCAAGCCTGTTAGCCATTCCTGCTGCTGCCCTAACAGAAAGGAAAGGGGCTCCTCATAGCTGCCCAGGCAGACTAAGGCTCTACAGACACTCAGGGACAAGTGGCAGCACCTCTGGTTAGGAGTACATTACTCCACGAATTCGTCCTCTGCCGGTTCCCCATTCTGACTCACCCATCATTTCTCATCGGCCTCTCAAGGGCTTTCCACCTCTAAGGTTCTCAAATCGCATTGTAATTGCCCTGAGAGTTTTTTTAAAAAATGGCTCCAGAGACTCTAGTTAATTGGTGCAGCCTGGGCAAGGGGAGTTTTACGAGCTCCCCAGGCGCCTCTAAAGTGCAGCCGCGTTTGAGCGTCAGCACTCCACTGCGGCAGCGCCGGTCTGCTTGCTCTTTCCTGAACACACCCAGCATGCTCACTCGCCTGTGCCTTCTTCGTTTCCTTCAGTGTCCCACTCCCACCTGGAAAACTTC
Source organism: Bos indicus (assembly GCF_029378745.1). NCBI lineage: Eukaryota > Metazoa > Chordata > Mammalia > Artiodactyla > Bovidae > Bos > Bos indicus. Next base: position 17,641,959 of record NC_091767.1, read on the forward strand.
TCATTCTACGATACTCAATCAGAAGAAGCTCTTCCAGAAACAGTCAGGTCTCCCCATTTGGAGATGGCAGATCACCTCATATATCCCTTTAATAAAGCTAACAGAGACCATGTAATTTATGATCCCAACCAACACGCTGTTGAATGTAAACGAGAACACCACTAATAATTATGCTGGGTGACAGGTGTCAACTAGGACTACCCCAGGCAAACTGGAACGTCAGACCCTTCTGGTTATAGCTCCCACGATATCAATCAGGAATCACAAACTTGTCTTCTTGTCTTCCACTCTTGTGTGAAAGTCATTAAGGCAGGGACAGCCCTTCCTCATCTCTCTAACCTCAATACCCAACACACATTAACTGTTGAATTGATGTTTCTTTAAGAAGTCCTCTATTTTATAATGATTAAATGCATGGGCTGTGTTACCAAAGAAAGTGAAAGTGAAAGTCGCTCAGCCGTGTCCGACTCTGCGACTCCATGGACTATACCGTCCGTGGAATTCTCCAAGCCAGAATACTGGAGTGGGTAGCCTTTCCCTTCTCTAGGGGATCTTCCCAACCTAGGGAGTGAACCCAGGTCTCCCTCATTGCAGGTGGATTCTTTACCAGCTGAGCCAGAAGGGAAACCCCAAAATACTGAAGTGTGTAGCCTATCCCTTCTCCAGCAGATGTTCCTGACCCAGGAATCAAACCGGGGTCTCCTGCATTGCAGGCGGATTCTTTATCAACTGAGCTATCAGGGAAGCCCATATTTCACCATCCAGATGGGAAAATAAGACAGCAAAGAAAAGTTTATGGTCACACAGCTGGGAAATTGCAGAGCTAGGTCCCATAGATTTGCCTGACCTTACTCCAGCTCTTAACTCTAAGTTAAAGAGTAAAGGGCTAAGTTCCTTTGAGGAGGAATTGTTACTGGTGGTGGTATCAGTGATGTTGCAATGGTTAAATCTTCTGCTCCAGTTAGTCATTCTTTTTTTTTTTTTTTTTAACTTTACAATATTGTGTTGGTTTTGCCATATATCGAAATGAATCCGTTTTGAGTTTATTTTTGTGTATGGTGTTAGAAAGTGTTCTAGTTTCATTCTTTTACAAGTGGTTGACCAGATTTCCCAGCACCACTTGTTAAAGAGATTGTCTTTAATCCATGTATATTTTTGCCTCCTTTGTCAAAGATAAGGTGTCCATATGTGCGTGGATTTATCTCTGGGCTTTCTATTTTGTTCCATTGATCTATATTTCTGTCTTTGTGCCAGTACCATACTGTCTTGATAACTGTGGCTTTGTAGTAGAGCCTGAAGTCAGGTAGGTTGATTCCTCCAGTTCCATTCTTCTTTCTCAAGATCGCGTTGGCTATTCGAGGTTTTTTGTATTTCCATACAAATAGTGAAATTATTTGTTCTAGCTCTGTGAAGAATACTGTTGGTAGCTTGATAGGGATTGCATTGAATCTATAAATTGCTTTGGGTAGTATACTCATTTTCACTATATTGATTCTTCCAATCCATGAACATGGTATATTTCTCCATCTATTAGTGTCCTCTTTGATTTCTTTCACCAGTGTTTTATAGTTTTCTATATATAGGTCTTTAGTTTCTTTAGGTAGATATATTCCTAAGTATTTTATTCTTTCCGTTGCAATGGTGAATGGAATTGTTTCCTTAATTTCTCTTTCTGTTTTCTCATTATTAGTGTATAGGAATGCAAGGGATTTTTGTGTATTGATTTTATATCCTGCAACTTTACTATAGTCATTGATTAGTTCTAGTAATTTTCTGGTGAAGTCTTTAGGGTTTTCTATGTAGAGGATCATGTCATCTGCAAATAGTGAGAGTTTTACTTCTTCTTTTCCAATTTGGATTCCTTTTATTTCTTTTTCTGCTCTGATTGGATTAAAGATCTAAACATAAGACCAGAAACTATAAAACTCCTAGAGGAGAACATAGGCAAAACACTCTCTGACATACATCACAGCAGGATCCTCTATGACCCACCTCCCAGAATATTGGAAATAAAAGCAAAAATAAACAAATGGGACCTAATTAACCTTAAAAGCTTCTGCACATCAAAGGAAACTATCAGCAAGGTGAAAAGACAGCCTTCAGAATGGGAGAAAATAATAGCAAATGAAGCAACTGACAAACAACTAATCTCAAAAATATACAAGCAACTCCTACAGCTCAACTCCAGAAAAATAAATGACCCAATCAAAAAATGGGCCAAAGAACTAAGTATACATTTCTCCAAAGAAGACATACAGAGGGCTAACAAACACATGAAAAGATGCTCAACATCACTCATTATCAGAGAAATGCAAATCAAAACCACTATGAGGTACCATTTCACACCAGTCAGAATGGCTGCGATCCAAAAGTGTACAAGCAATAAATGCTGGAGAGGGTGTGGAGAAAAGGGAACCCTCTTACACTGTTGGTGGGAATGCAAACTAGTACAGCCACTATGGAGAACAGTCTGGAGATTCCTTAAAAAACTGGAAATAGAACTGCCTTTTGATCCAGCAATCCCACTGCTGGGCATACACACTGAGGAAACCAGAATTGGAAGAGACACGTGTACCCCAATGTTCATCGCAGCACTGTTTATAATAGCCAGTTGGTCGTTCTTAAAGGTATAGATGATCTTATTTGCAAACCAGAAATAGAGATACAGACAGAGAGAACAAACGTATGAACACCAAGTGGGTAAGGGGAGGTTGAGGTGAATTAACAGATTGGGATTGACATATACACACTATTGATACTATGTATAAAATATAAGATAGATACCTAATGTGAACCTATGAATAGGTCAGGGAATCCTACTCAGTGCTCTGTGGTGACCTAAATGGGAAGGGAATCTGAAAAAGAGGGGCTAGTATATAGGTACGGCTGATTCATGTTGCTGTACTGTAGAAATTAATGCAACATTGCAAAGCAACTGTAATCCAATAAAAATTTTTAAAAAGAGATGAGGATCCTATTCTATTGCTATTGGGCCTCTTGGTTCTCATGCAAGGGATTTCCATGACAACTGACTGGGGCCTCTAAGCTGACAGCTTCCTGGGTTTATCCACAATCTCCTCTTTAGAGCCTAAGGGTGTGTCCCTGGGGTTGGAGTGGGGAGCACGGGGTCCCAAGTTTTGAAAACTTCCAGTTCTGTTTTCCTCCTTTGACTGCAAGGAGAAAGCAGCCGTCTTTTCATATTGCTCGGTAGTTCCATGCTGGTGTGCTCAGACGTGGCTGACTCTTGGTGACGCCATGGACTGTAGCCCTCCAGGTTTCTCTGTCCGTGGAATTTTCCAGGCAAGGATACTGGAGTGGGTTGCCATTTCCTTCTCAATTTCAGGAGCTTGGTTACTTTTTCCTACCACTGGGTCCTTTCTCTCTCAGAAGGTGCCCCCCTCCACACACACACACACACACACACACACACACACACACACACTTTTTAGGCAACTTGCTCTTTTCCTGCTCCACACCAGAGCTTGGAGCAGCAGGGGATGTTGGGAGAAACAGATTTGGCCAAGCTATAGAGACAAAGATTTTCCATGATGCTGGGCAAAAATTTGCCTTACGATTTTATTCCCAAGGCCATCCAAACTATTCTTCTGGAAATTAAGGACTTATTTTGAGGTTATTTGCTGGTTTTATTTCTAGATATAAAAGTGGCTGGTATTTTCTGTTCTCAGCCCTCTGGTTTAAAAAAAAAAAGTTTCCCTCACTTAGGCACTCTGCCACACATGGCATACAATGAGGCAACCTAAAAAAGGCCCATGAACAGCTGTTTGGACTTCCCAAGTGGTCCTAGTAAATAATCCACCTGCTAATACAAGAAACTCAAGAGATGCTGGTTCAATCCTTGGGTTGGGAAGATCCCCTGGGGGAGGAAATGGCAACACTTTCCAGTGTTCTTGCCTGGAAAATTCCATGGACAGAGAAGCCTGGCAGCCTATAGTCCATGGGGTCACAAAGAGTCAGACATGACTGAGCGACTGAGCATGCACACACACACACACACACACACACACACACACCAGCTGTTTGTGTCCTTCAGTGACGTCATATTCAGTACAACAAAATAAAACCCCACTGTCTGGGCTGTGGTAATCAGTGCCCTATTGTGCTAGCCACACATCCAGTTCTCTCCAGCTGTGCACATCACATTACAGAAATGGCATTCGAAATGAGACAGAGCATATTCAGGGGCATGGGCGCCGGAATCCCTGTCAGGAGAAGTGATTCAAGGAATGGGGCACGTGTACAGTGGAGAAGTGGAGATGAAACTAGCAGATGGCTCCCTGAGTCGTGATAGGAGGATCTGCCAGGTGGCAGGGAGACTGTAGCTGAATGTGAGTAGTTTTTAGCTCATGTACCAAGAGAGATGTCCAACAAAAGAAATGGCCTGCCTTAGGAGCCATGAGTGCATCAGTAAAGTCATTTAAACACTGGTGGTTCAGCCACCTGTTATGGAGGTTAGATACAAGGTTTTCTTATTGATACAATATGCTGCTGCTGCTAAGTCGCTTCAGTCATGTCCGACTTTATGCGACCCCATAAACGGCAGCCCACCAAGCTCCCCCGTCCCTGGGATTCTCCAGGCAAGAACACTGGAGTGGGTTGCCATTTCCTTCTCCAATGCATGGAAGTGAAATGTGAAAGTGAAGTCGCTCAGTTATGTCCGACTCTTAGTGACCCCATGGACTGCAGTCTACCAGGCTCCTCCGTCTGTGGGATTTTCCAGGCAAGAGTACTGGAGTGGGGTGCCATTGCCTTCTCCAACTGATACAGTATGGGTATAATAATATGTGGACTCGCTTCCGAAGTCAACAGGTATAGTTTCCGTGGGAAATATGTTCTGAGTTTTAGTCAGCTAATGTACAACTTTGAGATGATGGCCCTCTTGAAAGTGGGAGTTTCTTATATAAAATGTTATGCTTTCCATGATTCGGAAAAAGTGGGAAGAATTATAAGTCAGTGACTATATCACTGACCTTAGTTGCTATATCACTGACCTAGGAAAGAAATCTAAGGTTGCGTTGGTATTCAGGAGTTTTCAGGCATTATAAAACTTGAGGCTCAGAAGAGAGCATTAGGGTTTTATTTATTTCCTTCAGTGTCTTTATTTTTTAACTCTCTTGATAAATTGTATAGCTGCCATGATGCCAGGTGGAGTCCGTAGAAGTCACTTTGCAGTTGAATCAATAAGTGGCGTGGCATTCACCAGTTTAACCCAGAATTTGATCAAGAATCTGTGCTCTGAGTGTTGTGTGTGGCAACAGAGATAGATGTGTTGAGGCATTGCTTTTTGAAACCTGGTATTGAGCTAATACAGCTTTCACTTACCAGGGGGGAAGTCTTTTAATAATAGAAAAGTGGGAGAGCTCCAAGCACTCTGCTCCCTGCTTCTCTGACCCATTTGGTACTGGGAGTTAGAGAGGCTTGGTTTTCTAATCAGTTTTATCTCAATAATCCTGACTTCAGAAGCAGCAGTAACAGAACTAACTGGGCAGAAAAAAATTCCCTTGAGAACCATTTCAATTTGTAAACCCTTGGTAAGTAGTTTAGCACAAGGATCTTCAACCCTGGAGGAATCATATCAAGGTTTAATAAACCTAAGCCACAAAAGAGACTTTTAGATCTGCAAGATTTTATTTGAAGGCAAAAGTGAAGACAGTAGGGGGGAAAGTAGACTTCTGGTTTCAACATAGAACAAAAGCCATTGATGGTTTTATTTTTAAACTTAATCACAGCTTAAAAGACTGATAATTCACCTTAAGTTTTAGATTTATTTTTTCCACTTTGTGCCTGAAGACCTGAGCTCCTTACTGTCTTAATCATATGCCTCCGAGTAGGTGGATTTGCACAATGGAAGAATAATTCCCTTTTTCCAGGACAGGAAAAAAAGTTAGATGTGGAAATGTGAGTTTCTTTGACTCTATTACCCAATACCTGTACTTCTCCTGATTGAAAGAGCCATATTTTACATTTGTAATGTGCAAAACACAAAGGTTTCACATCAAAGTTTCTGGTGGTTTAAAATATTTCTTGAGTCTGATCACGAGGGTTTTCTCCCACTTTGAAATTTCCACCATTTACAATCTAGCTCCAAATATTACAAATCTGGAGTGGCTGCTTTTATACTCAGGTTTTAGATATGTCCTTTTCTCCTTGTATATGCATTACGCATTACAAGTGATTCAGAATGTTGGTGAAGTTCCCTTCCTAAAATGATTCCCTGGGAGTAAGGTATAAATGAAGGGAGATTGGAGGATGGGTGAGAGGGTGAGCTCGGTGATGGATAATTCCAAGGAAAAAGATTGGAGTTTTAAAAAATAAATTGCAACTTACTTGCATTTTTTAAGATTAATTCTGTACTGTTAAACTTCTTGACCATAGGCATTTTATCCAAGCCTGTGGCTGTATCATTGTCTTACTTGCCAGCAAGTCTGTCAGCTAGGATCCTGCATTTTATAAACAATTTATAGAAGTAACCATTTCCTTTGTGATGGTTTTTCAGACCCCAGGAGTGATTAGATTCAGGGTTTTTTTTTTTTTTTTTAAGGCACATTTATATAAATGAGGCAAGTCAAAGTGACAGGAATATATGGAGAGCAATATGAAAAACAATCCTCTGTTTTAAGCACTGGATGGTCCTTTACAAAAGAAGTTTCTCTTACGTGAGTGAATTTAATCTTACATGAGTGAATTTACAGCTGGTCTCAAAAAGGCTAGTCAGTCCCATCTAATCACTTTAATGATTTCAAAATGTTTCCTACTTTCTATGTTTCAGAATAATTTCCAGTTTAAGTTGAATAGTTCTGGGACTACTCTTCAGTTCTTATGATATGTCAGCCAATATGCTAAGCACTTTTGTATGAATTATATCATTTAATCCTCATAAGAGGATTAAATCATAAGAGGATCACTATTTAATCACATGTGGTGGGTTCTATTATTATTTTGATTTTATAGATGGAGAAGTTGCTGAGGCTTGGAGAGGTTAAGTTGCTTACAATCATAGGGAAAATGTTTATTCAGCTGGTATATTGAGGAGCCAGACTGGAAGGCCAGGCAGTCTAACTTCGGGGGATGTATACTTAGTCACTCTGCTCCCCTGCCTTGTGATCAGTTATTTCATTCATAGGGAATGGGAAGGTTAAAGTATGTATTATATATCTTTATATATGTATATAGTATATGCACATACATATACATTTATAACTAGTTTTTTTTCATGATATTTACTGTCAAATTTTATGACTTCTTATGGGCATAGTTTTTCCTCTCTAGTAGTAGGCTATGTGCACTTTTTGATGAAACCAGACAGATAAATGCTGTCTAGATCTCCCTTCTGGCAAGTACTTTATAAGCTTAGTTCAGGGTCAACAGGAGGTATTGTTTTTTTATCCTTTTATGCCCTCCGCATTTCTCCAGGGGCTATGTCAGCTTGCTCCTATCAGGGGCAGAGACTAAGAGGAAGACTGCGCTGACAGCTTTTAACAACAAACAAAAACAACTGTTGATTTTGAGACCACTTATGAAGTTGAACTAGGATAAGATTGTACTTTGGCAGATGTTTTTGTGTTCACGTGTGCACGGGCATATATATTTTTCACAGAGCAAATATTTTCAATGCTTCTTGGGTTTCCATGTACATTCAAGCAGTGTAGAGCATGCTCTGGGGCTTGCCTGCTGGCTCAGTGGTAAAGCATCCACCTGCAGCTGCAGGAGCCGCAGGTTCTATCACTGGGTCAGGAAGATCCCCTGGAGAATGAAATGGTGATCTGCTCTGGCACTCTTGCCTGGGAAGTCCTGTGGACAGAGGAACCCGGCAGGCTATAGTCCATACAGAAGCAAGTCGGACACAACTTAGCGGCTAAACCACCATAACATGCTATATGCCTTTGTTTCAGAAGTTCATTAATAAATATGCAATATCTTTATTATCTGGAATTCTCTTGAACAATATAAACAACAACAGCAAAAAAAAAAAAAAAGATCATTTCCCTTTCCAGGCTTCTAAGTATTTCCTTTCAGAGGATTTTGTCTCCCTAATATGATCCCAGTTTTCCCATCCTTCATCTCTTACGATTTTGATTCTCTTTCTTTGGAATTCCTCAGTCTTTATATCTTTTAATTTAACACCTACTCCCTCCCTTTCCCATACATTTGTACTGCTCTTGAAGCCTGTTCTTCCTTTTCTCCCCCTTGGTAACTCTTCTTGATTCTTTAAGACTCAACTTGGGCAATCTCTGTTCTAGAAACGCTTCTACCATCTTGCTCCCATCAGCTTTGACCAGTCTAGTTTGAGTAAATGACCTTCTCTGGGCTCCAGAGTATATCAGAGAATAGCTTCTCTGCCATAACGATTCACATGACGCTTGGGTTCTCTGTTCACAGGTCTTATTCCCTTTCAGGACATTCAGCATCTTGAGTGCAACACTCTAGACAACTTTCTTGTCTCCACAATTCCGGTGTGCTGGAGAGGGACCATTGATGGGTGTCGGTGAAAGACTGTTCAAGTGACGTTTAAAGACACAACTCTCATGTCCTCTCAGTCTCTTTTCTTCAGAAGTCCTTTCTTTCCTGACCTTCTGTGGCAGGTACCAACTGCACCATTTCCTGGGGAATTAATGGTGTTGCTTTGAGACTCTACCTTACATGTGTGTGCATGCATGCTAAGTCGCTTCAGTTGTGTCTGACTCTGTGCAACCCTATGAACTGTAGCCCACCAGGCTTCTCTGTCCATGGGATTCTCCAGGCAAGAATATTGGAATGGGTTGCAATGCCCTCCTCCAGGGAATCTTCCTGATCCAGAGATCGAACCCATGTCTCTTACGTCCCCTGTGTTGGCAGGTGGGTTCTTTACCATTAGTACCACCACTGCTATTTAAATCCTATAGTGTTATTGAATGTTTTCTCCATGTTCTCAACTAGATTTTGAACTCTTTGGGAGTAAGAGGAAGATTTTATAATTTGGGGTGTAAGCTAGGTACCCCTAATACTGCCTTGTACATATTACCTTCTTGATAATGTTAGTTCATGAATTGTTAAAGCACTTCAAAAAGCAACAAACATGAGATCCTTCAAAAGCACATCTTTCAGGGCAATTGCCTTTTCACTCTCCATTTCCTCAAACAGTGGGTACATTGTGTGATTACAGAGACTTCAGACAAGTCCTTTTATTTCTCAAAGGACTCACAGGAAGCTCACGGTGCGAATAGATTTTAGTTGCCTTTTTTCTTATAGAAAGATAAAACCTGGTGACCGTGGATATCTTCTTCATTTTTGAGCTTTACTTTCCTTATCTGTAAGCTTGGTGTAATAGATAACATACTTTCCTGCTAGGAGTTGTGATGAAGGGTAAGTGGAATAATGTATGCAAAGCATGTGATGGTGCCTGAAACACAGTGACTCATCAGTGTATGTTATGATGAGCATTCACTGTGGGCATGGTCATTTAGAGGAGTTCCATGGGAAAACTTTTATTCAATTGGTTTATCCATTCTTTTTACAAATAATAAGAAAGACTCATACAGTGCTTCAGAAATTTAAGTACTATCCTCTAAACACTTTGCATATGTCAACTCATTTAAGCTTTTAAACAGGCCTATTAAGTACATTCATTCCACTATTATCCACATTTGAGAGATGAAGTCACTAAATCACAAGAAATGGTCCAGTCACACAGCTAATAATAAGTGGCAGAGCTGGAATTTGAGCCCAAAGACTCCGCCTGCAATGCAGGAGACTCCAGTTTGACTCCTGGGTGGGGGAGATCCCCTGGAGAAGGGATAGGCTACCCACTCCATATTCTTGGGCTTCTCTTGTGGCTCAGCTGGTAAAGAGTCCACCTGCAATGTGGGAGACCTGGATTTGAGCCCTGGGTTGGGAAGATCCCCTAGAGAAGGGAAAGGCTACCCACTCCAGTATTCTGGCCTGGAGAATTCCACGGACTGTATAGTCCATGGAGTTGCAGAGTCGGACACGGCTGAGCGACTTTCACTTTCACGTTTTAGTTTCTTTGATAACACAGTCCATGCATTTAATCATAAAATAGAGGACTTCAATTCTCATTGTCTGATAATTCTCTGTCCAGTAACAAGTAAATTATCACTGTATTTGAGGTTATATAAATTTGAGTTTTAAAAAGCAATCTGAAAGTCCCTTTAATTGAAGAAGTATATGCAAATCCATTTCTTCCAGTCTCTCTCACTGTGAAAAACAAAATCTAGAAGCATATTGTACAAGATTCAGAATTTTCATATTTTTCATTAGCAAGTCATTTGCAAGTTTCCAAGAAGGAAGGGATATATTTCCAGTGTGTCTTCCACAGAGAGTTTCATAAGGAAAATAAGTTGTTGATTTAATTTTTATTGTATCCAATTTTAAAATTTTAATGGTATTTAAAATTTAATGTTAAAAATTTTAAAGTGTTGCTTTAAAAAATGAAGTATAATGCATAATATTATTATACGTTACAGGTGTACAGTAGAGTGATTCACAATTTTTAAAGGTTACATTCCATTTATAGTTATTATGAAATATTGGTTATATTCCCCGTGTTGTACTGTATATCCTTGTGACTTATTTTACACCTTATGGTTTGTACCTTGTAATCCCTTGCCCTGCATATTGTCTGTCCCTTCCTTCTCCCCACTGGTAACTACTGCTTTGTTCTCTGTATCTGTGCTCTGCTTCTTTTTTGTTACATTCATTAGTTTGTTAATTCTGCATGCGATACCATACAGTGTTCGTCTTTCTCTGACTTCTTAGCATAGTGCTTTCACAGTCTATTCATGTTGCTGCAAATGGCAACATTTCATTAATTTTTTTATAGCTGAGTAGTATTGCCTTGTGTAATGGAATACCACTTCTTTGTTCATTCATCTGTTGATAGACATAAAAGTGTAGTTTTAATATGATGTCTTCAAATGGTGGTGATATTGGGTGGAGAATAGACTTAGCATAGGGAACATGTTTATTAATCAATTACTATTTTAATATTCATAAGATGAATAGCATTGAGTTCTCCACTGGAGTAAAAAAGTTAACTTATTAATAAAGATAACAGATAAAGTGCAATGGAAAAAAAAACAGAGGACTTCTTAAAGAAACATCGACTCAACAGTTAACGTGTGTTGGGTACTGAGGTTAGAGAGATGAGGAAGGGCTGTCCCTGCCTTAATGACTTTCACACAAGAGTGGAAGACAAGAAGACAAGTTTGTGATTCCTGATTGATATCGTAGGAGCTATCATCAGAAGGGTCTGACGTTCCAGTTTGCCTGGGGTAGTCCTAGTTGACACCTGTCACCCAGCATAATTATTAGTAGTGTTCTCGTTTACATTCAACAGTGTGTTGGTTGGGATCATAAATTACCTGGTCTCTGTTAGCTCTATTATATGAGGTGATCTGCCATCTCCAAATGGGGAGACCTGACTGTTTCCGGTAGAGCTTCTTCTGATTGAATATCGTAGAACGAGAAGTTTTCCAGGTGGGAGTGGGACACTGAAGGAAACGAAGAAGGCACAGCTGTGAGTGAGCACGCTGGGTGTGTTCAGGAAAGAGCAAGCAGACCCGTGCTGCCGCAGTGGAGTGCTGACGCTCAAACGTGGCTGCACTTTAGAGGCGCCTGGGGAGCTCGTAAAACTCCCCTTGCCCAGGCTGCACCAATTAACTAGAGTCTCTGGAGCCATTTTTTAAAAAAACTCTCAGGGCAATTACAATGCGATTTGAGAACCTTGGAGGTGGAAAGCCCTTGAGAGGCCGACGAGAAATGATGGGTGAGTCGGAATGGAGAAGCGGGCAAGGACCAATTCGTGGAGTAATGTACTCCTAACCAGAGGTGCTGCCACTTCCCTGAGTGTATTTCTGTAGAGCTCTATTATGTAGAGCCTTAGTCTGCCTGGGGCAGCTATGAGGAGCCCCTTTCCTTTCTGTTAGGGCAGCAGCAGGAATGGCTAACAGGCTGTACCCTCGATTTACCGCCCTCTAAAATGAGCATTCTTCTGGCCTTTATACAGCTTGCAGAAATTCACTCCGTGCCCAGAAAACCTTTTAGCAATACTAAGGGTGCCAAGGATGATTAGACATGTGAGGCAGACTGCGCTTTTATATCATAAGGGTGGGCATAAAAACCCCTTAGAACAATTCTTTCTGTGAAAACAAAATCCCTAAAGTACATTAAGTATAAAACAACATTCTCTGTAGATTCCTGGGAAGTAAATCGAAGGTTAATTAGCTTGTCCTGTCTCTTGCTTATTTACCAGTCTAGCTAATTGTTTAGAAGGTGGAATCTGCTAATTATCAAGACCGATGTGATTCAGAAAGTGAAATTACCAGTGTTAATAATAATGGCCACATTTTCTATCGCAGAAGGACGGTCTGCTCTGGGGCCACTTTAAGGGTACTATCCAGCTCCCTTGCAGCGAATTTATTAACACCCTGCCCTTCAGGATGGCAACTGGACTGAGGAGGAGATAAATTCACTCTACTGAATAAATAGGCTTTACTGAGCTAGGGGAAAGGGACCCCTGCACAGGCTCTGTGTATCGGCTTCCTCTTCTTTAGCTCTCCACTGGTTCTTCCCACCTTTCTCCATGTGCCGTGTGTCCTCCATGGCCACTTGGAGCCTCCCTCCCCCACTTCTGGACAGATCTTTGGATATTTGGGACCCCGAACTTTCCAGCCTAGGTAGTATTGAGCCTGCTTCCAGGGCCCACATGGGCCTCATTCCTAGAATTTTCTCTTGAGGGAGGAATAACCAAGCTGTTGGTGGGCACACTAATGGGCTTGAAAGATGGTCTTAGGTGGCTGTTTGGGAGGGCAGGGAGTGGAGGTGGAATTTGGATGTGAGGATTGGAACGTCCACATGCATGCAAGTAGCCTCGCAGTGTAGGACAGAGCCAGGGTGGGAGTGAAGGAGGAAGAGTTGGCTCTCCCCATGTGCCATGGCTCAGCACAGAACTCCTAGGGGTCTGAGAATTATGGTGCTTTTGTTTAGGTAAGAGGAATGTGTGTCTGTATGAGTGTGCCAAGTCACTTCAGTCGTGTCCTACCCTTTGTGACCCTGTGGACTGTAGCCTGCCAGGCTCCTCTGTCCATGGGATTCACCAGGCAAGAATACTTGAGTCGGTTACCACTTCCTCCTCCAGGGGATCTTTCCGACCCAGGGATTGAACCCATGTCTCATGTCTCCTGAATTGGCAGGTGGATTCTCTATCACTAATGCCACCTGGGAAGCCCAGATAAGAAGATAGAAAATATTTAAATTTTGTTAACTGTTTTATAAATTTTAAATATTTAAGTATATGGTTTTCCATTTGGGTTCTTGCTCTGGGCCTTTAAAAACTTAAGGATGTCACCTGAAGCCTGGAGCTGGATCACATCAATGATACATAAAGAAACATGGAGGGCTGAGTGTCAGACTGTATACAGTTTCTTTGAATGGGTTTTATCATTCCCATTTTCAAAATGTAGGAACCTTTGTTTGGAAGATTAGCAACTTGCCTCACATCCTATAACAAATAACAGGATTTATTTGTTGGTCTTCAACAAAGACTCAGCTTCTTGAGGTCAAGCTTTTTTTCTAACCCTGATTCTCGCCGCCCACCCCCCCCCGCCCCGCCCCCACCATCACAGATATCTTTTGCGGTGAAATTATCCTAAGATGTTAAGTTTAACTCTTTCAAATTGACTTTTGTTTTCATTTTCTCCTGTCAACCCCTACCCAGCTGTCTCCCTTCCTCTTCCTCTACTTCCCTTGCCTTTTGAGTAAATCACCCTAATTATTAACATTGTAAATGAAGTTCTAAATAAGCTATTTAAGTTTATTCCTATTAGATGGGACAACAGATTAGAAATCCAGTGCCACCTGGGGTGGGAACGTGTTAGATTTCCATGCTAATGCCTCATGCATGTTTTATGCCTTAGATTAGCAGCTAATGTGGTCATTGATCATCTCATGTCATATGAACTACAGACCTGCTGCTTTGAGCTAATTCTTTCAAAAACTTGTTTCCAAATCAGTATTCAAAGTCCAGACAAAGATTTCTGGTTGACAAACAAGGTCATACTTGCTTTGGGTAGGGCTCAAAAACATTTTTCTAACTATTTATGCTCTTTGTAGATAATGAACAGGGTGTAATATATCATTGAAGCAAGTTAGGTTTGAGAAATTGCCAAAGGAAAAATATATCCTAAAATGTAGTCCTAGGAATCCTTTTTGTACCCTATATAGTTTCTTTCTATGCTATGTATAAGTAAAAAGTATGTTAAAAGTTATCATTTGAAAGCCTATTCAATTTGTACTTAAATTAGATAAGGATTTACCCCATTAAGTCGGAAATTGAGGACATTTTTATTTCAAGTTATATGGCTCTGCCATTACTGAGGTCTAGTTCAAATTCTGGTCTGTTCACTTAGCAACTGGGTGACCTCAAGGAAAATCCTTATCATCTCTGAGTGTGTTTCTTTATTGAAAACATGAGACTCATGAAAGCACTTATCTCACTGGCTGATTATAGGGTTGACCAAGGCATTGCATGGAAAGCTTTCACTTACATGTCTGGCACTTAGTAGATACTCGTATAAACATTTGTGATTACTTGATTCCTCTTCCATGTAGAAAGTCATCTTGGCTAAAATATATGATGAATGAAAATTTCACTGATGAAGCGGGGCAGTAATTGTTTGCCTTTTCTTTTTTTCTGAGCAAGTGTAGAAACCAGCCATATCTCAGTAATATGCATTGGAAAACTGGTAATGGGTTAATATGGAATTATGTTTATGCTTCAAGAAGGACCTTTCTATCTCTTTGGAATCTGAGCTGGACCTCCAGCTAAGTCAGAGGTAGAAGAAGGAATAGAGGACCCCAACCAAACCCAGGCAATGGGGGAGCCATCTCAACACCGAGCAGGAACACCACCCCTTCAGCCTAGAAAGAGGGCAAGTTCAAATTGTGATTTACACATTTGGTCATGGAGGGTATGGGTCATCACTCGGCTATGACCACTGTGGGGAGAAGCTAAAAGTTGACTGATGTCAACTCCTCTCCTTAATACCATTCTACCTCCCCTTCTCTCTGTGCATACATCTCTGTAAACCTTGAAATTAATGCAGCCCTATGGAAAATGGGCAGGGATAGCAGGGTGGTTATTTTGTTGTTGTTGTTGTTTTCTGGGGAATTTCTCCAGGAGCACCCATGGGTGCCAGGGCTGCTCTGGCACTGGCAGAGAGCAGGCAAGGCAATCTGAGCCCTGGGTTGGGCTTTCAGCTCTCTCTCTTGCAGCTGCATCACAAGAGCCTGGGGAGCATTAGGCAGCCGTATGAGGCTCTGGATGCTTCTCTGGCTGACAATAACCTCATGCATTTGAGATGGAAGAATAGAAGTTTTGGCGATTAGGGAAAATTTGATTCAAGAGTAACATCCCTGAAGTATAGTGGAACCAGCCACCGCGAGTGACAGTGGGGCATGGTCTGCATGAGACAGTTCTTTTTGAAAGTGTTTGCTGGGCAAAGTTTCCTGTATAATCTTGTTTTTTTTTTTTTTTTGCTTGGTGGTTGAGGGGATTGGGATGGAGCTGTGTTACCAAATCAACAAAACTATTGCAGGATTCACTTGTTTGGATTTGTTCTTTCCCTTTGCAGAACCTCTGCCATGTGCTTTAAATTATAAGGAATTGTTTCAGAGATAATTACTGGAGAGTTTCTTCGCAGGAAACCTGAACTTTTCTTGATCCATTTGATTTCTATATATGGAAAGAGTGACTTTAAACATACGACTATATATATATATATATATGAGTTAGGCTTTTCTAAGTAGAGACCAGATGTATAATTTCATAATTCATTGAGAACAACTTTCTTTAGATATGTTATCGTCCCTATTGGATGTATAATTAGGATCTTTGTTAACAAATCAAAATAGTGTTCCCATTTAGAAATGCTATCCAAGCTGTTAGCATAATGCTGAGAACATGATATGTACTTAGTTCATTGATTAATGAACTAGGTTGGATTCAGTAAATAAAAATGCAAGGTATTAAACATGATAAGGAAGAAATATTCAGAGACTCAAGATGGTAATGGGCTTCCTAGGTCACAGAGTTGAAGAATATTAGACTGCAAAA
This sequence comes from Bos indicus, assembly GCF_029378745.1. Lineage (NCBI taxonomy): Eukaryota > Metazoa > Chordata > Mammalia > Artiodactyla > Bovidae > Bos > Bos indicus. Next base: position 17,658,088 of record NC_091767.1, read on the forward strand.
ATAAATCAGAATAAAACTGTGATTGTAATTGTTACGAAAAGTATGGAGGCTAGAAATTGCCTCTTGTATTAAAAGATGGACTAACAGACAGTGACTGCAGCCATGAAATTAAAAGATGCTTGTTCCTTGAAAGGAAAGCTATGACAAACCTAGACAGCATATTAAAAAGCAGAGACATCACTTTGCCAACAAAAATCTGTATAGTCAAAGCTATGATTTTGCCAGTAGTCATGTGCAGATGTGAGAGATGGACCATAAAGAAGGCTGAGAGCCAAAAGATTGATACTTTCAAATTTTAATGCTGGAGAAAAATCTTGAGAGTCCCTTGGACAGCAAGGAGATCAAACTAATCAATCCTGAAGGAAAGCAACCCTGAATATTCATTGGAAGGACTGACGCTGAAGCTTAAGCTCCAATACTTTGGCCACCTGATAGGAAGAGCCAATTCTTTGGAAAAGACCCTGATGCTGGGAAAGAATGAGGGCAGGAGGAGAAGAGGGGGACAGAGGATGAGATGGTTGGATAACATCACTGACTCAATGGACACGAGTTTGAGCAAATTCTGGGAGATGGTGAAAGAAAGAGAAGCCTGGCGAGAGGCAGTCCATGGGGTTGCAAAGAGTCAGACACGACTGAGCAACTGAATGACAACAACACTAGCAGTCTGGTGGATGTCCTAGATTACAGATTCTGAAGACAGACTGCTGGTTATAGATCCCGAGAATGCTCTTTCCATCTATGGGATCCTAGGCAAGTAGCTTAGCTGCTTCTCTGTAAAATAACCATAGTAATAATATCTGCTTTAGAAGATTGTTGGGAGTATTAAGAAGTCACATAAAAGGGACTGGGTCATAGTAAATAGTTACTAACCAGGGCCATTATTATATCCATTCTTTGAGAGCATGATAAACCTTTCAATAAAGTTGTCTTGATGAGACTCGTATATTCTTCTGGGCTGCTGCTTCAGATTTCTGACTTGAAATCTGATTTCTTTACAGATGCCAGAGTCAGAGTATAGTCTGGGCTGATAGACTCTATAGTGGCATAATAGGGTGTTGGGTATCTGATAGATATAGATCTCTGAATCCTGTACGGGCACTGCTGCACTTTCTCTTTTCCCTTTTGATGCTGCTCCTCCCTGGAGCGACTTCCCGGGGTTCAGCTGCTGCCTTAGGGGCATAGCCAGGTTGGTCCCTCTTCCTCCCTTTCTATCATGCTTGAAAATTATAAAGGTAGTATGCTTATGAAATCTGAGGCTAACACTGCTCTGAGAGGAAAAGCTAATGTCCTGGATAACCAAACAAGTATTCAGAGGTTAACAGCTAAACTGAAAGATAATATTCGCTGAAGATAAATACATAGTCTATCATTTATATTAAGATTAAAAAAATAAATTATCCAAGCTTGAGCTTGAGAAGAATGACTCAGTAATCCAGAGAATTTTCTTGATTTCAAGGTCAGGATGGGACAGAAATATGCCTTGGTACCTGGTACGTTCCATACTACAGTTGACTGTTGGCATCCATTAAAGACTTGATCTGAACGTCTCATGTCCCCACATCTAAAATGACAATCACTGATGTAGGAAGACTAATCAGCCAGCTAGGCTGATGCATTATGGAAGCAACTTACTACTAAACACTTGTCTTGAAGTGCATGTCCTATAATTTGAGCCACCCATTTTATCTTCATTATCTAATTTAATTGAAGTGTCCTATAAAATACATGTCATATCCTCGTTAGAGTATGTGTGCCATGGAACTGCTGGTTTGCCTTCAAAAATTCAGAAGAATCAACATTCCATCAGAAATGCTAAGTCCTCTGGTCTACCACACAGGACAAGGAAGGGCAGAGTCCAAGGACAATCTCAAGGTCAGCTCATACCTATAATATTGCTCTTCAGTTTTGATGCCCCCACTTAAATGGTTGTTGGCAAACAGTTGTAGTGATGGAAGAGCAATCAGTGTTTTCTGAAGACAATGTTGTATGAAAAAAGTTGAAGGAACTTAGAAGTATTTCACTTAGAAATAAAGGAGCTTTGGAGGAAATGTGACTGCCTTCTTCATAAACATGAATGTCTTTTATGGACTGATATGGCTTATTTTGTGCTGTTCCAAGGAATTAAGTCAGGACAAAGAGGTGTATCAGTTACACAGATTCAACATAAGGGAGGACTTCTTAAACTGGAGATGTCCAAAATACTATGGGTTGCCTAGAGAGAAAATGAGCGTCCCTTCTTCAGAATTGCTTAAGCAGTTACTAAAAGGCTGTGCCTAACCACAGAGGTGGAAAGGCTGTCAAGTGTAATGGATAAACACAGGAAACCTGCCACCAGAGGGTCTGAATGCTCTTCCTGGCTCTGTCTGCCCCTTACTAGCTGGGAGATGATGGGAAAGTTACTCTGTCTTTCTTAGTAAAGTGAAAGTTGCTCAATCGTGTCTGACTCTTTGCAAAACCATGGACTATACAGTCCATGGAACTCTCCAGGCCAGAATACTGGAGTAGGTAGCCACTCCCTTCTCCAGGGAATCTTCCCAACCCAGGGATTGAACCCAGGTCTCCCACATTACAGGTGGATTCTTTACCAGCTGAGCCACCAGCTGAGCTACCAGGGAAGCCCAAGAATACTGGAGTGGGTAGCCTATCCCTTCTCCAGCAGATCTTCCTGACCCAGAAATTGAACTGGAGTCTCCTGCATTATAGGCAGATCCTATACCAGCTGAGCGACCAGGGAAGCCCTCTTTCTCAGTACCCACCTCGTAAATCCTTATGGATGTTCATGGATGTAAAGTGGCACTTATTAAAAACATAGATAGTATTTCTTAAGATTATTTTCTAAAATGCTATAGAGAGATTTCTGTAAAAAGCAAAAGGTTCGCTAGAGCTCTTTCCCACTCTAAAACAACTACTTATAATAATATGGTCAGACTCTTAATTTTATGGATGCACCATTGAGTCTATAAAACACCATCTATCCTTAGACAGGGTCAATATGACATATTTTACTTCATCACTATAAATACAACCTGAATACAAATGGAGACATACAAATAAAAGAAAAGAGATGGGCATGCATTTTTTAAGGCTGGTACACTGATAGACTGGCTTAAATGTTAACTTTGTTAATTTCATTTGCCCATTCCACCAATGAGTTATAGTGTACATTAGTAGCATAAGGTGTTTTATGTTAATTCTTGTGGATGGTTTTTTAAATTTCATGTGAGTAAACCAGGCATATTGTTAACAATATAATTTGGGCTAAATTGAGCTCTTAGTAAATTGTGAATGGTTTATCATTATTCACTGGAATGCATTTACTCTGCTAATGCAATATTGCAGCTTTTTAATTATATGTTAATAGTTTAACAGCCAAAGTTAAGTGCTATTAATAAAATGGTATAACTAAAAGATCCCATTTGTAGTGTTCTATGCTTTTCTTCAGTGTTTTATTAGAAAAGTTGAAAAATGAGATGTGACAAAAAGAATACAAACAAAAGCAATTATTACACTCAGTGTAACTGATGGAAAATTTGGGTTGTGTGCTCTCAGCTAAAGCAAAGCAAGATGTAACACAGTGCCTGGTCCATTGCTCTACAATGGCTGAATTAATGGTGGTTGATCAAGAAACAATTCTATTGACAGTTTCATTCCCTTAAATTAGAATTCTTGTTCCAACTGTGTCTCTACAGGTAAAACGAAGCAGAGAATTGATATTTGTTTGGTAAATTAAGCAAGAAGAAAAAGAATGCAAACAACACATTCCCTCTCTCCATTTTCTCCTGGAATGAAAGATCTGTGTCCAATAGTTAGATGTGTCCTACTGTTTTTCCATTTTATCTGTGAAGAAGAGAATGGTGTGATCACCATATGTAATGGAGAAGGAGTGTGTCAGTTTTCAGTTTTTTTTTTCTGTCATAAGCTGGTTGTTCTTGAGTAATAAGTATATCCATGTTAAATAAATATCTGGGATAAGTCTAGAATCCTGTGAAGTGAAGTGAAGTTGCTCAGTCATGTCCGACTCTTTGTGACCCCGTAGACTGTAGCCTACCAGGCTTCTCCGTCCATGGGATTCTCCAGGCAAGAATACTGGAGTGGGTTACCATTTCCTCTCCAGGGGATCTTCCTGACCCAGGGATCGAACCCAGGTCTCCCACCTTGGAGGCAGATGCTTTAACCTCTGAGCCACCAGGGAAGCCCTGTACTTATACCTAAGAATATAGTGATGTAATTACAGAGAGGAGATAGGACTTCATGAAAATAAATTAAAAACATCATGGGATTTGCTCAGCTCAACTCAGTGTCAGTAAAGGATGCAATTAAAACTCCAGGAAGATGAACACCCTTCTATTGCCCTGGTACCCAGAGGAAGAGCCATGAGTCCTGCTCTCTCAGCACTAATCAGTGCAACTGGGAGTACTGAGTGCTATAGTAGAAATTGCAGCTTATGAAAGCTGGAGATGAATGGTGATGATTGAGCAGAATGGAGAGAAAACCCAAACTGTGTCAAATGAGTTGTTATGGGGAAAACCTAATAATGGGGAGACAATCAGGGGGACAGTAATAGCTGTGCTCAAATATTTTAAGGGCTATAATGAAGAAGATGGAATAGATTCATTTGGTATCAAGGGCAGCCAGTAATGCATATGTATGAAAACCATAACAAGATTATAATAAGAAAATGCATTAATAGTATATTGTGATGTGCTACTTTTCTAGTGCTAATTCCACTATTTAGGGTTCTTTTATCAAAACCTTTTCAAAACTTGAAAAGGGTGCTATGGAAGGTTTTCAATCCTAAATTGAGTGATTGACAAGATTATCTTGTGATTTGGGGAGTTTGCAAGTTAAATAATCAAATTTTTATCCCTCTGCCATAATCTTGATATGAAAGTGAAAGTCACTCAGTCGTGTCTGACTCTTTGCGAGTCTATGGACTATACAGTCCATGGAATTCTCAAGGCCAGAATACTGGAGTGGGTAGCCTTTCCCTTCTTCAGGGGGTCTTCCCAACCCAGGAATTGAACCCAGGTCTCCCATATTGCAGGCAGATTTTTCGCCAGCTGAGCCACAAGGGAAGCCCAAGAATACTGGAGTGGGTAGCCTATCCCTTCTCCAGGGGATCTTCCCAGCCCAAGAATCAAACCGGGGTCGCCTTCATTGCAGATGGATTCTTTACCAGCTGAGCTATCAGGGAATATAATAGTTGTTAAATAGTTTGAATTTCCTAAGTGAAAAATTCTATAAATATAGAGATTATTTTTTCATAAGGAGTTCAATGAAAGAAAGATAAAGCTATAACTAATACTGTTTTCCTCTTTTCAACATGGTAAATTATAAAAATTATGAACTATTTTTAAGTAGCAATAGGTTTTAACTAAAATATGTGAGGGTAATATTAATATTATGAAAGTAAAAATGCATTTACTAATTAAAACTCAAAGGAACTGTTTTCATGGGATTTTCTGTCCTTTTCCACCACACATTTCTCACGAGAGGTCACATGATCACTGATATTGTTGTTCAGTTGCCCAGTCTTGTCTGACTCTTTGCAGCCCCATGGACTGCTTGCAGCATGCCAGGCCTCCCTGACCCTCACAATCTTCCAAAGTTTGTCCAAGTTCATGTCCATTGCATCAGTGATGCCATCCAGCCGTCTCATCCTCTGACGCCCTCTTCTGCTTCTGCCCTCAATCTTTTCTCAGCATCAGGGACTTTTCCAGTGAGTCAGCAGTTCCCATCAGATGACCAAAATAGTGGAGTTTCAACTTCAGCATCAGTCCTTGCAACGAGTATTCAGGGTTGATTTCCAACTAGTATACAAGGTTTATTTCCCTTAAGATTGACTGGTTTGATTTCCTTGCTATCTAAGGGACTCTCAGGAGTCTTCTCTAGCACCACAATTCAAAGGCATCAATTCTTTGGTACTCTGCCTTCTTTATATCATTGATATAAACACCATCTAAAATAGTGATCTTTGTGCACAGTAAAATTAGCATTGATTTATATAGTTTTGGAGATAAAAAGGGAGATAAGTAGGATAATGAAACTCATTTAAACATTTTCATAAAAATAATTACAATTCTATCTATCTATCTATATGCACATATATATGTGGCTTCCCAGGTGTCTCAGTGGTTAAAAGTCAGCCTACAATGCAGGAGACCTGGGTTTGATCCCTGGGTCAGGAAGATTCCCTGGAGAAGGAAATGGCAACCCACTCCAGTATTCTTGTCTGGAGAATCTAATGGACAAATGAGCCTGGTAAACTACATTCCATGGGTTTGCAGAGTTGAACATGACTTAGCAACCAAGCAATAACATATATATGTATAAACAACTGTATATATATATTAAACATGTATATGATGTTTAGCAACTAAGCAACATATATATGTATATGCAACATATATATATGTAAAATGATGTGAATATCATCATTGGATAGTGAATATGAAAAATCAGTTAGATAACAGCAGTTGGTATGAATTTCTGCCATAGAAACTAGTGGTAGAATATAATGCTGTTCTTACAGTTGTTATTGTGCTTTTCTCTGGAATTGCTTCCGTTCTTGCATCCGTGTTTATATAAAAGAGGTTTCAGGCATGAAGTGCATTTTAATATCATATAAGGCCTGCATGTAAAATATTTTTTCAGTGAGAATTTGAGTTGAATTCTCTTTCATCTTCACACCATTGACCTGAGAGACTAAGGATTTACTTAAAATCGTTGTAGTAAACAGAAAGCTTTCAATCTTCATTGGCCATTTATTAGAGATACTCTGCCTCTCTTGGGCTTCTCTGGTGGCTTGGATGGTAAAGAATCCACCTGCAATGTGGGAGACCTGGGTTCAATCCACAGGTTAGGAAGACCTCCTGGAGAAGAGAAAGGCTACCCACTCCAGCATCCTTGCCTAGAGAATCCCGTGGACAGAGAGCCTGGCGGGCTATAGTCATGGGGTCCGAGAGTCAGACATGACTGCGGGACTTTCATTTTCACTTTCTTTCACAGCCTCTCTTATGTAGCCTAGCATTTGTTTCTCAGCTCTCATAATTTATCAGAGAGTTTGCATTACCTACTGGATGTTTATATTAAGATGAAAATTTTAGCTATGGACAAGTCCAAAGAAAATGTAGGTTTTAACAACTTTCTGATATGGGGTATATATAGTCATGACCTCAGGAAGCTACTGTCTAGACTATGATTATATAGCAAGTAAAACCATGGAAATAAGCAGATCCCTATGTAATTTTTTATTTTTTAAAGAAATTCATGGGAATGTATTTGTTTCTTTTTATAGTTTTTATTTGTGTGTTTATGTTTTGGCTGTGCTGGGTCTTCGAGGCTGTGTGAGCTTTTCTCTAGTTGCCTCGAGCCAGGACTACTCTAGTTGAGACGCGTGGACTTAAGGTGGTGGCTTCTCTTCTTGCTGAGCACAAGGCGCTCAGGCTTCAGCAGCTGTGGTTCTCAGGCTCTGGAGCACAGGCTCCATAGTGGTGGTGCATGGGCTTAGTTGTTCTGCAGCATGTGGGATATTCCTGGACAGGGATTGAACCATGCCCCCTGCATTGGCAGGCAGAGTCTTGAGCACTGAGCCACCAGAGAAGCCCAGGACAGTGTATTTATTACCTTGAGCAAGGTTCCCACATAACATTAATCATAGCTCTTGCCTATGTTGTTGTTGTTCTAGGATAGTGTTATCAAAGTTTTAAAAGAAGGATTATTGGATAATAACATTAAATTAACATAATTTAAATAACTGTAAATTTCATAATAGTTATCTGTATATTACATGCATCATATAGCTATGTTTAGAAATTATTTAATTTTAGACATTCATACATATTTTAAAATATCTCAGTTGACAAAAAATCCAAAGACATAAAGAGGCATCTTAAAAGAGAATTGTTACCATATATTAAGAAAATTATAATTTAAATGTAAAGTTAACTGTATTAGAGATAAATTTAATTAAAAACAGGAAACTCACTTGCCTGTATTCATGCAATATTGAGACTTGGCAATTTGATTTTCATGGCATTTTTTTTTCTGATTTTGTGTATTTTTCTTTATTTTTAATCAGAAAATCATTTTTTTTTCTCTTTTCAGTCAATCTTGCTAGAGGCTTACCAATTTTTAAAAAATCTTTAAAATATTTATCTTTTAATTTTGTTGATTATCTCTATTGTACTGATATTTCCTATTCATTTCCTTTTGCCCTTCCTCTTATTTCTTGTACTTTATTTATGTCTGATATATTCTTAGATTATGTTTTAGACTCTCTTATTTCCTACTATACCGATTTTAAAGCTATATGTTTTCCTTTAAACACTACTTTAGTGCATTCTCCCAAATATTGATCTGTTCCATCTTCATTATTATTCAATTCAAAATATTTTCTAATTTCTATTGTTATTTATTCTTTGACCCATTGTATAGAGAAATATTGTCTAAGTTTCAAGGAATTAGGGTTTTATAGTTGTCATTATGGTAGTTTAACTAATTTCACTGTGATCAGAGAATATATTGAGTAATTAACTCTTTGAGCATTGTTGAGGCTTTCTATAAGGCTTCTTTGTGGTTGATATGGTAAATATTCCACGGGAACTTATGGGATGTGAATTCTCCTGTTGTTCTATGCAAAGTCTTCTCTCTGTTTCTATATGATATTTGGGTACATGTGTTAACTGTGTGATTTTTAAAATAATTTCATTGAGGTATAATTGACATATGACAATGTAAAGTATACATATTTAAAGTGTACAATTTCATCAGATCAGATCAGATCAGTCGCTCAGTTGTGTCCGACTCTTTGTGACCCCATGAATCGCAGCACGCCAGGCCTCCCTGTCCATCACCAACTCCTGGAGTTCACTCAGACTCACGTCTATCGAGTCAGTGATGCCATCCAGCCATCTCATCCTCTGTCATCCCCTTCTCCTGCCCCCAATCCCTCCCAGCATCAGAGTCTTTTCCAATGAGTCAACTCTTCGCATGAGGTGGCCAAAATACTGGAGTTTCAGCTTTAGCATCATTCTTTCCAAAGAAATCCCAGGGCTGATCTCCTTCAGAATGGACTGGTTGGATCTCCTTGCAGTCCAAGGGACTCTCAAGAGTCTTCTCCAACACCACAGTTCAAAAGCATCAATTCTTCGGCGCTCAGCCTTCTTCACAGTCCAACTCTCACATCCATACGTGACCACAGGAAAAACCATAACCTTGACTAGACGAACCTTTGTTGGCAAAGTAATTTCTCTCCTTTTCAATATGCTATCTAGGTTGGTCATAACTTTCCTTCCAAGGAGTAAGTGTTTTAATTTCATGGCTGCAGTCACCATCTGTAGTGATTTTGGAGCCTAGAAAAATAAAGTCTGACACTGTTTCCACTGTTTCCCCATCTATTTCCCATGAAGTGATGGGACCGGATGCCCTGATCTTCGTTTTCTGAATGTTGAGCTTTAAGCCAACTTTTTCACTCTCCACTTTCACTTTCATCAAGAGGCTTTTGAGTTCCTCTTCACTTTCTGCCATTAGGGTGGTGTCATCTGCATATCTGAGGTTATTGATATTTCTCCTGGAAATCTGGATTCCAGCTTGTGTTTCTTCCAGTCCAGCGTTTCTCATGATGTACTCTGCATATAAGTTAAATAAACAGGGTGACAATATACAGCTTTGACGAACTCCTTTTCCTATTGGAACCAGTCTGTTGTTCCATGTCCAGTTCTAACTGTTGCTTCCTGACCTGCATACAAATTTCTCAAGAGGCAGATCAGGTGGTCTGGTATTCCCATCTCTTTCAGAATTTTCCACAGTTTATTGTGATCCACACAGTCAAAGGCTTTGGCATAGTCAATAAAGCAGAAATAGATGTTTTTATGGAACTCTCTTGCTTTTTTGATGATCCAGCAGATGTTGGCAATTTGATCTCTGGTTCCTCTGCCTTTTCTAAAACCAGCTTGAACATCAGGAAGTTCACGGTTCACATATTGCTGAAGCCTGGCTTGGAGAATTTTGAGCATTACTTTGCTAGCGTGTGAGATGAGTGCAATTGTGTGGTAGTTTGAGCATTCTTTGGCATTGCCTTTCTTTGGGATTGGAATGAAAACTGACCTTTTCCAGTCCTGTGGCCACTGCTGAGTTGTCCAAATTTGCTGGCATATTGAGTGCAGCACTTTCACAGCATCATCTTTCAGGATTTGGAACAGCTCAACTGGAATTCCATCACCTCCACTAGCTTTGTTCATAGTGATGCTTTCTAAGGCCCACTTGACTTCACATTCCAGGATGCCTGGCTCTAGGTCAGTGATCACACCATCGAGATTATCTGGGTCGTGAAGATTTTTTTGTACAGTTCTTCTGTGTATTCTTGCCATCTCTTCTTAATATCTTCTGCTTCTGTTAGGTCCATACCATTTCATAACTTTTGATATATTTATAAATTTGTGAAACCATTGCCAGAGCTCTTTTTTCTACTTGCCTTCTTTTCTCCCTTCCTCTTCTTGTTCCCAGGTAGTCACCTGTCTGCTTCTTTTACTATAGATTATTTGCATTTTCTAGAATTTTATAGAAATGAAATTATATAGTATATACTCATTTTTGTCTACCTTCTTTCAGTTAGTATAATAATTTTGCTGTTCATTCATTTTGCCTTGTGTATCAATAGTTAATTTTTTACTGCTGAGTAGTACTACATTTAATAGTTGTACCCAACGTGTTTATCTGTTCACCTGTCTTTTGGATATTTTGTTTATTTCTCTTAACACCTGTTGGGAGAAATGTTTTAAGATCTGCTAATATGATTTGGATTTATGTGTTTATTTTTTATACTTTGTGAATTAAAAAAATATTTAAAACTCTATTGTTGGGTGCATACATATCTAGGACTATGCTATTTTTTTTATGATTGACCCACATATCCTTTAAAAAATACTTTAAAATTTCTAATAATGTTTCTTGCCTTCAGATATACCTTGTTTAACATTGGTGTTGTTATGTTAGCTTTATTTTGGTTAATGTTTTCATGGCACATTTTTTTCTGTACTTTTACTCTCAACCTTTCTGTGTCCTATTATTTAAGTGTGCCTCTATTATGGAGGCTATTTTTTAAATCCAATATGACGATAATAGTTTTATTTTAAGTATATGATCTTTTGTGTTTAATGTCATTATCAGTATAGTTTTGAAGTAGTTACCTTCAGTCAGTTCAGTTCAGTTCAGTCGCTCAGTTGTGTCCGACTCTTTGCGACCTTATGAATCGCAGCATGCCAGGCCTCCCTGTCCATCACCAACTCCCGGAGTTCACTGAGACTCATGTCCATCGAGTCAGTGATGCCATCTAGCCATCTCATCCTCTGTCATCCCCTTCTCCTCCTGCCCCCAATCCCTCCCAGCATCAGAGTCTTTTCCGATGAGTCAACTCTTCACGTGAGGTGGCCAAAGTACTGGAGTTTCAGCTTTAGCATCATTCCTTCCAAAGAACACCCAGGACTGATCCCCTTTAGAACGGACTGGTTGGATCTCCTTGCAGTCCAAGGGAGTCTCAAGAGTCTTCTCCAACACCACAGTTCAAAAACATCAGTTTTTCGGTGCTCAGCTCCAGTTGAGCTATTTCAAATCCTGAAAGATGATGCTATGAAAGTGCAGCACTCAATATGCCAGCAAATTTGGAAAACTCAGCAGAGGCCACAGGGCTGGAAAGGGTCAGTTTTCATTCCAATCCCAAAGAAAGGCAGTTACCTTAGAGATTACTAAAAGTATTTTTGACTTGTTACTGTCTAGTGCAGGGCTTGGAGAAGGCGATGGCACCCTGCTCCAGTACTCTTGCCTGGAAAATCCCATGGATGGAGGAGCCTGGAAGGCTGCAGTCCATGGGGTCGCTGAGGGTCTGACATGACTGAGCGACTTCACTTTCACTTTTCACTTTCATGCATTGGAGAAGGAAATGGCAACCCACTCCAGTGTTCTTGCCTGGAGAATCCCAGGTACGGGGGAGCCTGGTGGGAGGCCGTCTATGGGGTCGCACAGAGTCAGACATCACTGAAGCGACTTAGCAGCAGCAGCAGTGCGGGGCTTCCTGGGTGGTGCTAGTGGTAAAGAATCTGCCTGCCAATGCAGGAGACTCAAGAGACATGGGTTTGATCCCTGGGTTGGGAAGGTCCTCTGGAGGAGGGCATGGCAACCCACTCTAACATTCTTGCCTGGAGAATCCCATGGACAGAGGAACTTTTGGGCTATCGTTCATGGGGTCACAAAGACTGGGATAGTTCTGAAGTGTCCTAGCATGCATGCATGCAAAGTCCAATGTATATTATTTCTTTCCTATGCCCTGATAATAGTGGAAACTTACCACCCTTAGTTCCATTTGCCCTCTATTTTTCAAATGTGTTTAATGACATTACCAGTATAGTTAGTTTTTAAATGTGTTTTAATTTCACCTATCTTTTAATTTAAACATTGGTACTATTATTTTATGTTGAACATTAATTTATATATGTATACACATTTAGCTTTTTCATCATCTTAATTGCTTTTACTTCCATGTTTCCATTTGGTATCATTTTTATTCTACCTCAAAAACTCCTTTTAGTATTTCTTATATGTCAAGTCTACCAGTGATGAATTCTCTCAGTATTTTTCTTTGATAATGTATTTGTTTCAGTATAAATTTTGAAAGGTTATTTTGCTAGGCATAGAATTCTAGCTTGGCAGTAATTTCCTTTTTGTGTTATAGAGATGTTGATTTTGCTGTTTTTTGGATTATACTATTTCCTTTGAGAAGTTGGTTGCCAGATTTATTGTTATTCCTTTCAAGATAACAAAGGTGTGGTGTCATAAAAATTTTCTGTTTGTTCTGGGTTTTAGTAGTTTGAGTCTGATGCACCTAGATGCACTTTAAAAAATTCTACTTAAGCTGTACTGAGTTTCTTGAGTTTGTGTGTTGGAGTTTTTTCTTTTTTATCAATTTTGGAAAATTCTGGGCCATTATTTGTTCATATAATCTCTTTATTTCTATGTCCTCTCACTCCTCTCCTTCTAGGACTCCAATGATATCATTTATATTTTCTGAAATTTTCTTTCTTTTCTATCTAAGCTTCAGTTACACATTTCCATTAACCTTTCAGTTCATACCTCTTGTCTATTTCTCTCAGTATGCTCTTAGACACATTCCTTGAATTCTTAATTTCAGTTAGTATATTTTTCAGTTCTAGAGTGCCTGCTTGGGTATTTTAAAAAATTAATTCTCTTTTGAAATCCTTTTTTCCTTTAATTTATTCTACGTATCTTTTTTTTTTTTTTTTTTTTTACTATTTTTAACAAATTAATCATAACCATTTTGAAATCGTTAATTTCTCTCTGTGGATTATCTGTGGGTTGGCTTCTGATCTTTGCTTATACTTCCTTTTAGTTACTGATTGTATATTCCTATCTTTCACGTCCCTTGTAATTTTTTGATTGCATATTGGAAACTGTAAAATCTGTAGAGGTACCAGATGATGCTCTTTCTCACCAGAGATGATTTGTCTTTTCTTTTGCCAGGCAGGAGAGTAGGGCGGGAGACAGCCATAACTTTAATCTAATCAGATACTGCACTATGTTGAAAAAGAAATTTCTGTTCTGCTTCTCAGGGATTTTCAACTGAGTTCTTTAATCTCGAGTTATGTGTAGTTTCACAATTTGACACAAGTTTAAAGGGAAGACGGGAAGTGTGTTTGAGACACCTGAAGTCTCCAATGTTGCCATTCCAGGCCTGTGCAGTCACCAAATTGCTAGGGTCTCTTGGTCCTTTTGCAGTGGCTGTGGTCCGGGCAAAGTATAGATTTCAGACCCCTAGGCCACGCCTGGGATTGGTAAATGGACCCAAGAAGAGGCAGCTTCAGAACTTCAGTTCACCTCTGAAGGCTTAGAATTTACTCAATCTCAAAGGTTTTGGTCTTAGAGATGTTATTTTCCTATTCTTTCCTGTTTTTACATTTTATGGTGTAATACCATAATTCTTGCTCTTTACCTGCTTTTTCTAGTTGTCCTCATTGGAGTAAATTACTTCATCATATCTAAAAGCAGAAATTTGTATCCATTTTTATTCCAAAATAAAAATATAGGGATGCATGTACCCCACTGTACCAAATATGCAAAATTATAAAGTTGAGTCCAGATTTTTGCTTATGTTATGCTGAAGCTAGACATACGTATGTGTTACTTTTAGCATTATTCTTTTAACTGTTTTCCTTTCATGCTCTTTTTCTGATTATCCCATAAAATTCTAATTTCAGGACTTAAGTATATATACATATGTGTATACATATGCCAGAGATTCCCATTGTTTGTCTTTATAGATATACTAGACTTCTCTGCCTTGCATCCTTTCCCATGTTTATTCTTTCAGGATCCTCTAAAGGAACCAGTTGATTACTTGCATAAATTCATTACAACCAAAGAGTTCATGACTTATAAACTGTTATGTTAAAATGGCATTTCTAATGTTTCTCACATTACAGTAGAAACAATGGGTGAGATATATGGGAAAGTGTGTTCCTTCTAGCCATTCATGTATTGTAAACATTAGAAAGTTCGACTTCTTTTATTCATTGACCTATTTATTCATCCAGCAAGTATTTCTTAGACTGCTACTATTTACAAGTCATTTTGATTCCTGGGTAGCTCAAACAGTAAAGAATCTGCCAGCAAGGTGGGAAACCTGGGTTTGATCCCTAGGTTGGGAAGATCCCCTGGAGTAGGGCATGACAGCCCACTCCAGTATTCTCGTCTGGACAATCCCAGACAGAGGAGCCTAGCAGGCTACAGTCCATGGGGTCGCAAAGAATCGGACACAACTGAGCGACTAGCACATACACATACACAGAGAGTATAGAGATGAGTAAGACTGATCTCTTTTCTTAAGAATATTATAGTCTAACAAAAGAGATAAAACAAATACACAACTAATAATAGTATATAAGGTACAATGGGATAAGCACCAGAGGAGGAAGAAAATAAAATAGCGTGGGTGGATAGAGAAAGAGATCTTCTGTCAGTCAATCATACTAGAGTTTCAAACTTGCTTCTCAGTGGGTTTTAATAAGATGGTTGAGATTTCTAATGAAGATATGTATGGAGGTTTGGAAGGGAATTTCAGACAGAGAGAACATTATGAACAAACATGGGAAATGTGAGAAGTATAGGGAGAAGTGCTGTCACAGGGTCTTGCTTGCTTTAAGGAAAGAGAGGAAGATCAGTGACCTTTAAATGGCTTCTGCTAGCATATTGAAGATTGAATCCTTGTTATCTGTACTAATTAGCTTACTGTGCACTGCTGTTGAATATCAACAGGCCCTGTGCTATGAACTGAGGATATAATACATCAGAACCTGACATTTCTAAGCTCATTGCATAGTGAGATTCTATTAAGGTATTTTATTTACTTCAAAGAGAAGAGAGAAAAGTGCTAATAGAAGTGTGAACAAAGTTTTATTTCAGCAAAAGAGGCCACCTTGCCCAGGGGTTTTTCTCTTATTTCTAAACACAGAAATCATTGTTAATTTTTTTCAGTGTTATACAAGTGTTTATACCATCTGTCTTATTTTATCAATGCTTCCAGCCAAACTTAATCCTTTAGATGAATATATTCGTTTTGTATGTCTCAACTTTTATCACTTTATCCATTATTTATTTACCCTTTCCCTTGACCCTTTCTTCCTTCCCACCCTCTTTTCCTTTCTTCCACTAATATTTTCTCAGTGAACCTGTAAGACAGATACTGTATTGGAGGCTGAAGGTGCGGATATGTATGAGCCATGGTCCCAGGTTTCTGGTGACATGGTCCCAGACCAAGCTGATGGGTGCTGTGAACTCTGGAGAGCAGCAAATACCCAAGGACAAACATTTATTTTCCCCAAGTATCAGAAGCCTGATTCCAAAGCTTGTGTAGCATATACATAGTTTTGCTGAATTTGGACCTCTGGAAGGGCTTCCTAGAGTATCAATTAACCCCTCTTTCCATCCTTAGATCTGCTTATTCCTGTAACTGCCAACAACAAGGAGAATGTTAACAAAACCCTCAAACCTCTTATCCGAGTGCAAGGCTTATCCCAAAGTACAACCATCTCTCATCTGAATTTCTTTTCTCCTCACATTCACTTACAACCCAGATATAATGAAATGCCAGGCTTTGTCACTGAAGCTTTATTTTTAATGGCTGCAAATGGAAACAATTTAAATATCTATCATAGACAAATATAAGAACAAATTGTGATATATTCAGACAATGGAGTACTACTTAACAATGCAAAGGACAGAGTATCTACACACATGATGAATAATTCTTAAAATAATAATGCTGAGCAAAAGAGGCTACATAAGTCAGAAAATATACTGTGTGACCTCATTTACACAAAACTCTAAACAATGCAAGCTTGTGACAGAGACCAGATCGGTGGACACCAGGGAAGGAGGCATGTGGGGAGGGTCAGGAGGGAAAGATTACAAAGGTGTACAATACAAGAAGACCTTGGGGAGGGTTATGTATATGGGTTTTAGGTGTGGTGATGTTTTCATTAATGTATACATATGTCAAAACTTATCAAATGATATACTTTAAATATGTGCAGTTTATTGAATGTCAGCTATTTCTCACTAAAAGTTACTCTTGTGTTAAGACAAACACAGGCTCCTATTTAATTATTTGTTTAAATAGACTAAGTGACATGATGAGAGTGACCAAGGCTTTTTCATTCAATATCTCTGCCAGTGACTGGCCCAAGGTGGATTTTCAGAAGATACAGGATAGATGACTATAGAAGGAGTTAAGATATACTGCAGTTGAATGATGTACTATTTTGGCCTTGCTTTGGTTCACACATTAAAATGCTGATCAGGCTGTAGTGTTAGCCGTTAACCACATTATTTCCCTTGTTGTAAAGCCAACTATAGTATAAATGTCCTTGAAGAATGTTTTTAACTTTAAAAGCAACTAAAATAAGCCCAAACTCAGCTACCAATTTTAATAGGAATTTATGTTAGAAATGAAAGCCACGAAAGGTTAGTAAACATCAAGAGACAGCAAAACATCTTGCTTGTAATATTTAGAGATAAGTTAGCTGCTAACAGCATCCCATGGTGTGTAATCCCATCTGGATAGGTGAATTAGTGTCATGATGAAATGACTAACTTCTGCTTTGCCAAATGTTTATGACACAAATGATGTCCATCACAACAGTGGGGAGACTTACTTCACTATCCTCTGTCTATGATGACCGTCTCAGAACAGTGTTGTGAATGAACACTCAGTAAAGAGTCTCTGTGCAGCCTTTTCAATTGCTCCTACTGTCATCATATTTAATTCTGATTTTTTTTTTTAAGGCTTAGAGGTTGTTAGTTATTTAGGCATCCCTGTACAAATATTTCAACTCTGAGCCATCGGAGAAATTGTGAGGGAGTTAAACCTGGAGTCTGTCTTGGAAACTGATCTATGGTTTTCTTCCCCATAGTCTCAACAGCAACACTGTCATGCATTAAAATGGTTAAAACATACTTTACGACAATCCCATCAACCATTTTCTCTATAAATGCAAACACAGAGGCCGAATTACCTTAGAAGTCGCAGCCCTTCCTTTTTTCACCCTGTTTTATATTCTCCATCCTGATTCATTTTATCCTGACTCCCTCTGCCTGCCAGCTTCCCTCGCCTTAAAATAGTTGTGTGAGCAGCTGCGAATGTGCTCGATGACAATTGCTTTTGTGATTTACTCGAAATTCTGCCAATTTTTAGGCCTGGAAAAAAAAAAAAAAAAAAAGCCTAAGATCTCTGGGGATATCACTGTTCGAGATACTATTTAATCTTCCTGGAGTACCCTCTCTCCACCCTTTCCTGGTGCAATGCGCTGCTGTGGGAGTTGTGGAAAACACCCTCTACTGTTTTCTTTGTCGGACAGGTAGTATTTTGAAGCCCTGTTCTTTTATTTCATTTGTATGCTAAGTCTCTTCAGTCATGTCCAACTCTTTAAGACCTGATAGACTGTACCCTGCCAGGCTCCTCTGTCCATGGGATTCTTCAGGCAAGAATAATGGAATGGGTTGCCATTTCTTCCTCCAGGGGATCTTCCCGACCCAGGGATCGAACCTGCATCTCTTATGTCTCCTGCATTGGCAGGCGGGTTCTTTACCACTAGCACCCCCAACAATGTTTCAAAATTGTCTTTGGTTCTGTTCACCAAAAATAATAGATACTCCTCAGCTTGCAGGGTATAATCTGTCCTCTTACATTCTTGTTCTAAGGTCCATGAGGATTAAGAAAAGAAAAAAGTGGTCACTGTTACTGGCCCATCTTTGACTGACAGCTGGAAACAGAAAATAAAGCAGGAATAGTCAGTTTTGTATCTAAAAATTCTAAATTCATTATAAATAGAGACCTCTAAATCACAGAGTTTGCAGTGTAATCTTATAATATCTTGACAAGAAATAATTGCACTGTCTAACTTTCAGAAGTTGTCACTTTTCCATGGGCAAATTAGTGAAGAAAAAAGGTTTTTGTAATTTGGTGAAAAGTCCAGATAAACATGGCTCCCCTGGTGGCCCAGCAGTAAAGAATCCACCTGCAATGCAGGAGATGCAGGTTTGATCTCTGGGTCAGGAAGATCCTCTGAAAAAGGAAGTGGCTACCCACTCCAGTATTCCTACCTGGGAAATACCATGGACAGAGGAGCTTGCAGGCTGTAGTTGATGGGGTTGCAAAGAGTCAGACATGACTTTGAGTCTAAACAACAACTATGACCACAAGTATACAAGGATCAAAACAAGTCAAATGTGTGTTTCCCCATTTGAATAATAATAATTCCTTCTATTTTTCAAATTGTTTATGTAAGTTTCTTATGAGTTATGAGGGTTTTGCAAATCTTTTAGACTATTTCTCTGTTCACTGTTATAAAAACATTTTACACTGGGTATTATTGTCCTAAAAATACTGTAAGAAATAATAATTTGTTCTAACAGCTTACATATTTCATTTTATTACTACAAACAAAACAAAACCTACTGAGCTTATACTTTGATGATTCTCATTTTACAGATGAGAAGATGAGAAAAAATGAATCTTGGAAAACTTATAAAGTTTTCCCAAGGATCCATGTCCAATAGCTGAATATAGTACCAAGGCCTGTATCCATCCATTTTAGCTACAATGCCCCACTGATACACTAAATTTCCTCTAGGATTCTGAATAAAGAGGAATTAGTGGGTTCCCTTGCCATTTTCCCCTGGAAGAGGAAATGGTAACCCACTCCAGTATTCTTGCCTGGAAAATCCCATGAACAGAGGAGCCTGGCTAGGTACAGTCCTTAGGGTTGTGAAGAGTCAGACAGGACTAAGCACTTAGGCACTCCATTTTGGATGCTTGCCATGAAGCAAGCCATGACATATTTGTCATTGTTCAATCTCTCGGTCATGTCTGACTCTTTGCAACCCCATGGACTTCAGCACACCAGGCTTCCCTGTCCTTTACCATCTTCTGGAGTTTGTTCAAACTCATGTCCATTGAGTCAGTGATGTCATCCAACCATCTCATCCTCTGTCATCCCCTTTTCCTCCTGCCTTCAATCTTTCCCAGCATCAGGGTCTTTTCCAATGAAAATCGTGGGTTTAAGTATGAAAGTGAAGTGTAAGGGGTGTAGTGAACTATTATTGCATAACTATGAACAAGAGTAACTTGGACATCTTGGGAAAAATCTTAGCCTCATGTTTAAAATAACGATTCATTAGGCCTTAGGGTTCAGAGGGTGAGGGGCGATTTAAAATTTTCCCCAGGTGATTCTCATGCTCACTCAACTTTGGGAGACATCAGATTTGATGTGTTCTAAAGGGGGCGATGTGAGAGTTGGACTGTGAAGAAGGCTGAGCACCGAAGAATTGATGCTTTTGAACTGTGGTGTTGGAGAAGACTCTTGAGAGTCCCTTGGACTGCAGGGAGATCCAACCAATCCATTCTAAAGGAGATCAGCCCTGGGATTTCTTTGGAAGGAATGATGCTAAAGCTGAAACGCCAGTACTTTGGCCACCTCACGTGAAGAGTTGACTCATCGGAAAAGACTCTGATGCTGGGAGGGATTGGGGGCAGGAGGAGAAGGGGATGACAGAGGATGAGATGGCTGGATGGCATCACTGACTCGATGGACATGAGTCTCAGTGAACTCCGGGAGTTGGTGATGGACAGGGAGGCCTAGCGTGCTGCGATTCATGGGGTCGCAGAGTCAGACACAACTGAGTGACTGAACTGAACTGAACTGAAGGGGGCGACAGAGGATGAGGTGGTTTGATGATACCACCAAATCAATGAATGTGAGTTTGAGCAAACTCTGGGAGACAGTGAATGACAGGGAAGCCTGTTGTGCTGCAGTCCATGGGGTCTCAATGAGTCAGACTCCACTGAGAAACTGAATGACAATGGGACCACTTAACTTCCGATTTTGTTCGTGTGACTTTAAGGATTCTAGGAGTTCATCTCATCTCCCTAATCTAGACCCTCACTATTATTTCCCAATCTCAGAAAAGCATTCCTTTCTTATATGGCAATTTCTCTTGTTCTAATATAGAAATTATTGGGATGGTCATACTTTAAACTAGGTCTCCCACATTGTAGGTGGATTCTTTACCATCTGTGCCACAAGAAAAGCCCAAGAATACTGGAGTGGGTAGCCTATCCCTTCTCCAGCAGATCTTCCCAACCCAGGAATCAAACCAGGATCTCCTGTTCTGCAGGCAGGTTCTTTACTAACTGAGCTATCAGGGAAGCCCCCTAAGCCTGATCAATCATGTATCATTTGGAGAGACAATGTGGTATCTGAAGGCCAACACTAGAAGTGAAAGCTTTTCTTTCCCCACCACAAGATGACCTTATTTTATTCATCCTTTTATATCCAGTACCTCTCACACAACCTGAAGAACAGATTTTCAGTATTGCTTTTCTATGCAGTTGGCACATTTTAAACCTACTGTCTTCAACGTTCATTCAACCATCTTTTTTTTTTTTTTGACAGCTATCTGTATCTTGTATCTAGCACCAGGCAACATGCCAAGTGTTGAGGATAACTTGGTGAGCAAAGTAGGTTCAGTTCTTGCTCTGACACTGTGCATTATCCAGTGAAGCTAACAGGCCAAAAAAATAATCTAGAAATATAGACATACAAACAGTTAATTTCACTGTCAAGTGTTGGACTTGTGTAAGAGACTGCTAGCCTCGGAGAAATCCTCCAAACCTCCACTCTCCCAGAGGAGCCTGGTGAGGGGAGAAACCACCAAGCACTGGATCAAGCCAAGGGGCCCTGCAGAACCTCCTGCCCATGAGCAGATCCCAGGCGAGCCCCAGGTTTGTTGGCAAAATTTTGACTCACTGTGCACCAATGCCAAACAGAAGTACGGAGCCTGTCACGGTAGAAAGCTGAGTTCTCCAGGAAGGCTAGCACTTCAAAAGCTGTGTCTAAACCACCCTCCCAAAAAGAAATGCAAGAAGACAGAGTGGCTCTGAGGAGGCCTTACAAATAGCTGAGAAAAGAAGATAATCAAAAATCAAAGGAGAAAGGGAAAGATATACCCAACTGAATGCAGAGTCCAGAGAACAGCAAGGAGAGATAAGAAAGGCTTTGTAAGTGAACAATGCAAAGAAATAGAGGAAAACAATAGAATGGGAAAGACCAGAAATCTCTCCAAGAAAATTGGAGATATCAAGGGAACATTTCATGCAAGGATGGGCACAATAAAGGCAGAAACCATAAGGATCTAACAGAAGCAGAAGATAATAAGAAGTGGTGGCAAGAATACACAGAAGAACTATATAAAGAGGTCTTCATGGCCTGGATAACCACAGTGGTGTAGTCACTTACCTAGAGGAAGACATCCTGGAGTGTGAAGTCAAGTGGGCCTTAGGAAGCATTACAATGAACAAAGCTATGGAGATGATGGAATTCTAGCTGAGCTATTTAAACTCGTAAAATGTAATGCTTTTAAAGTGCTGCACTCAATAAAGTGCTGCTCAGTATCAGTGAATTTGGAAAAGTCAGCAGTGGTCACAGGACTGGAAAAGGACAGTGATAAAGAATGTTCAAACTACTATACAATTGCAGTCATTTCACACACAAGCAAGGTTATATTCAAAATCATTCAAGCTAGGCTTCCTCAGTGTGTGAACCAAGAAATTCCAGATGAACAAAATGGGTTTCAAAGAGGCAGAGGACCCAGAGATCAAATTTCCAACATTTGTTGGATCATGAAGAAAGCATGAGAATTCCAGAAAAGCATTTGGTTCTGTTTCATTGACTATGCTAAAGCCTTTGACTGTTTGGATCACAAGAAACTTAAACATTCTTAAAGAGATGGGAATACCATGCCACCTTACCTGTCTCCCGAGAAATATGTATGCAGGACAAGAAGCAACACTTAGAACCAGACATGGAAAAATGAACTAGTTCCAAATTGGGAAAGGAGTATGTCAAGGCTGTATATTTTCATCTGACTTATTTAACTTCTATGCTGAGTATATCATGCAAAATGCTAGGTTGTATGAAGCACAAGCTGGAATAAAGATTGCCAGGAGAAATATCAAGATTGCCAGATGACACCACCCTTATGGCAGAAAGCAAAGAGGAGTTAAAGAGCCTCTTGACGAAGATGAAAGAGGAGAGTGAAAAAGCTGGCTTAAAATTCAGCATTCAAAAAACTAAGATCATAACATCCAGTCCCATCACTACATGGCAAATAGATGGGAAAAAAGTGGAAACAGTGACAGACTTTATTTTCTTGATCTCCAAAATCACTGCAGATGGTGACTGCAGCCATGAAATTAAGATGCTTTCTCCTTAGAAGAAAAGCTATAACAAACCTAGACAGTGTATTATAAAGCAGAGACATCACTTTGCTGACAAAGGTCCGTATAGTCAAAGCTATGGTTTTTCCAATAGTCACTTATGAATATGAGAGTTGGATCATAAAGAAGGCTTAGTGCTGAAGAATTGATGACTTCAAACTGTGGCATTGGAGAAGACTCTTGAGGGTCCCTTGGACAGCAAGGAGATCAAAGCAGTCAGTCCTAAAGGAAATCAACCTTGAATATTCATTGGAAGGACTGATGTTGAAGCTGAAGCTCCAATACTTGGTCCACCTAATATGAAAAGCTAACTCATTGGAAAAGACCCTGGTGCTGGGAAAAATTGAGGGCAGGAGGAAAAGGGGATGAAAAAGGATGAGATGGTTTGATGGTTGGATGGCATCACTGACTCAATGGTCATGAGTTTGAGCAAACTCCAGGAGATAGTGAAGGCCAGGGAAGCCTGGTATGCTGCAGTCCACGGGGTTGCAAAGAGTTGGACACGACTTAGTGACTGAGCAACAACAAGAGACAGCCAGTTGTCCTCTAATATTTTTTTCCTTATATTCCAGAGTAGCAGAATTTGTAGCTGTCAATATGGTGTTTTTTTTTTTTAAATCGAAGTGTAGTTGATTTATAATGTGTTAGTTGCAGGTGTACAATAGGTGATTTAGTTGTACATACATATATCTATTTTTTTCAGATTCTTTCTTTTCCCTTATACGTTGTTATGAAATATTGAGTATAGTTCCCTGTACTATGCAGAAGGTCCTTGTCGGTTATGTGTTTTATATATAGTAGTGTGTATACATTAATCCCAAGCTTCTAATTTATCCCTCCCTTTTCTATTTCCACTTTGGTAACCATAATTTTGTTTTCTATGTCTGTGGGTCTATTTCTGTTTTGTATATAAATTCATTTGTATCATTAAACCTTTTTTTCAGATTCTACATGTAAGTGATATCACATATTTGTCATTCTCTGTCTGGCTTACTTCACTTAGTATGACCATCTCTAGGTCCACCCATTGCTACCAACCTTTTTTTTTTTTTTCAATGAAGGAGGTCATGTAACTAAGTTCTGATGAATAGGATAAATGTGAAAATATCATGGGGCACTTTCCAAAAGCCGTCCCCAGGAGCACCTGCTGGATATCCTTTGTCCCTTGTTTTTGTCCCTCCTCTGTTTCTGCTGATTGGAATGTAGTATTGGTCACAGCTGCATCTTGGATCATGAGAATATGGGTAACTTCTTTGGGTCTTGGAGTGAAAGACCAGAGCGGGCTTGAGTTCCTGAAAAGTTTGGGGAATGGCACAACCATACCATCTCTAGGTTACCTTCCTTAGAAGTTTCACAGGGTATTCTGAGAATAATCGAAGGGAAAATGGAGATCAGATCTAGTCTGGGAGTCAAGGAAACCTTCCCCAGAAGAAGTTTCATTTCAGCATATGTTTAGAGGTTAGATGGGTGATATGTTGAAGATGAGGTGAAGCAGAGAGGATGAAGGATAATAGAGGATTTCGATCTACAGAAATTAGGTTACTGGGAGGAAATAATGCACGCGAACATGATTTGCAAAGCCACACTGCTCTAACCATAAGATATTCTTATTATGAAACCTGTGCTTCTCATCACATGTTTCCAGGCCTGCTGGAGTTAATCTCATATGCATAATCTCTTAATGCCCACATCTCACTGCTTCCATCTCTCGTTACTCCCTGCCATGGATTTCAGACCAGGCACCTCAGTTTGCAGTTGCCTTCTAGCATCCTTCTCTGCCAAGCCACACCATTTTAGACCCTTTAAACTTTGCCTCCTTCATGGAGAATATTTTCTTAATAACTCTGCCTCCTCTCCAGAGCTCTGATAATAAGAGTCCTTCCACTCCTTTCCATTTACCGTCATTCTTAGGCTGAGTAATTTTCCCTGTATCTCTCTTCTTAATCCATTTCCCCTATGGGTTACCCAAGAGCAAGGTCTAGGCTCTGTATTTTCTTTTATTTCTGGGAATACCTATCTCCAACCTCTGCTCCAGTACATTTTGGTGACTGAATGTCTGGAGTCCAAGTTGAAAGTCCCGTCCATTTGTGTCTTGCCCTTAGATGTGGGCCTGTTCTGTGATGAGATTCTTTGAGGACCAGTCAAATATAATCATTTCTCATCTTGAAAGCTCCAATATTAAGAGTGGCCCTGAAAAATTCATCAGGGGAATAAAGTTTTACTTGTCACTTCTGCTTCCCTGCAGGCTTTTGGGTAAATAATGGTGAATGTATAGGAGCTCTGATGGCCAAATGCAATATTAAATCTACTTTCTGTCTCTCTCTCTGGTCTGCCTGGTGGAATTTGATGTATTGAATTTTACATTTAGGAACCAATTTCCTTGTGATAAATTCGTGCTCCAGGCTATACAGTGGTCACCACTGCATTAGGGGCTTTCTGACAAATGAACAGGTATGTAGGTTGCTTGTGTCACCTGTGATGTGGGTGACTTCCCCTGAGTCCTTGACCCTAAAGAGATTTAGACTCTTCGTACTCACTGCTGGCTGTCAAAATGGATTCAGAAAGTTTGTCATATTTGGGAACTTTTCTTTCTCATCTTCACTGAACCATCACACTAGACTCCTTCTATAAGCACACAATGTCAGGACTTCCCTGGTCCAATGGTTAAGACTTTGCCTTCTGATACAGAGGGTGTGGGTCAGGGAGCTAAGATCCACATGCCCCACAGCCAAAATCCAAAACATAAAACAGAAGCAATATTGTAACAAATTCAAATAAAGACTTTTAAAAACTGGTCCATGTCAAAAAAATCTTAAAGTATTCAGTGTCAGCCCTGAGAAGCAAAACCTCAACTATACAGAGTCAGGGGCAGAAGGAACTATTGTGGATAATTGAGATGGTTCCATATTAATCAAAAAACTGACCAGGCTAATATAATTTTTTTAAATATAAGCTCTATTGAAGAGCCTTTCTCTAATTTTTTTCATTTGTCTCCTTGCCTTCTTTCCTAGAAAATGTGTAACATAGTTGCCTTTTCTCATTCATTTATTCAACTAACAGTTGCTGAGTATCAATTAAATGCTAAGTACTAAGAACAAGACTGTAAAAAAAGAATTTTTCTGTGACCTACAAGGGCTCATAGCCAAGAAAGAAATAGGCAGACATTTTCTGTTAAGGGGCAGCTGGTAAATGTTTGTGGTTTTTCAAGCTACAGAATGTCTGTCACAACCACGGTGGCATTTGCAGTGCAAAAGCAGCTTGAAACCCTAAGACTTAGGGTTTTATCTGTCTGCGAAACACCTACTCATCATTAAGACTCGGCTCAAAGGAACAAGTTTATATGAAACCTTTCCTGACCATGACAAATGGAAGAAATTGCTCCCTCTTTTGTGTCCTGCCTATTCTGTCCAGCTCTTTCTCAGGGCACCTGTTAATACTTGATTGCACCCATTTGTTTCTTATTTGCGAAAGGCCATCCAAGCGGAGGGAACAGTGTCAGCCAGGGCGTACAGGCGTGTCCTGGGATGTTTGTTACACTGACTGGCTGGATCAGGAGTCATGAAGGTGGGAGGTGCTGGTACAGTGAATAAAAGGGCTGCGAGGGGGTGCAATCGCTAGTGTTAGGCGTTGGCCAAGCCGTTTCTAAAATAAGGACTACTCAGGCCTTCTGATCCTGGGAGGGATTGGGGGCAGGAGGAGAAGGGGACGACAGAGGATGAGATGGCTGGATGGCATCACTGACTCGATGGACGTGAGTCTGAGTGAACTCCGGGAGTTGGTGATGGACAGGGAGGCCTGGCGTGCTGCGATTCATGGGGTCGCAAAGAGTCGGACACGACTGAGCAACTGAACTGAACTGAACAGGGCTTTCTGAAGGAAAATGTGTGATCAGATGAATGTTCAGAAACAGCATTCCAGTAGTCTTGTGAAGTGGGTTAGGGCTCAAGGAAAGGAGATGAGATGGATGGATGCCGGCTTGTTAGGATGACAGCCGTGGAAACCAGAGCATCATTTTTGGTGTAGAAGTCTTGGTTGCCACCACAGTGCAAACGTAAATTACACAATAGAACCCTGGCTTTAGTTGGCTCTGAATCAGAACTCAGAAAAAGCCCTTCTAGGTCTAGTGTCAGCTTTCTTAAATGTATGACCCTGGAAAAGCCATTCACCCTCTCTTGAGTTTATAGCCTCAGCTGCAATATAAGGAAGGTAGTTTAAGTGATTTCTAGGCTATTTTCTAGCTCTACATGTCTGTGAGTTAATTGCTTGATTCCTGGTATCATTTTTCATATTAGAATTAGTCTATATCTTCCTGATCCCTTTTTGCTAAATTTGGACAGCCTTAATTGAATCCTAATATTTTTAAAGAGCATAGTTTAGGGTTTAATTTTATGAAAGCTGTGTTGAGGAAATTTCAGAGATAACTTAGAGTGCTTTTGTTTTCTTTTCCTTCCCCCTCCCCTCCCAGTGATTCTCCCTGTGAAATATTTCATGACTCTACCCTGCCTTTTTTTAAATCTCCAATTCCACATTTAGCTCCTGAGTCACTAGTTCATTATTCTATAGCTTTTGTGACTCTTTACTCTGGCACTAATAGCTTTTTCCATTATAATCTCTTCTTCCCCATGCTCCAGTTAAAGAAAAAAAAATTCCCCACTTTGAATCTATTTTTTTTGTCCTATTTCACATCACCTTTTAGTAATTTGTTTACTTGTCTGTCTCCTGCCTGAGGGTGTGACTGTGTCTTATTGATCCGTATCTCCAGAGACCAGCAGAGTGCCTGATATACACAATGAACCCAATGAGTGAGTGAACTTGGAGAAGCTTTAGGTTTATGCCAGTTCTTCTCTCTTCCTAGGGTATCTTTCTCATCTCCCAATCCCAGCCCATGCCCAGGCTTCTCAAATACAACCCTCTTCTGCAGAATGTTTTTTCTGAGTGTCTCAGCAGGTCAGTTCTCTTTTTCTTAGAGTTTCTTGTAGCATAGTTTTTTATTTCTCTTCGGCATCTCTCATTGTTGCTTATATTTACTTATTATGTAGGGACCTCTGCCCTCTGTAGGACAGGATTACCTGGAATACACAGAACCTATGTCTTACTTTGCTTCTTCTGAAGTATCTATGGCAATGCTTGCAATTAATGGGTGTTCAATTAAGGTGCTCAAGGATAGACAAATCCAACTCCCTGTGGCAAAGACTCAACAAGCATCAGACTGTCTGTTTTATGCCAAACAAACGTGATTTTTGTAGAAATGAACAGCATCACTGCCCTCTTCCCTTGTGGTCTGGTTCTGATAACCTGGGAGCAGTTGAAAGTAGGCTTTCTTGAGAAAAATATAAGAGTATTATATTTTAATATATTTATATTTTATATAAAATATTATATATTATATAAAATATAATATATTTTAATATTTATTATAAGAAAAATATTAAGAAAAATATAATATAAAAATACAATCTCTGCATTCTAAGTGCTGGAAGGATTTACCTATGGGGTCTACAAGCAACAATTTACATCTTGGTTTATGTGAAGGATAGAAAGCATAAGCTTGTGAGTGGGGTTGCTGACACAGCGGGGAGGCAGGAGGCAGCAGAGGGAAAAGGAGCTGGGGCTCAGGGCCAGGATGAAGAAATTAATAATCCACTTATTATTCAGTACAGCAAATGGCTGCAGGCTATTGGCAAGAGGTTCAGCAATTATCTGATTAACTGCTAATGTTACACCAAGAAACCTCTTCAAGACTGCACTTATTTTTTTTTTGGCCAATAGCAGACAGGCAAGAAGCTGCTATTTTGTGTGAAAAGCTGAGAGCTGCAGGTAGGTGGGCTGTACCGAGACCCTGGTGGGCCGTCATTCTTTCAAAGTTGGAAGCAAATGGCCCTTTTTGCTGCAGTTATAACTCTTCCTGGAAATATCAGCTTCTCTGTAGCACCATAACTCAAATTTAATATGAGGCTGAAGTTGTTTTCCTTTTCATTTTGAGCTCCTGCTTAGGATAGGAGATCCAGGTATCTATCTTTTCAGTGGGAACTTAGAAAACAGCTTGCATATCTCTCCTGGTGACATCCACGCCACACCAGGGCAGGAAGATATCTACCCTTGATTTGTAATGTTGGTTCAAAGCTCACCAGCCTCTGCACTCTGCTCTGGTTGCTCGTAAGAAATTACCCTTATTTTAAAGTCAGATGCCACCACTATAGCATACAGATCCTTTATTCACCTCCATGCCTGCCTTTCTTTAGGACACTGACATTTGAAGTAGTCACCAAAAGACTTGGAAAGCCCGCTCTGTCTTGAGATTAGAGCTTGATTAAGATTCATTGAGACTGGACTGTGTGGGTTGATTGTAAGCTACCTTTGCCAACATTTAAAAATAAACTCAGTTCTCAATTATTTAAAAATAAATGTGAAAGTACTTATTTCAAACTGGCAATGATCACCAGAAACATAATCACAATTGATCTCCCCCTTAGTTTGTGTTCCTGATGATTCAAGAATCTGTAGGAAGTCTGTAATAATGTTCAAAAGCAATTTTCTATTTCTACTGATAATATCCTGAGTATTCTCAGTGAGGCCTACTCTATCCTTCAGTTCTCTGCTGCAAATTCTTCCCACTCTCTCCTTGAATCTGTGGAGGCAGAGGTGGGGGAAGTGATTTCTCAAATGCAAACATTTGATGTGGTTTTTCAGCAGGATAATCACTGAAGCCAGTATCAGGCAAAAGTTAACCAGGAGAACGTTCACATCGAAACATTTCACTTGGTCACAGTTCATGAAACAGAGGTGCTTTGAAAGCAAAGGCATTTTTGCAGCTGAAAAGGCCTTTAAGTAAGAAAAATCAGATTCTGTATAGACATATTACAGTAGCTTTATTTCCAGAATTGGTTAATGGAAAGTCTTTTATGTGGATATCAATTATACCACTGCTAAAAAGTCAATTATGTAGTAATTGGAGGATAAAATAATGGATTTACCTCAGGTAAATTCAAAGTCGTGTTTGAAATGTAACTCTTCATTATTGCATTCTTGATGTATGAAATTACTTTTATCTATATAATGGTATTCATTAAATGTAAAAGTTTAGTGATAAATGTCTTATACAAATTTGAAAAACACAGTATAAAAACAAAGAGGGTGTTGAATTTTTAACTGATATTTTTTTCCAATTACTAACCTCACTTGCTAACTTACTCCTTAGGTTAAGAGTTTATATTTTCTTAATGGAGTACATTAAGGGTGAACTCCCAATTCCTGTTTGGTTATTACTCAAGCTTTGTTTTAATCGTGGTGAGTCTTCAGTAAGAACAACAATAAGGAACAAACTTTATTGAATATAGTTCTCTGTGTTGTACAGTAGATCTTGTTTATCTGTTCTACATATGAAAGCTTGCATCTTGGTAAGCCATAGATAGAAAAGAATATGTATATAAAAGTATATATATATGTACGTATATTCAGTTATACATATTTGTGTATCTGAATTTCATATATATGTATAACTGAATCACTTTGCTGTATAGCAGTAATTCATATAACATCGTAAATCAACTGTACTTCAATAAAAATAGAAGATCAATAAAAAATGGTCATAGAGACAAAAAGGAGTGAGATTTAGCTGAGAACTCATGTGGTTCTACACACATCATTCCTGCAGTCTTGCCCTGACACTTCACTCCCTTCCCTGTGTGAGCACACTGCCTTGTTACAAAGCCGCAGTGATCTTGTTAGAAGAACAGCAGGCTCAGCCTGGGCTGTGTCCTGCAACATTTCAGAGGGAAGACTGCTCTTGTAGGTCTCTCGAATAACAGGTATTTCCAGGAAACCAGGAAGAAATACCTAGAATTCGCTAGTGTTTTGCACAAGCTAAACTGACTGAAGGTCAAACACATTTTCCTCTGAGATATAATCAACTTGTGCTCCGTATCTAGTTAATCCCTGAAACCTAGAACCTAGAACTGATTAAAGCTATCTATTCGTTATCCTTAAAGTTAAAGATTTAATTTAACTTTAAAGTTAAGTTTAAAGTTAACTTAAAGTTAAAATTCTCCTTAAAGTTAAAATCTACTTCCAGGTTTGGAGTTATAATCCCAAATGCTGTTTCATATTCAATTATTCATTCATTAAACAAATCATTGTTCAGTGTCTACCTAATATGTTCCAGACATGGTTGCCTTTGGGAAAATAACTTCTTAATGTAGAATATTAAGATGTAACTATTTGAAATCTTCTCTATTATAGGTATCTGATATCATTGTTGTTCAGTTGCTCAGTTGTGTCTGACTCTTTGCTACCCCACGAACTGCAGCATGTCAGGCTTCCCTGTCCTTCACTATCTCCCAGAGTTTACTCAAACTCATGTCCTTTGAGTTGATCATGCCACCCAATCATCTGATCCTCTGTCACCCCCTTCTCCTCCTGCTGTCAATCTTTCCCAGCGTCAGAGTCTTTTCCAATGAGTCAACTTTTTGCATCGGATGGCCAAAGTATTGGAGCTTCAGCTTCTGATGTTATTGCTACATGCTAAGTCACTTCAGTCGTGTCTGACTCTGTGAGACCCCATAGATGGCAGCCCACCAGGCTCCCCCGTCCCTGGGATTCTCCAGGCAAGAACACTGGAGTGGGCTGCCATTTCCTTCTCCAATGCATGAAAGTGAAAAGTGAAAGTGAAGTCACTCAGTTGTGTCCGACTCTTAGCGACCCCATGGATTACAGCCTAACAGGCTCCTCCGTCCATGGGATTTTCCAAGCAAGAGTACTGGAGTGGGGTGCCATTGCCTTCTCCTCTGATATTATTAACTAACCTTTAAAAAGAGATTAAAAATAGGGAAAAGAAACCCACCCTAAACATTTTAGATGTTAATTGCTGTGGCTGCTAAGTCACTTCAGTCGTGTCCGACTCTGTGCGACCCCATGGACTGCAGCCTACCAGGCTTCTCCATCCATGGGATTCTCCAGGCAAGAACACTGGAGTGGGGTGCCATTTCCTTCTCCAGTGCATGAAAGTGGAAAGTGAAAGTGAAGTCGCTTCAGTCGTGTCTGACTCTTAGCGACCCCATGGACTGCAGCCTACCAGGCTCCTCCATCCATGGGATTTTCCGGGCAACAGTACTGGAGTGGGGTGCCATTGCCTTCTCCTATATATTAACTAGATAATCAATTTATAATGTCTGAGCTGCAATTCCAATTACAAAACATATTGTAGCCAGTGTCATAATAGAGCTCTTTTTGTCTGTTTCCCCTTCTAGGCTGTAGATGCCTTCATTCATGTCAGAGAACTTGTTAGTCATGGTCATCATAAGTTTTGTGGTACCTCAGGAAGTTCTTTGCACATGGTAGGAAGAATATAATGCTGATTGAGCTGAGTGGCAAGGATTTTACAGAGGTGCCACTGGGCTTTAGTTCCCTTCATGATATCCTTTTGGGAGCTTATATGCCAAGACCCTGCCCAGTGTATCTGCTAAAGAGAGGCAATAGGAAAGGCTCTGTGCATGGAAAATGCGAGCTGGGGTTAGAGGAACAAGACTCACAGCATGGAACGATTAAAAATACATACTGGTCACCTTGTAAGTAAATGTAGAGGATTGAGTGATGTCCTGTAATGTTGCCCAAACTTGAAATGTCATGGATCCTGAGAAAGGCTCTTTGAATTGTGTGACATCTGTCAATTGCTTAGATGTTGTTTAATTTTTCTGGTTATGAAAACAAAGCATTTTTGTAGTTATTATAAATGTATAATTTGTAAAGATGCTGTTAAAATAAAACTTAACATCCTCAAGAGAAAATTTTTCATGACGGAAAACTCTCAGACTTGGAGAATATGACTGAAAAATCCTGGAGTGTAGAAAAACTACTGGACTCTGTTCCCACTCAGTTCTTCTATTGATTGGCTTCAGGATCTATTGGCCAAAGCCCTGATACCTCTGCAGTTTCTCCACCTTTGAAATAAATGTCCCAGATCTGGAGAAAGTCAGTCTGTTTTAAATGAACTGGTTCTTCCCATTTGTGTTTTTGGATTGATGATTCATTGAGGCAAGCTGAGGCTGGTATGGGAAATCATTTATCTGTTCTCCAGAATACTTTTCCAAAAAATCAATAAAGGGCAATATTCCACACAGGAATCTGAATCTTTAAGGACAGCCAAATGCTGCAAGTGTTTTGTGTGACTGTGCTAATAATTTGAGCTTTTCTTTCCTCTGTTATCCTGCCAAACAGAATTAATACCAGGTTCAGGGGTGTGTCCCTACACATATCTCTGTGTATAAATGTTTAAAGGGTGAGGAACTCTTTAATGCTGAATGTTAGAGAACCAAAATGTAGCAAATAAGCCATATGGGTTACCCTCAGTTGTCTTATATAGATCTGAAAAATAATGTTGCTTTGTAATCGTAGAAGTCATATTTGGTACTAAACAGATTATGCTTATCTTCCTTGTCTGGAAATGCCTCCAGTTTTTCAAAATGATACTTTGGCCACCTGCTATGAAGAGCTGACTCATTAGAAAAGACCCAGATGCTGGGAAAGATTGAAGGCAGGAGGAGAAGGGGTCGACAGAGGATGAGATGGTTGGATGGCATCACCAACTCAATGGACATGAGTTTGAGTAAGCTCCAGGAGTTGGTGATGGACAGGGAGGCCTGGTGTGCTGCAGTCCATGGAGTCACAAAGAGTTAGACATGACTGAGCAACTGAACTGAACTGAACTGAACTGATGCCTTTGGCTAAAAAGTTGTTGATAGAAAACCTGGAGTTTCTTATTACAAATTTTGTGAGCCAATATTCAGTAATTGATGACTCACTACATAATTGTTTCATTCAATAAAATTTGGATAAATATTCTAGAAATTTAAATATCCAGTATAATTGGTGGTGCTAGTGGTAAAGAACCCACCTGCCAATGCAGGAGACATAAGAGATGCAGGTTTGATCCCTGGGTTGGGAAGATTCCCTGGAGGAGGGCATGGCAACCCAGTCTAGTATTCCTGCCTGGAGAATCCCATAGACATAGGAGCCTGGTGGGCTACAGTCCATAGAGTCATAAAGAGCCAGACATGACTGAAGCAGCTTAGCGGGCGCGCGCACACACACACACACACACACACACACACACACAATTTATCTAATCAGAATGCTGAGTTAATGATAAAATACTCAAACTCAAAATATTTGCAAAAATACGCATAATGTTCTTGAATAATAAGAATGCCCAACTGCTATATAGTTGCACATTTGACCTGCTTATTTGGTTGGAGACTTGGGTATTTTTCCTGTTCATTCATTTTTCTGTGAATCATGCCTGGGAACTCACTTTGTGTCAGACTGTGTTCTAGGTGCTGAAGACAGAGCAGTAAAAACAAAACAAAACAAAAACAATCATAAAACTCATAGAGGAAGGAGAAGAAAAATAGGAAATATAAAAAGAATTACATAATGTGCCAAATGGTGATAAGTGCTGTAGTTCAAAATAAAAAAGCATAACAGGGGATACGGCAGGGTGATCAGGGAAAAGTCTCCTGGATGTGATGACATTAGAGACATAAAGAAGGCGAGGAATAATATATGCAGATGGCTGAGCAAAGAGTCAGAGAAAAGAATAGCAATTGCAAAGGTCTTGAGATAGAGCCTTGAGAGAGTTCTCTTTTCACTAGCTGTGCTTTCTTGGTGAAATAGGAAGCCAAACGTCATTAGGATGTGGGTGCAGAAGAAAGTATTAAGAGATTTGAGAAGAGAGGAGTAGATGTGAAATGGTCTTCTAAGACCTTGGGATAAATAACGGAACATGGAATGGTAGTAGCATTTCTTGACTTTGGGAAAGACTTGCTTGAAATCGGTGGTCGTAAACCAAAACCTGTTGGCATAGGCATGCATTTGCCTTCAGTTGGAATGACCTGCGCAGGTGCTGCTGTGCATAACAGAGTAGAATTTATCTAGGTCTCCCAGGTGACTCAGTGGTAAAGAATCCGCCTGCCAATGCGGAAGTCAGAGAAGACGTGAGTTTGATCCCTGGGTTGGGAAGATCCCCTGGAGGAGGAAATAGCAACCCACTCTGGTATTCTTGCCTGGGAAATTTCATGGACAGAGCAGCGTGGGGGGCTACAGTCCATGGGGTTTCAAAGAGTCGGACAGAACTGAACAATTGAACACACGTGCATGCAGGATTGGTCTAGGGTTAGTTTTGTCAGATGTATAGGACTGAGGAGAGAGAGGCAGGGAATTGAAGGTGTAACAGGGCAGTCAAAAGCAGGTTGGAGCAAGGGAGTTTACATGACATGGTTACATGGTTGGTTGTCTCAAACACTACCATTGATCACTGTCTGTTTCCCCTCCCGCTCATCCGTGAAGTTGCTCAAGTCATCAACCTATGAGTCATTGACTCCTTGTCTCGGGTTAGGTGGCCTAGAAGCATATCTCAAGAGTCCTTGCAAATGACTTATTAGAAAGGGCTCACGGGGGAAGGGAGTAAAGAAGTTGGGGATTCAAGGATGATAGGAAAAGACACCTAGCAGGAATGAAATGTCAGGCAAAATTCCATAGAATCTCTCAAGAAAGCTCAGGTCTGTAATTTAAGTCTCAGGGTTGTCTTGACCTTACGAAGGGAGTTGGAGCTTTCATACTCCTTGGCTTGTTAATCATTGGTTAAATACTCTCTCAGCAGCATGTGCATTCCCAGGATCTAAGCTTTCTATGCCTGTAAGTCAAGTTGGTACCAGAAGCTGGAGATCAACACTTCCCCCCAAATCAGAAGTACTGGCTGTTGGAAGCAGAAGTACACACAAAAAAGAGGTGTGAAATGCACAAAAATTGTTAAAAAGGATCCAAGGGGTTCTAATCTTTCCTCTTTTTCATCTATAGTATCTAATTTATCATTTAAAAATTGTCAATTTTAACTTTAAATATATATTAATTCTCAACTCAGCCAAACAATGTTTTCAGAATATAAGTCATAATGTGTCATTCCTTGACTTAGAATGCGATCTAAATTCTTCTGGAACTCTTCACATTCTGCCCCTATCTCTTCCATCTAACTTGTTTCACTCACTCCCTTCCTATTTTCTCTAGCAGAGTTTTAGTTTAAGTCCTTTGAATGCCCCAAGCTACTTGCTGCCTTGGGCTTTCTTTGCCTGGGGAACTCTTCCATCCCCTTCTGCACAGATGCCCCCACTACCACTACTGTATTCCAGCCACAGCACTGTGCGGTGCCGTGTAAAATCAGACAGGGGCTATTCCGTCACATGCTTAGTGCAGTCCCAGGGACACATTTGACAGTAAATAATTGCCAAACTGAGTTGATGCCAGGGTGGACTGGCTGTTGGCTGCTGTTTCCTTGTCCTTAGCATAGCTAAATAGGAAGATTACTTCCTGTTAAATATTTTTGACATGCATTCCTGTTCATTTCTGGTATTGACTGACTCTGAGCCTAAATCCTGATGCCTTCTAGACGTGCAAAACCCTCTAAACCTAAACCTGCCAGTTACTGTGATCTTTGTATGAATGCATGCTAAGTCCTTTCAGTCCTGTCCCACTCTTGTTGACCATATGAACTGTATCCTGCCAGACTTCTCTGACCATGAGATTCTCCAGGCAAGAATACTGGAGTGTGTTGCCGTGTTCTTCTCCAGGGCATCTTATCGAGGGATTGAGAGCTTCCCAGAGATCGAACTTGTATCTCCTACAGCTTCTGCACAACAGGCAGATTCTTTACCGCTGAGCCACCAGGGGAAGCCCAGTCTTTGTATAACTCGTCATAAATTGATAAGGCTGTAGATAGTTGAGGATTTTGATACATTTTATTATTATGTTAATTATCTTGTTACTACTCAACAGACAATATTTGTAGCTGTTACAATAAACAAGTCAATTATTTGTTTGCATATATGCATTTGAGTATTTTTATTGTAGAGTTGTTATTATTACACAAATGATTTAATTGCTGGGAATTTTGAAGTACAACCTCTACCATGGAATCTGAGCTCATGAATAGATGCTAAGAGAAAATTCTTTGAGGACCAAATTACAATTTACTCAAATTCATTTAGATGGATTCCTTTAGATGATAGCCTAACAATGGAAAAGACAAAATTGTTTTAAAATATAAATTAAAATAATTAGAAATATTATGTGTATTAAAAAATTCCAAGTCTTGAGTGGAATTTCAAGATCTCTAGTAAGGAATGAATTGTGTCTATTCTTTTACATTATATATATATATACACACACACACACACATATATATGCATATCTTTGTGTGCGCTTCAGTCATTTCCAACTCTGTGACCTTATAAACTGTAGCCGACAGGTTCCTCTGTCTATGGGATTCTCTAGGCAAGAATACTGGAGTGGGTTGCCATTTCCTACTACAGGGAGTCTTCCTGACCCAGGGATCCAACCAGCCTGCATCTCTCATGTCTCCTCCATTGGTCAGAGGGTTCTTTACCACTAGTGCCTCCTGGGAAGCCCATATATACATATAAAGCTATGATCAACCTAGACAGCATATTAAAAAGCAGAGACATTACTTGACCAACAAAGGTCTGTCTAGTCAAAGCTATGGTTTTTCCAATAGTCGTATATGGATGTGAGAGTTGGACTATAAAGAAGGCTGAGTGCCAAAGAATTGATGCTTTTGAACTGTGGTATTAGAGAAGACTCTTGAGAGTCCCTTGGACTGCAAGGAGATCCAACTAGTCTATCCTAAAGGAAATCAGCCCTGAATATTCATTGGAAGGACTGATGCTGAAGCTGAAGCTCCAATACTTTGGCCACCTGCTACAAAGAACTGACTCACTAGAAAAGACCCTGATGCTGGGAAAGATTTAAGGTGGGAGGAGAAGGGAATGACAGAGGATGAGATGGTTGGATGGCATCACTGACTTGATGGTCATGAGTTTCAGTAAGCTCCAGGAATTGGTGTTGGACAGGGAAGCCTGGCATGCTGCAGTCTATAGGGTTGCAAAGAGTAGAACATGACTGAGTGACTGAACTGAACTGAATATATATACATACATATATATCTTTACTGTTGGCTAAAATATAGACAATTATTAAAGCATGATTTTATTTTAAATATCCAGAGGGAAACATTAATCCCACGTTTGTCATTTTACACTCATGAAGCCTATTGATTTATAAACTGCTTGGCTACAATGATACAATTTAGAATTTAAAATCCCACAAAGATGAGATTGTCAAGTTATGAGGAAATTTAGATGCTCAGTACCCAAGTCACTTTTTATTATTAAGCTAGACACTTGGGGAGCCCATCAGCTCTTTTCAACTGCAAGAAAACCATCAGTGCATTAGAGCTGCACTTAATCTCACTGTGGTCTGACCTCGCATGAAATTTCAAGAATCCTGGCTTTTGATATGGAAGCAATATGTTTGTTTATGACTCTGTGAACAAAGCATAGACCCAGAGGGCCTGTTCTCTCCTATTTTGAACTGTTCAAGGCTTCAGCAGTATTAACACCTACAAGAAGCTGACATCAAAGGAAAAAAACCTGAATTCCACTGAGCAAGCAGGTTTCTGAAAACTTTTATTGAGGCATAATTTACATATCATAAAATTCACTCATTTTTAGTGTACAATTCAATGATTTTTAGCAAATTTACTGAGTTATGTAACATTTTTATCACTCCTGTAAGATCCCTCATGCCCATTTACAGTTACTCCCCATTCCCACCCCAGTCCAGACAACAGCTAGTCTAGTTTATATCTCTATAGGTTTGGTTTTTCTGAGCATTTAATATAAATGGAATCATACAGCGCATCATCTTTTATGGATCTGACTTCCCTTACTCAACATAACATTTGTGAGGTTCGTTTGTGTTGTAGCGTATGTCAGTGCTTTAGTTCTTTTTATTGTTGAATAGCATTTCATTGCATGGGTATGCTACACTTTGGTTATCCATTCACAAGCTGATGAGCAGTTGGGTTGTTTTCAGTTCTTGACTATTAAGAAAGGTGTTTCTCTGAACACTCATGCGCAACTCTTTGTGCAGACATTTGTAGTCATTTCTCTAGGAGTGAAGTTCGGGGCCGAATGTTAGGTCTTACAGTAGCTGAACTTTTCAGAAACTAAAAAAAGAAGTTTTTGAGTACATGGATTGGTGAACTGCAAGGTTTACAAAGATAAGTGTGAATAAACAATTATTTCCTTCAAGAAGCTTATGATTCATAAAAAGATAAAATAATTTTATAAGTTGATAGACTCCTAGAAATGATTGGACTATGAGATAGAGTGTGAATACTGTAGAAAGGGTGTAAGAGTTTCTAAAAAACAGCTCTCCTCAATTTGTGAGTAGAGAGAGAATGTGGTCTGAAAAGTCCCTTTGAAATCTATCTTTAAAGATAGGACATGGTTTAAAGAACTTAGGTTGATGACAAAATAAGCAAAGAAAAGAAGAAAGGAAAATAGTGAATGTGCTGAGCAACCTACAGGTGGCCTAGTAGAGCAGGATGTTCAAACAGGACTCTTCGATCTCTTTGGTTGAGACCAAAAGACCTGGAATTTTCAATAGGGACTAAGTCACCAACATTCTAAGTGGAGTTGCCATGGACATATACAGGAAGTGCAAAGAAATTAAGAAAGCTATTTTGGCAGCAACCACTTATCAAAGGGTATGATCAGAGAACTGGAGAAAATAAATATTCGGGCATGAGAGAGTTTTCTCCACTGTGATTGTCTTTGAGCTTTCCATTTCTCAGTCAGTTCAGTTCAGTTTAGTCGCTCAGTCGTGTCCGACTCTTTG
This sequence comes from Bos indicus, assembly GCF_029378745.1. Lineage (NCBI taxonomy): Eukaryota > Metazoa > Chordata > Mammalia > Artiodactyla > Bovidae > Bos > Bos indicus. Next base: position 17,697,677 of record NC_091767.1, read on the forward strand.
TGACCCCATGAATCGCAGCACGCCAGGCCTCCCTGTCCATCACCAGTTCCCGGAGTTTACTTAAACTTATGTCCATCGAGTCAGTGATGCCATCCAGCCATCTCATCCTCTGTCATTCCCTTCTCCTCCTGCCCCCAATCCCTCCCAGCATCAGAGTCTTTTCCAATGAGTCAACCCTTTGCATGAGGTTGCCAAAGTACTGGAGTTTCAGCTTTAGCATCATTCCTTCCAAAGAAATCCCAGGGCTGATCTCCTTTAGAATGGACTGGTTGGATCTCCTTGCAGTCCAAGGGACTCTCAAGAGTCTTCTCCAGCACCACAGTTCAAAAGTGTCAATTCTTCAGCACTCAGCCTTCTTCACAGTCCAACTCTCACATCCATACATGACCACTGGAAAAACCATAGCCTTGACTAGATGGACCTTTGTTGGCAAAGTAATGTCTCTGCTTTTGAGTATGCTATCTAGGTTGGTCATAACTTTTCTTCCAAGGAGTAAGTGTCTTTTAATTTCATGGCTGCAGTCACCATCTGCAGTGATTTTGGAGCCCAGAAAAATAAAGTCAGCCACTGTTTCCACTGTTTCCACTGTTTCCCCATCTATTTCCCATGAAGTGATGGGACCGGATGCCATGATCTTCGTTTTCTGAATGTTGAGCTTTAAGCCAACTTTTTCACTCTCCTCTTTCACTTTCATCAAGAGGCTTTTGAGTTCCTTTTCACTTTCTGCCATAAGGGTGGTGTCATCTGCATATCTGAGGTTATTGATATTTCTCCCGGCAATCTTGATTCCAGCTTGTGCTTCTTCCAGTCCAGCGTTTCTCATGATGTACTCTGCATAGAAATTAAATAAGCAGGGTGACAATATACAGCCTTGATGCATTCCTTTCCCAATTTGTAACCAGTCTGTTGTTCCATGTCCAGTTCTAACTCTTGCTTCCTGACCTGCATACAGGTTTCTCAAGAGGCAGGTCAGGTGGTCTGGTATTCCCATCTCTTTCAGAATTTCCCACAGTTTATTGTGATCCACACAGTCAAAGGCTTTGGCATAGTCAATAAAGCAGAAATAGATGTTTTTCTGGAACTCTCTTGCTGTTTTGATGAACCAGCAGATGTTGGCAATTTGGTCTCTGGTTCCTCTGCCTTTTCTAAAATCAGCTTGAACAACTGGAAGTTCACAATTCACGTATTGCTGAAGCCTGGCTTGGAGAATTTTGAGCATTCCATTTCTCACACTGACTCTATCAGAGAGGAAAGTGGTAACGATCTTTTTCAGATACAGGTAAATTAGAGGTGCTTCAAGGAGGCCATGTGATTTATCTGATGTATGACTCCTGTGATTTCAGCTTGAGGGAGCAGAGCTAGCATAAAGAGGCTGCTTTGGGTGCCAGCAGGACGTGTGCTGCCTGTGAGTGGGTAATATGTGTGAGATTTCCATGGGCTAAGTATGTAGATAGGATAGCCAGGGGTTATTTTAAGAAGGACTTGCCTAAGAGGACTGTGTGATGGAGCAGAAGACTGTAATGCCGATTCTTGATGGGGTGAACTGCCTGAATCCCAAAGGAAGAGGGTTGGGTTCTTAGATAGCCAGCAAGAGAAGGCCTTACTCCATCATGGCTTCTCCCCCAAAGCTGTAGAGCCCATGCAAGGGAAAGAATATTTCCCTTTCATCAAATATTTCCTTTCATCACCTTCAAAGGGAGCCTGATCAATATCACCCATGCAAGACTGAATTGAGCTCTCTTCTGTGAACCCCTTACCTACTCTCTCAACCCCAGGGTTGTAAGAAGCCATGGCTCCTTAGATGGGAGTAGATAGAACAGAATGGTCCACAGTGCCCTTTCCTCACTGTAGGTTCTGAACCTGAAACCCACATGGCCTGGAAAGAGAAGAGAGAAGTTTTAGGTTGAATGGAGGGGCTGGATGGAAGTTTTGATTATCACAGTGGATGCCATTTTTAATTACAAAAGTACCATTGTTCTTAAGATTGAAGGAAACTAGAGGATCCTTTATTATCCACAGATGACTAGGTGAGCTATGAGACTTGCCTGAGCTTTTCAACAAGAGTAGAGAAAGAACTGTTGGCAGTGTATTAATTAATGGTGGAGAGATGGGAAAGAAGTGATCTCCTTTGCTTGCACTGTGTCCCTACCAGCTTATTCAAGATAATAATTGAGGACTTGTATAGAGTGTTGGGGAAGTTGAACACACAAAGGTAAATTGGAACCAATCTTTGAAAGATGTTTTAGGCCACTTGGAGCAATTTACATGGGCAAAGAGAAGATATATGACAATAATTCCATGTTTTGAAGATCAATCTAGAAGATATCTGTGCAGTGGTTAGATAAGGTAAAATTCAAAATCCAAAAAATCCCGAAGACTGTGGATTAGTCAGAAATGCATGATGAGATTACAGGGGTGGTAATAAAAAAATTAAGATGGCTTCTTTTAAAAGAGATATTTATAAGAAAACTGCCTTTCAAAGTAAGCAGGGAGTTTCACAACCATTTTTTATCCCTCTATTTAACATCTTGGGCTTCTCCACTGGCTCAGAAGTAAAGAATCCATCTGCCAACTCAGGAGATGTAGGTTTGACCTCTGAATCAGGAAGATCCTCTGGAGAAGGAAATGGCAAGCCACTCCAGAATTCTTGCCCGGGAAATCCCATGGACAGAGGAGCCTGGCAGGTTACATCCAAAGGGTCGGAAAAGACAGGACTTAGCGACTAAGAACAACAACAATTTAACATCTTAGTTCCCTTAGACTATCTCCTGGAAGCTTGGAAGAGTTAATGTTCCTGCCTTAGAACAAGGGACTTCTTAGAATGGGTGGCAAAGGAGAGAATTTAGTCTGTTTATTCACTGAGCTCTCACAGGGCTATGAATAAACTTAGCAGAAAAAATCCAAGAAAGGGAATAAGATCAGTGTCTACCACCTCACTGCCAAAATTTTAAACCAAACAGCATGTTTCTACGCATCTCTACTCCCCCAAAGACCAAGAGGAAATGAGAAAGTTCAGACTGTAAATGTCAGTGAACTGCTTGAGTTACTGGGAAAATATATTTGCAATCCTTCATGTAGTTAAGCAGAGCTTCAGGGAAAATCTCGGATTTTCTAATAGAAGCTTTGATTTGTAATCAGTGTGCTCTGTCTATTGTTAGAATAGGCTTGATGTAGTGCAAGGGTGGGACAAGTAGCGTCCAAGTTTCCATTTAAATACAGTGTTCACTTTTACTTTTTAAGAACAGTCAGACCTATTCAAAATCTATTCCACTTTTGCAGAGGGACTTTTGGATATTCTGAATGACCAGGCTCATGTGATTTGTAGGTCCATGTCTCCTACGATCCTTTCATTTCACAATTTAACAAGCCTCAAACACAGCAATCTCTCCCCTCTGGTTCTTTATTTGAAGAATTAAGTCCTTGTATTAGGTTGGTGCAAAAGTAATCGCGGTTTTGCATTGTTGAACTTTGCTATTTGATACTGGCATACATTCTTAAATAGATGTGGTTATGTTGTACATCATTTTGATGCACATTTATCGCTTAATGTTTTTTTTTGCTAATGATATTACTTGCTGTGTATATTTATTTTAGACTAGGGAAATGATGTCAGACAAAGAGCAAATTCAAGCGATTTTCTTATTTGAGTTCAAAATGGGTCACAAAGCAGTGAAGACAACTCACTACATCAGCAATGCATTTGGCCCAGGAACTGCTGACAAATGTACAGTGTAGTGATGGTTCAAGAAGTTTTGCAAAAGAGATGAGAGCCTTGAAGATAAGGAGCACAGGGGCCAACTATCAGAAGTTGACAACGACAAATTGAGAACCATCGTCAAAACCGATCCTCTTACAACTACATGAGAAGTTGCTGAAGAACTCAATGTCGACCATTCTATGGTCATGCAGCATTTGAAGCAAATTGGAAAGGTGAAAAAGCTTGATAAATGGGTGCCTCATGAGCTGACCGAAAGTAAAAAAAAATTGTTGTTGTAAAGTGTTGTCTTTTTTTATTCTAAGCAACAACAAACAATTTCTCTATCCAATTGTGATGTGTGACATAATGTGGATTTTATATGACAACCAACTCAGTGGTTGGACCAAGAAGAAGCTCCAAAGCTCTTCCCAAAGGCAGCTTGCACCAAAGGAAAAAAAAAAAAAAAAGGTCACTGTCACACACAGTTTAGTGGTCTGCTGCCCATCTGATCCACTACAATTTTCTGAATTCTGGTGAACCCATTACATCTGAGAATTATGTTCAGCAAATTGGTACGATGCAGCGAAAACTGCAGTGCCTGCAGCTGCCATCAGTCAACAGAAAGGGCCCAATTCTTCTCCACGACAACGTCTGACTTTACGTCCTACAACCAACGCTTCAAAAATTGAACGCATTCAGCTAAGAAGTTTTGCCTCATCCACCATATTCACCTGACCTCTAGCCAACTGACTACCCCTTCTTCAAGCATCTTGACAGCTGTTTGCAGGAACACCAGCTGGAGGCAGAAAATGCTTTCCAAGAGTTCATAGTGTCACGCGAGTGTATGTTCCTCGGTTCTTTGTCTCATCACAACAAAGATTTGGAGCGACGGACATTAAAGCCCTCGGTGCTTCACAGCTCTCGCGTCTTGGACAAACCGTGCTACAGCTCTTAGGCAAATCAGTGTTACAGCTCTATTTTATTTAGAAGACAGCAGGAGAGAGAGAGAGAGAGAGACAGAGACAGAGAGAGAGCGCACGCGCGCGCGTACGCACGCGGGAGAGAGAGTCCGAGAGAAAGCGCTTTGGCTCCTCCTTTTATATGTTTTTTCCTCCACCTGGGCCTGCCCTATGCAAATTGGGCTTAGCCAGGAGTGCTGTTTGTTCTGTTTGTTCTGCCTGAAGTCTTCACTCTGGTCCTCGGACCTTCCTTGTCTTTTAGCCACCACCATTTTGGACTCCTTTTCCCTATTCTATCTACCTAACAATAGAATCCCTAAGCATGGATTTTTACTCTACAGGAATAATCAAACTTATTTCTCGTTAGCAAAAATGTGTTGATTGTAATGGTTCCTATTTTGCTTAATAAAGATGTGTTTGATCCTAGTTATAATGATTTAAAATTCACGGTCTGAAACTCCAATTATGTTTTTACCCACCTAATAGTCCCGACATGAGGCTGTTAATAGTAGTTGTTACTGTTTATTGAGCACATGACTAAACAGCATACACTATCTCATTTAATTGTAGTAGAATCTGCAAGAAGTGTGTTTTTACAGCTTAAGGACTCTGAGATTTGCCTGAAAACACTCAAGTTAAAGAAACGATAGATCAGGATTAAAACTAGGTCTGTTTTACTTCAGTCTGTTCTTTCTCCAGTGAGTCACTGCCAGAAGCAAAACTGTAAAGACCACAGGGATCCAGAAGTGATGTCCACACCTGGAGAAGAAGGACATTGCCACCCTGACCTAATACCCAAAGCTTTGTGTGGTGGAGAATGGGCCCTCTTATTTGACAGGCATTGTTGTATAGGCCTTTTCATGAAATAATCTACACGTACCTGTTTAAATCCTACCTGCATTTCTAGTAATATATCAATTTTTTCCCTTTTCCTTTTTCTAAAACATGATCTTTAATTCCTAAGGCATTACTTTGATCTTCCATGTCCTGAAGTTACTGTCCTGTGTGCTTATTTCAAGGATGTTGAACTCATGCCTTTTGAGGTTAAATTTCCCCCTTTTGGTCTTTCCTCATTTCGTCTTTTTCTGCCTCTTAAACCGCTGGTCCTTTTTTTCTGTTTCTTGTGGTTTTGCTTAACTGCTGTGTTTGTTGAAGCCCTTTACTTTGTTCTTTATCTATGTTAATGGAGTAGCCTCTTCTCTCCTCCCTGTATTTTTCCTTTCTGGACTTCCTAGGTGGCACTAGCGGTAAAGAACCTGCCTGCCCATGCAGGTGATGTAAGAGATGCAGGTTTGATTCCAAAGTCAGCAAGACGCCCTGGAGGAGAGCATGGCATCCCACTCCAGTATTCTTGTCTGGAGAACCCCATGGACAGAGGAGCCTGGCGGGCTACAGTCTATAGCGTTGAAAAGAGTTGGACATGACTGAATCAACTTAGCCCGCAGGCACGGAGTTCCCATAATCTCACTGTTTATGAAAGGAGTGCTTCCTAGCTCCTTTCTCTTTCTTTTCTACTTCTTTAGCTTTCAGAATAAATCAAGTCTGGAGTCAAATAACTATTACGAGAATTGAAATCCTACTAACTGTAGGGTATTGGACAGTTACCTAATGTGTTTAGCCAAAGTTGTTCTCTGACTAAAATAAGAATATTCACTTCACAGCGTTGCTGGGAATAATAAAACACATCACACATGTGATGTTTCTGGGTTTTAGTAGGTTTTCTTCTTTATGCTTTCTTTTTCTTATCCTTGTTTTACAGTCTTAAACCAATATTTTAACTTCTTTCTGTAGTACTTCCTCTTGCCTCCAATGATAGTCTACCCTGATCATGGTCTAAGAAATAGCTCTAAGTGTTGCATTGATGCACTGAACCTGACCTTCTTATTATCTCCTATTGCTGTTTTTATAGGTTTAAAACTAATTAAAATAGTTTTTAAAATATGTGACAGGCAGAAAGGATACAGCACTGAACAAAACAGGCAAAAATCCTTACCCTCCTAAAGCTTGGGCTTCCCTGGTAGCTCAGAGCGTAAAGAATCTGCCTGCAGTGCAAGAGACTTGAGTTCAGTCCCTGGGTTGGAAGATCCCCTGGAGAAGGGAATGGGAACCCACTCCAGTGTTCTTGCCTGGAGAATTCCACTGACAGAGGAGCCTGGCAAGCTATCGTTCATGGAGTCACTGGGAATTGGACATGACTGAGCAACTAACACATAAAACTTACATTCTGTTGGGATTGGGTAAGGAAAGATGGACAATTTAAAAAGAGTAAAAAAAAAAGTGTAGAACGAACTTCTGGATTGGACACATTGAGGTGCTGAAAGGGTGGTGTACATTGAAGAGGGCATGGAAGGTCCATGCCTCATTCCATCCCCATAATGCACCGCTTCCATTTGGCTTTGTTGGCCTGCTGTGATTCATGGAGTCACAAAGAGTTGGACACGACTGAGCGACTGAACTGAACTGAAATGGGTTACATCCACACACACACAGTGAGTCTAGACAGAGTTTATACACTTCACAAAAATTAGCTCAAAATGGATCATAGATCTGAATGTAAAATACAATCGTATAAAACTCCTGGAAAATAACAATGGTAAAAATCTAGATTACTTTGGTTTTATTGGTGATTTTTGGATAGAACACGAAAGGCATAATCCATGAAAGAATAAAAATTTGAACTTCATTATACTTGAAAACTTCTGTTATATAAAAGATACTGTCAAGACATTAATAAGACAGCCACAGACTGGGAGAAAATATTTGGAAAAGTCATATCTGGTAAAGAGCAGTTTTCCAAACTATTCAAAGAACACTTAAATGTCTACAATAAGAAAATAAATCTTGATTAAGAAATGGGCAAAGGTTCTAAACAGAAACCTCAACAAAAGAGATATATAGATGATAAATAAGCAAATGAGAAGCTGCTCAATACCTTATGCCTCAGGAAACTGCAAATTGAAAAGGTAATAAGAAACCACTACACACCTATTCGAATAGCAAAATCCAAAACAATGACAACACCAACTACTGGCGAACATGTGGAGCAACAAGAACTCTCTTTCACTGCTAGTGAGAATACCAAATGTACAGTACGTCATGCTAAATGCCAGGCTGGAAGAAGCACAAGCCAAAATGAAGATTGCCGGAAGAAGTAACAATAACCTCAGATATGCAGATGACACCACCCTTATGGCAGAAAGGAAAGAGGAACTAAAGAGCCTTTTGATAAAGGTGAAAGAGTGAAAAAAAACTGGCTTAAAATTCAACATTCAAGAAACTAAGATCATGGCATCTGGTCCCATCTCTTTATGGCATATTGATGGGGAAACAATGGAAACAGTTGACAGACTTAATTTTCTTGGGCTCCAAAATCACTGCAGATGGTGACTGCAGCCAGGAAGTTAAAAGACGCTTGCTCCTTGGAATAAAAGCTGTGACCAACCTAGACAGCATATTAAAAAGCAGAGACATTACTTGACCAACAAAGGTCCTTGTAGTCAAAGCTATGGTTTTTCCAGTAGTCATGTATGGATGTCAGAGTTGGACTATAAAGAAGGCTGAGCACCAAAGAATTGATCCTTTTGAATTGTGGTGTTGGAGAAGACTCTTGAGAGTCCCTTGGACTGCAAGGAGATGAAACCAGTCAATCCTAAAGGAGATCAGTCCTAAATATTCATTGGAAGGACTGATACTGAAGCTGAAGCTCCAGTACTTTGGCTACCTGATGCCAAGAACTGACTTATTGGAAAAGCCCCTGATGCTGGCAAAGATTGAAGGCAGGAGGAGAAGGGGATGACAGAGGACAATATGGTTGGATGGCATCACTGACTTGATGGACGTGAGTTTGAGCAAGTTCCGGGAGATGGTGAAGGACAGGGAAGCCTGGTGTGCTGCAGACCATGGGGTTGCAAAGAGTCGGACACGACAGAACAACACAGCAGTCACTTTGGAAGGCAGTTTGGCAGTTTCTTACGAAAGTAAACATATTCTTACTCTATGATCCAATATTCTCACTCCTTGGTATTTGCTCAAATGAGTTGAAAATATGTCCACAAAAACCACATCTGTACCCAGATGTTTATAGCAGCTTAATTCATAACTGCCAAAACTTGGAATCAGCCTTTCACTGGATAAATGAACTGAATAAACTGTTATATTCATTCAGTGAAATATTATTCAATGTTAAAAAGAAATAAGCTATCCAGGCAGGAAGAGATATGAAGGAAAAAAATGGCATGTTGCTTAGTGAAAGAAGACAGTGAAAAGGCTACATATTATATAATTCCAACTATAAAAAAGCTTTGAAAAGGCAAGACTATGGTGACTGTAAGAGGATCAATGGTTGCCAGGGGTTATGAGGAAGGGAGAGATGAATTGGCTGAGCACAGAGGATTTTTAGGGCAGTAAAACTATTCTGTTTGATACTCTAATGGTAGATTCATGTCATTATGCATTTGTCTAAAAACACACAGACTGTACAACACCAAGAATGAACTCTAATGTACACTTTGTGCTGTCAGTGATAATGATGTATCAATGTAGGCTTATCAATTGTAATGAACATACCACTCTGCTATGAAATGTTGATGGTGGGGGAGGTTGTGCATCTCACGGCTGGAGGTGGAGGAGGTGTGGGCAAGTGATATATGGTATGAAGTGAAGTGTTAGTTGCTTAGTCATGTCCGACTCTTTGTGACCCAATGGACTGTAGCCCGCCAGGCGCCTCCATCCATGGAATTCTCCAGGCAAGAATACCGGAGTGGGTAGCCATTCCCTTTTCTAAGGGATCTTCCCAACCCAGGGATCGACCCTGTGTCTCCTGCATTGCAGGCAGAATCTTACTGTCCGAGCCACCAAGGAAGCCCTGTATGTGGTATACAAGATATTATCCACTCAGTTTTATTGTGAACCTAAAACTGCTCTAAAAATAAAGTAAAACAGAGAATGAATATTCTTCTGAGCATATTTTAACTTCACTTGTTTTCTGACCTGTTGGCATGAGTGACTATGGAGTGTCCAAACCCTACCATTTTTTTGGTGCCAATAACAACAATGGCAAGCTGTTTTCCTTCTTTATGGTAAGTATTCTCTCAAGTAACTCAGTGAGTAAAATGTATCTAGGTTCATAATAGCTCTACAAGGCAGGAAGAACATCTAATATATTTCTGTTTGATGACAGAACTGGTTTGCAGGGAAGTTAAGTGAGTTGTTTTGGTGACTTAGATTGTTCAGAGCAGAGTAAAATTAGAGTTCTAGTCCTTTAAATCCCAGTCTTGCTTCCTCTTCTTTCTTTCTATAGCTTGTGATGGGCTTCTCAGGTGGCTCAGTGGTAAAGAATCCATTTTTCAATGTAGGAGACATAGGTTTGATCCCTGGGTCAGGAAGATCCCCTAAGAAAGAAATGGTGACCCACTCGTATTCTTGCCTGGGAAATCCATGGACAGAGGAGCCTGGTGGACTACAATAGTCCATGGGGTCACAGCAAAGTCGGACACGACTTAGCGAGTAAACTACAACATAGCCCGTGGTATAATTTATAAATAGTACTTTTATTATACACTAGAGAGTTGGACTCATCTCACACGCTAGTAAAGTAATGCTCAAAATTCTCCAAGCCAGGCTTCAGCAACATGTGAACCATGAACTTCCAGATGTTCAAGCTGGTTTTAGAAAAGGCACAGGAACCAGAGATCAAATTGCCAACATCCGCTGGATCATTGAAACAGCAAGAGAGTTCCAGAAAAACATCTATTTCTGCTTTATTGACTATGCCAAAGCCTTTGTGTGGATCACAATAAACTGTGGGAAATTCTGAAAGAGATGGGAATACCAGACCACCTGACCTGCCTCTTGAGAAACCTGTATGCAGGTCAGGAAGCAAGAGTTAGAACTGGACATGGAACAACAGACTGGTTACAAATTGGGAAAGGAATGCATCAAGGCTGTATATTGTCACCCTGCTTATTTAATTTCTATGCAGAGTACATCATGAAAAATGCTGGACTGGAAGAAGCACAAGCTAGAATCAAGATTGCTGGGAGAAATATCGATATCTCAGGTATGCAGATATGGAGAAGGAAATGGCAACCCACTCCAGTGTTCTTGCCTGGTGAATCCCAGGGATGGGGGAGCCTGGTGGGCTGCCATCTATGGGGTCACATAGAGTCGGACACAACTGAAGTGACTTAGCAGCAGAAGATATGCAGATGACACCACCCTTATGGCAGAAAGTGAAGATGAACTAAAAAGCCTCTTGATGAAAGTGAAAGAGGAGAGTGAAAAAGTTGGCTTAAAGCTCAACATTCAGAAAACGAAGATTATGGCATCTGGTCCCATCACTTCATGGGAAATAGATGGGGAAACAGTGGAAACAGTGTCAGATTTTATTTTTTTGGGCTCCAAAATCACTGCAGATGGTGACTGCAGCCATGAAATTAAAAGACGCTTACTCCTTGGAAGGAAAGTTATGACCAACCTAGATAGCATGTTCAAAAGCAGAGACATTACTTTGCCAACAATGGTCCGTCTAGTCAAGGCTATGATTTTTCCAGTGGTCATGTATGGATGTAAGAGTTGGGCTGTGAAGAAAGCTGAGTGTGGAAGAATTGATGCTTTTGAATTGTGGTGTTGGAGAAGACTCTTGAGAGTCCCTTGGACTGCAAGGAGATCCAACCAGTCCATCCTAAGGGAGACCAGTCCTGGGTGTTCATTGGAAGGAATGATGCTAAAGCTGAACTAAACTCCAGTACTTTGGCCACTTCATGCGAAGAGTTGACTCATTGGAAAAAACCCTGATGCTGGGAGGGATTGGGGGCAGGAGGAGAAGGGGACGACAGAGGATGAGATGGCTGGATGGCATCACCGACTCGATGCACATGAGTTTGAGTGAACTCCAGGAGTTGGTGATGGACAGGGAGGCCTGGCGTGCTGTGATTCATGGGTTTGCAGAGTCGGACACGACTGAGCGACTGATCTGAACTGAACTGAGAGAGTTCGAATATTTGACAACTGCATCCAGAGTGACTGGTTGATAGTAGTATTAAAACCCCTGTGATTTTTGTGCAAGAGATGAGTCTTTTCAGGTCAGATCTAAGATGTATATTGCATTCTATGATAAGCTACTAACATTTCCTGCTCCTGAAGGATATCAGAAGTTCTCAGAGAACTGAAAATTGAAACAGAAAATATAGCAAAACAGAAAATATAGCAAATACATGTAGAGGACATTCCCATATAACCCTGCATAAAGACACAGATAACAATTTAAAGACTGAATTTTGGGTATTTGCTAACAATGGAAGGGTTTCTTATGCAACCATAAAATGAAATATTAGGATGTGACATTTTAATGCCCAACTTTAAACCAAAGGTACAACAGAAATACAATTGGATCAAACAAGAAACCAATTCCTTTAGCAACACCTGCTAAGGATCTTCATCACTTTTTATTTTTTCAGTTTCAGCAGAACATTCTTCAGATCAGATCAGTTGCTCAGTCGTGTCCGACTCTTTGCAACCCCATGAATCGCAGCGCGCCAGGCCTCCCTGTCCATCAGCAACTCCCAGAGTTCACTCAGACTCATGTCCATTGAGTCAGTGAAGCCATCCAGCCATCTCATCCTCTGTCCTCCCCTTCTCCTCCTGCCCCCAATCCCTCACAACATCAGAGTATTTTCCAGTGAGTCAACCCTTCGCATGAGGTGGCCAAAGTACTGGAGTTTCAGCTTTAGCATCATTCCTTGCAAAGAAATCCCAGGGCTGATCTCCTTTAGAATGGACTGGTTGGATCTCCTTGAAGTCCAAGGGACTCTCCAGAGTCTTCTCCAACACCACAGTGCAAAAGCATCAATTCTTCAGCGCTCAGCCTTCTTCACAGTCCAACTCTCACATCCATACATGACCACAGGAAAAACCATAGCCTTGACTAGATGAACCTTTGTTGGCAAAGTAATGTCTCTGCTTTTGAATATGCTATCTAGGTTGGTCATAACTTTCCTTCCAAGGAGTAAGCGTCTTTTAATTTCATGGCTGCAGTCACCGTCTGCAGTGATTTTGGAGCCCAGAAAAATAAAGTCTGACACTGTTTACACTGTTTCACCGTCTATTTCCCATGAAGTAATGGGACCGGAGGCCATGATCTTCGTTTTCTGAATGTTAGTCATAAGGTATTAGCTGGGCACAGAGGAACCTGATTAAAGACTGCATTTCTCAGCCTTCTTGGAAGGTTTACATGACCATGTGACTAAGGTCTGGCCAGTGGGTTATTATTGAAAGTGCTATGTGCAGGTTCCCTGTTGTATCTGAAGGGCAGGCGTCTCACTTCTCCCAGACTAGAGTGGGCATGTGATCGTGGGATCTGGAGCACCCTTGCTGGGCCACAAGATGGAGCCAGATGTTGAGGATGGCAGAGCAGCAGGATGGAAGTCCGCCCGCCTACATTTTAGTGAGAAACAGTAAACTATTCTCTTCTTTAGGCAAGTGTCATTTTGGTTCTCCATTCCAGCAACTGAAGCAGTTCCTAATACAGAAGTCAATGTAAAAACTATATTTTATTCGATTTATAATTTGTTACATATTATTGTTCTAAAACTAACAAGAGTAACCATGCATATTGTTCTGTCTCCAGAATATTACCTTAGGCATTTTCATTCTTGCTGATGTCCTTATGAATGTTATAGTTAACGGGGCCTTCTGTGTGTTATTATAGTTCATTATTTGGGTTGAGTGGGCCTCCAAATGGGAAAGAAATTGGGAGCAGGTGAGAGAGCACATTCAGATGATAACAGTAAAGATCTGGTGCCTCATGTGGGCACGTCACTTCCAGTGCTGCACACAGCGTGGGGTGCTACCATGACCTCTTTTAGCTAAGTGATCCAAATGCAGCACTACTGTAAATTTCCTGAAATAATTAATCTTTGCTGTGTTAGGCCGATAGTTTCAAATTGAAACAACATGTCTAAGATTTTTTTCCTTTATGTTTAAAATGAAGATAATACCTTTCCAGTTTCCCTCAAGCCCCGTTTGGTGGTCCAATTATGTTAGTATCTTGTGATGAGCATACAAACATTTAGCACCCAATGATAATGCCATATACATAGAATAATAATAAAGCATATATAGAGGGCTTTCCGGGTGGTACAGTGGTAAAGAATCCACTTGCCAATGCAGGAGATGCCAGTTCCATCTCTGGGTCAGGAAGATCTCCTGGAGAGGGAAATGACAACCCACTCCAATATTCTTGCCTGGAAAATTCCATGGACAAAGGAGCTTGGCAGGCTATAGTCCATGGGGTTGCAAAGAAATGGACATGTGTGTGTGTGTGTGTGTGTATATATAAAATACCATACACACACACACACACACACACACACACACATATATATATATATATATATATATATATAAACTTTTTTTTCTATTAAGTAGTAGAGTTGATTTACAGGAAAAAAAATGACAGGGGAAGGAGAGTAATGTTGGCTGCTAATGCACAGACCCATTCACTTTCACACTTCAGGGTTTAGTACCTTGATTCAGGTATCCTTACTACAATAGGCTTTAATTTAGGCTGGCAGTTCCATGAAAAGAAAGTAGGCACATTGTGGAGAGGCTTTTCCATTTAATCTGCATCTATTTTGGATGTGTTAGTTAGAGCTGAAAGGAATAAGTACATAAGCTGAGAATCTATTGATTCAAGCAGGACCATTCTCATATGTTCTTTTTTTTTTTAAATTTTATTTTATTTTTAAACTTTACAATATTGTATTGGTTTTGCCAAATATCGAAATGAATCCGCCACAGGTATACATGTGTTCCCCATCCTGAACCATCCTCCCTCCCCAAGCATCTAGTATCGTGCATCGAACCTGGACTGGCGACTTGTTTCATATATGATATCATATGTATTTCAATGGCATTCTCCCATATCATCCCACCCTCTCCCTCTCCCACAGAGTCCAAAAGACTGTTCTGTACATCAGTGTCTCTTTTGCTGTCTCGTATACAGGGTTATTGTTACCACCTTTCTAAATTCCATATATATGCGTTAGTATACTGTATTGGTGTTTTTCTTTCTGGCTTACTTCACTCTGTATAATAGGCTCCAGTTTTATCCACCTCATTAGTACTGGTTCAAATGTATTCTTTTTAATGGCTGAGTAATACTCCATTGTGTATCAGCTCAATTCCAGAAAAATAAATGACCCAATCAAAAAATGGGCCAAAGAACTAAATAGACATTTCCCCAAAGAAGACATACAGATGGCTAACAAATACATGAAAAGATGCTCAACATCACTCATTATCAGAGAAATGCAAATCAAAACCACTATGAGGTACCATTTCACGCCAGTCAGAATGGCTGCGATCCAAAAGTCTACAAGCAATAAATGCTGGAGAGGGTGTGGAGAAAAGGGAACCCTCTTACACTGTTGGTGGGAATGCAAACTAGTACAGCCACTATGGCGAACAGTGTGGAGATTCCTTAAAAAGCTGGAAATAGAACTGCCTTATGATCCAGCAATCCCACTACTGGGCATACACACTGAGGAAACCAGAAGGGAAAGAGACACGTGTACCCCAATGTTCATCGCAGCACTGTTTATAATAGCCAGAACATGGAAGCAACCTAGATGCCCATCAGCAGATGAATGGATAAGAAAGCTGTGGTACATATACACAATGGAGTATTACTCAGTCATATGTTCTTTTTCTTCCCACTGCTTTCTCATTATTCTTGCCATTTTACTTGCTCTTCAGACCTCTGTTGCTTAATAAGTTCACGTCTTCATTGAATTCTTCAGCAGGATGCTTATTTTCTGATTCAGGAAAGTTCATTAACATGTACAAATAATAGAGATTCCAGGTCGAAATGCCCAAAGCAATGGATTGGTTCCTTGTCACAGTTTTGTAGTCTTTCCTATCCCTTGACCTGTGGACTTCTTTTGTCTATAGAGAAAGTTCAATAACTAGTCTGGAAAGAAAATAGAAGGAAAGGCCTGGAAGGTGTTGTGTGAAGGTATAGGATTCAGTTGACTCGTTTTTGTCTGTTGTTTCGTTGCTCTGTTGTGTCTGACTCTTTTGTAACCCCATGGACTGTAGCCCACCAGGCTCTTCTGTCCATGGGATTTTCCAGGTAAGAATATTGGAGTGGGTTGCAGTTTCCTCCTCCAGGGGATCTTCCCAACCCAGGAACTGAACCTGCATCTCCGTGTCTCTTGTATTGCAGGCAGATTCTTTACCGCTGAATCACCATTTATGAATAGAATTAAAGTTGCAGCTTCAAAAAACTTCATACATGTAACATTTTCTAAAGGAGTATGTTTCCCAAACTTTGAGCTTTAGTGTGTTAGTCAAATTAAAAAGAAATGTGAAGACTGGCACATAATCATGAACTCCTTTTCTCTTTCCCTGAATGGCTATAAGTTTTGATGGGAACACAGAATAAACTTATATCATCTTAAGCACAGAAATTTCATGTTAGTTATAGCAGAAAGGAGAGAATATTAGAATATACTTACCCTAATATAACCAACCAAAAAATTAAGAGATATAATTTTAATGTTAAGAAATGAAAGTCCTTTGGGGGTGAATATACTTGTCTCTATTAAAAACTCCATATGTGGGTCTTGTTATATTTTTATGAATTTTAATCAGGGTAGGGAATGGTGAGATATCCCTTTTAACCTATAACTAGATTGCCTGCATGCATGCTATGTCACTTCAGTTGTGTCCTACTCTCTGTGACACCTGCCAGGTCCCTCTGTTCATGAGATTCTTCAGGCAAGAATACTGGATCCTCCTCCAGGGGATCTTCCTGACCCAGAGATCAAACCTACATCTCTCACATTTCCTGCATCAGCGGGTGGGTTTTTACCAGTAGTAACTGGTGGCTCAGACAGTAAAGAATCTGCCTGCAGTGCAGGAGACCTGGGTTCAATCCTTGGGTTGGGAAGATCTCTGGAGGAGGGCATGGCAACCCACTCCAGTATTCTTGCCTGGAGAATCCCCATGGACAGAGGAGCCTGGTGGCTACAGCCCATGGGGTCACAAAGAGTCGGACATGACTGAGCAACTAAGCACAGCAACACCACATGGGAAGCCCTATAACTAGATTATGGATATGCATTACTGAGTGCACATACAAACAACTCCGTTTATTGAGAGTTACCTGAATCTGCTTCTTGTGCGAATCCTTTTTGCCCAATTATCCACATTTGCATTCCTTCTGAGGCCTCATGCTTCTTGGTCTGGACCTGATCTTCCATTGTTGGCATATTTTGCCTTCTTGCTTTCCTGGCTCCTTTTGGTTCTTGGGATGTTAGTAACAATATTGAACACCGTCACATGGTAGTTATCCATCAGTTTAACCTTATATCTCCCAAGAACCTTTCCTGAGATACAGCCCCACTGAGCTGGAGCTTAAAGTCAGTTTGTACAAACCACTGTGACTGGCTTCTTGCTAAGGTAGGGGAACCTTGACAGCTGTGACAGAATGCTTCTGTGGATAAAATGCAGTGAGGGAAATGGCTGAAACCATCATTTTAAATAGAATCAATGTTTGTCAGCTGCCTCGCCATCTTGTACCAACATGACATTGGTAGCTAGAATATAGGTAACAAATGAAAAATACCTCTCCTAGGAACCCTCTCCTCAAACAAATATTGTAAAGTAACCTAAGTGAAGTGAAGTGAAGTGAACTCGCTCAGTCGTGTCCAACTCTTTGCGATCCCGTGGACTGTAGCCCGCCAGGCTCCTCTGTCCATGGGATTCTCCAGACAAGAATACTGGAGTGGGTTGCCATTTCCTTCTCCAGGGGATCTTCCCAACCCAGAGATCAAACCCGGGTCTCCCGCATGGCAGGCAGATGCTTTATCCTCTGAGCCACCAGGGAACGCCTACCCAAAGAACAGAGTTAACCAACAATAGAAATGACATTTTGAAACTCCTTTTTCAAATGTTTATCTCTATTAGTTAACTGAAATTCCTTATGAGAGAGCTATAATAAGCAAAATGTAAGAAAATATCTGTGAGACTTCTGTTGCTCAGTAAGTTAAGATCACAGGCTTATCGTTATTATATGATGTCTGTGTATTTTATGTGCAATGCATCTTTTTTGGAATTTAAACAAATGTCGTTGCACCTGCTTTCCTTGGGGTCCCTTTCTTGATATTAACCATGTGAATACCATAAAGCCCGAATATTAAGGGTTTTGCTTCTTTCCATTATAAGAGTTCTAATAATTAAAGCAGAAGGATAATTGTGACATGGCAGCCAAAAACAGCAAGAAAAATCTCAAGATGAATTCCAGAAACACTAGGGAACGGCTGTATTATCACACCTAGAAAATTAATTCAGATGAAAATTAATTCAAAAATAAGTCCCCCTTCAATCTCTCTTCTTGAAAAGAAAAAGTGGTGAAAATTATGGCTTGGGAAAACCCAGAAAAAATTTCCTTCATGTGCCCAACTTAGAAATTTCTCATGCTTTTGCTTGTTGTTTCACATCTAATGACAAGGAAGTAATTAACTATCTTATTTCAAAGAAAGGACTTTAAACATTGTTCTTTCCAAACTACTGGCTTATAAAATTGAAGTAGCAGTGGCAGGAAAGGTATTATTTAAGGAGAATGAGATAAAGTTAAAACTTTTTTATATTAATTTAGCTAATAATTATTTATTGAGAAACTCACATGGTAGTCATTTTCATGGTTAATGGAGAGACAGAGATATGAAATATGCTACCACTGCCTTCAGTGAACTTGAATTCTTTACAGTGAATGATATTTTGCTTTATATGTAGCAGTTGACACATTTATTGACTATAGGACCTAAATTCTAGATTTTATAGGAGTGGCTATGCTTGGGTTTACTTGAAAGCAGAACTTGAAACACAAGCCTTTTATGCAGGTCGTTTAGCTGGGGGATGATCTCAAAGGTCAAGAGTGCCTGGGATAAGAGAGGAGGGACCTGTATAAGGATGGCTACTGCTGCAGGCAACCGCTATGGTAGCCAGTACAAAAGATGCAGAGAAATGTGTCATTTATAATCAAGAACTGAATACATAAAATTACCGTTCTAAAACTACAGTGAATAATGTGGACAACATATAACTGAGGACAAAATTGTTTCATTATAGATCAGTGGCTCTCAATCGAGATTGACTTGTCACCCCTGAAGGTGATACTTGGCATTGTCCGGAGATACATTTTGTGGTCAAGAAGGTGACAGGGGTGGGTATAGAGAGATAAGGGATGGAAATGGGGAGGGATGAGAGGGTAGCTACTGGTATATTGTGGGTAGAGGCCAGGGATGCTGGCCTTCTATAAACACCTTATAATGTACAGGATAGCCCTCCGCTTCCCCAGTACAAAGAAATATCTGGCAAAAATGCCGGTTATACTGCTGTTGAGAAACCCCCCTCAAACATTTCTCTATAGCACAGGGAACTCTACTCGGTGCACTGTGGTGACCTAAATGAGAATCAAAAAGAGAGAGGCTATATTAATATGCATCTGTTCAGTTCAGTCACTCAATCATGTCCAACTCTTTGTGACCCCATGGACTGCAGCATGCCAGGCTTCCCTGTCCATCACCAACTCCTGGAGCTTACTCAAACTCATGTCCATTGAGTCAGTGGTGCCATCCAACCATCTCATCCTCTTTTGTCCCCTTCTCTTCCCGCCTTCATTAATATGTATGCATATAGCTAATTTACTATGTGTACCACAGAAACTAATACAACTTTGTAAAACAACTATGCTCCAATAAAAATTAAAAAAAAAAAAAAGAACATGGAAATGATCATGCCATCAGGGCATCTAGTTGAAATGTAGACTCTATTTGGTAGGTCCAGGGTAGAACCTGACATCTTGTTTCTTATAACATTTCCCAGGACTTTTCTAAATTGATTGTTCTTTACCTGAAATTTTCAGTTTTATAGAGGTCATAATAGGTATCTACAACCTATCCTCAATGTTTCAAAATGCCTAATATACACCATATATTTATGTCATGATAATAGGACACTGGTCTACAAAAAATATCAAAGTGGTAGGTTTTTTAATGGAATTATACAACTCATCGTCTCAGAATATATATCTCATACTAATCATAAAGTAATAATAAAATTTCTTACAGAAAGTGTGGGAATCTTTGATCTATAATATTGTCCATCCTTCTTAGGACAAGATCAAGCCAATTTACATATAAAATGCTTTTTGTCTATGAAAATCTGCACTCTCATCAAACAGAATCACCAGTTTTCCTGACTCTTAGGGACATTTTTGACTCATCTGAGGAAGGCACCTGGGTTGAAACCTCTTTGACTCCGACCATTTCTGAACATGTCACATAGTCCCTTGTCTCCCTTGGAAAGGAGAAATAACATGGTTTTCTTTCAGCAGCAGAGACTGTGCTTGGGCCAAATGTGTCATCCCTGGTTTTCCATTCTTGATATTCTCTGAGGGGGATGTAGGTGGGACAAGAACATACTTGGGATTTTTTAAAAAATAAATGTGTCATAAAATCTATGGTGACAGGTTTTAAAGAAGTCCCTGTAACTGGGCAAAAATGAGATGACAACACTGGGAGACTGGACAGAAATACAACAGCCCTGCAAATTTCTTTATTTCCCTTGTCTTTGTGTCTCCTGCTGAGTTGAAATGTTCCTTCCACGGAGTCTGTGATGCTTGCAGAGTGGAAGGTCTCTGGCACTCCAAAGCAAAAACCCTCCAACAGCCTTCAGTTCCTAAAGAAGAGGCAATTACAACCCCTCTTTCCTGGGAAGTGTCAGTCATGAAGGCAAAGGAGCCTTTGGAAATGGGTTGGAGTGTGCCAGTCATTCAAAGGGTAAATCCGATAGTGAGCAAATGGTGCAGTCCTGCGTGCAGTGCCAGCAGGCAGCTTCTGGCTACAAACTCTTTTGCAGGGATAAAAGCCTTCCAAGTGGAGTTTGAGCAATTCTAAATATTTCATGCCTGTGTTTGAACAAAAAGTTGCCATGGGAAGGCTGGCATGAAGATGTATTTTATCAGCTTGGTATTTTCTAAGTTAGTTTCTCATTAACTTTTCCTTCTCTGCCCCATTTCCACCCAAGTCAGAAACTCTGATGGCAAGCATTCTTTAGAAATTACTGTTCCTATCTTAGGTATCTTCTCTGTTGAAACCTGTCAGCTCTGCCTTGTGAGTCCTGTTAAAGCTATTGCCCCCATTCATAGGAGAGGAAGCAGAAGCTGCTGTTAGGGTATGTTTAGAGACATTTGTGAAAATCAAGTTATATTAGTGATCAATTGTTTAACAACCCTAAAACTGAATAGCTTAAAAAATATATATATCATCTCTCTTGGTTCCTGAGGGTTGGGATTTCAGATAGGGCCCCATGGGGATATCTTTGTCCACGTGTTCTATCTCAGATGGAATATTTGAAGGCTGGGCCTGACATCATCTCAAGGCCCATTTGCTCACACGCCCAGTAGCTCATATTGGCTTTTGGCTGAAAGGCTATGTAGACTGACCATGTGGCTTCACCTTCCTGAAACCAAGGAGGCTGGATTTCGAGAGCAAGTCTCTTGAGAGACATACTGACTTTTATGGCCTGTGGAAGTTATGCAAGGTCATTTCTGTGACATACTTTTGGTTAATACAGTTATAACGTCCCAAATTCAAGGGCACCTCTCCATGAAGGCATGTTAACATTACATTGTAAGAGAATGTGGGATGGGATACATATATATGAAATATTCCATGGAAAATGCAATCTGTTTCTCAAATGCAGTTGAGAAAAGTGTGTAGCTAGGACTTTGGGAGTATTGCCTATGTTTCCTAATTTTGGGCCAGGTAACTTACAAACTGATGGAAACTGTTCAGTTGTTATAATCTATCATATCTAGATAATGTTTTATAAGATCTCAGTTGTCTTTTTATTTGGTATTTAAGTATCACTTGAAGTTGGTAAGTCAAGGACTGTCACTTCCGCATTATGAATAAAGTTGCTGGAACTCAGACATAACATCTTAAAATCACCCAGGTATTTAATGATGGATTTGGGACTAGAACACAGCTTCTCTAACTCCTAGACCATTGTTCTTTTCATCAGAATTTGTAACGTCTACAAGCTATAACATCCTCAACGCATGAACAGCTTACTGAATACTTTTCATAATGGAGTTACAGTGGTAGACACTGAATTTATATGCTGGGGAATATGACACAGTCTCTCCTTTTAAAGAGCTCATGGACAGATGGAGAAAGTAAACACATAAACTCAGATATTCAAAAGTCTAGAGATGAAAGTAGAATGTAGAGATGAACATAGAAAGCCATTTAGTTCATTGGGGTTCAGGAGTGACTTTTGGAGGGGTAATAAAATATTTGAGCTTAAATTTTCATTGCTCAGCTCACCAAACTAGACAGCTGTCTGAAAAAGGGCGCATTGGGTGCTTACATTTCAATATACCTTGTGTATATTTAAATACTATATGTTTTACTTGATATATGGTAAGGCAAATTCCCTTTCCTTTTGTCCTTCAATTATTGTGTACTTTTGTAGTATTTTTGATTGTGTGTGTTTTATTTTTTTTTTTGCTATTTTGAATAGTAATTTTAGATATAACACTTTCTCATTGGTTGTTATTTGTTCATAAATATCCAGTGTTTCACTTGTATGGATCCTGCTGACTTCTACCTACCTGAGTAGGATGCTTAGCTTATTAATGTTCGGCTTCTCTTCTTTCCTATTGTGTGCATTTAATGCTATGTGTTTCCCCTTTATTATATGGTACTTCCTGCAAGAGAGATATTTAGTGATTTAGGTTTTCTTCAGTTCTATTATAATTTTCATTATAAATTCTTCTTGAAATCAATGCATTTTTAAGAACAGTTTCTTTTACTATTTAATAAATCTTAAATATATATTTCTGTACACACACACACACACACACACTATTTTACTATTGGTCTTGTTTATCTGAAGAATCCTAATTAACTTGGAGATAATGTATTAGCCTTTTTCTATAATGCTGGACCCATACTCCTAATATTTTGGTGACAATTTCTATGTTTGTATTCATATGGGATGGTGGTCTATGCTTTTTTTGTTATTTTGATGTTTTTGTTAGGTTTGATATTGAGGTTATACTGGTCTCATAAAATGATTTGGAAAATATTTCTTCCCTCAGTATTGCCTGAAAAGGTACTTATGCCTTACATAAGTAAGGTTAGTAGTTCTTAAAATATTTGATAGCACTCACCAATAAAGCCACCTGGACATGGAGATTCTCTTATGATAAGTTTCTAACCAACTCTTTGTTTTTTATTTATATATTAAAAAAATTATGTATATATTTTGTATTTTTGCCTGGCTGGGTCTTCACTGCTGCACGGGTTTTCTCTGGTTGTGGTAAGGAGGGGCTATTCTCAGTTCTGGGGCACAGGCTTCTCATTGCAGTGGCTTCCCTTCTGGTGGGGCATGGGCTGTAGAGCGCCAGGGCCTCAGTACATGCACGTGGGCTCAGGAGCTGACGTTCCCAGGCTCAGTAGCTGTGGGCTGGGGCTTAGTTGCTCTGTGGCATGTGGGATTGTCCCGGTTCAGGCATCCAACCCATCTCCTGCATTGGCAGGTGGATTCTTTACCACTGAGCCACCAGGGAAGTCCAGCTTTTGTTTTTTAAAAGCACATGTAATGACTGTTCATAATTTTTATTTGTTATTGTATTAGTTTTGGTAAGTTTAATCTTTCAAGGAGATGCTTCCTTTTTATCTGAATTCTTCCATATAGTGTCATAAAGTTGGCCATATTATCCTTTTATTTTCCTTTTAAGGTTCAGTGTGTATAATCTCTAATCTTTATTCCTCATATTGATAGTTTGTATTTTCTCTGCCTTTACCTTGATTATCCTTTCTTAGGGTTTACTAGTTTTATTAATCATTTTCAGAGGACCAACTTGTGTGATCCTGTTACTATCTATTTTTCACCTTCTTTCCTTTTTTCTTTGTTGTCAGTGTTGCACTTCTTTTTCTGCTTGAGATATAAGTTTAGATGATTAATCTTTAACTCTTCTCACTTCTAATACAAGCATTTAAAGGCATAAACTTTCCTCTAATGATTTTAGCCATACTCCCTAAATTTGGATACATTTTATTTTCATTACATTTCAGATTGAAATATTTTCTAACTTCCTTTATACTTTATTCTTCACCTATGAATATTTAGAAAGGTATTGCTTAATGTCTAAACAGTTAGATATTTTATTGTTTGGGCTTATAATTGAATTAGTATGATTGGAAAATGTATTCTGGATGCTTTTAATTTTTTCGGAAATTTTTTGGGGGACTTTTCTATGGCCCCAATATGGTCTTGGGAACATTTTTGTTTGCTTGAAAACAATATATATTCTTTAGATTTTTTGAACGCAGTGTTTTATAAATCTCAGTTACATCTGGTTGGTTGAATGTGTTTAGATACTTTATATTATTTGGATTTTTTTCTATTTGTTTTTTTCAATTACTGAGAGAAGAGGGTTAAAATCTCTGATTATGAATATGAGTCTCTCTGTTTCTCTCTTTTATTCTTTCAATTTTCCTAGTTTAAGTTTCTGTTAGTATTTTGCCAGTGATAATGTAGGCTGCTGTGTTTCTTGTCTCTGAAATGAATTTCATTCCTTTAACCATCCTATTACTAAACAAACACCACATAATCTAAATTTCATTATGAAATCATTACATGTCAAGGTACTGATTTCTCTGTTAGCCTAAGTAGGCTAAAGGTTTAAATAGTACAAAAATTGCAGTGATTTAAAGTTTACTTCACCTTCATGTCATAGTTTAATGTATGTTGCCAAGAAAAAGGCTCTTGTTCAAACAATCACTCAGGAATTCTTCTTCCAGTGGCTACACACTTCCCTATGGCACCAGCGTCACCAGTGTATTCCTGGAATCTGGCTAACAGAAGAAGAAAGAAAGTGGACCTGGAAAGGGGGGATTTCTCTTTGCCTATATTCCATGGTCAGAGAAGGTGATGGCACCCCACTACAGTACTCTTGCCTGGAAAACCCCATGGACGGAGGAGCCTGGTAGGCTGCAGTCCATGGGGTTGTGAAGAGTCGGACACGACTGAGCGACTTCACTTTCACTTTTCACTTTCATGCATTGGAGAAGGAAATGGCAACCCACTCCAGTGTTCTTGCTTGGAGAATCCCAGGGACGGGGGAGCCTGGTGGGCTGCCGTCTATGGGGTCGCACAGAGTCAGACACGACTGAAGCGAGTTAGCGATAGTGATATTCCATGATGTATAATGCAGTTTCCCAGCCATTCCTATTAAAGCAGAAAGCTAAGAAGTGTAGACTGGCTGTGTGACCAGTTCAGTTCAGTTAAGTCACTCAGTCATGTCCAACTGTTTGTGACCCCATGGACTGCAGCACACCAGGCTTCCCTGTCCATTACCAACTCCTGGAGCTTACTCAAACTCATGACCATAGATTCAGTGATGCCACCCAACCATCTCATCCTCTGTTGTCCTCTTCCCCTCCTGCCTTCAATCTTGCCCAACTTCAGGGTCTTTTCCAGTGAGTCAGTTCTTTGCATCAGGTGGCCAAAGTATTGGAGTTTCAGCATCAGTCCTTCCAATGAACACTCAGGACTGAGTTCCTTTAGGATGGACTGGTTGGATCTCCTTGCAATCCAAGGAACTCTCAAGAGTCTTCTCCAACACTTCAGTTCAAAAGCATCAATTTTTTGGCACTCAGCTTTCTTTATGGTCCAACTCTCACATCCATCCATGCCTACTGGCTGTGTGACTAGCAGAAGGAAATGCGTTTTGGTGCCGTGTAGCATTCTTTCTACAACATTCTCTATTTCCATCAAGATCAGCTCAGCGTTATGCTTAAGTTATATTATATAACTAACATTTCATTTCATTCTAAGCGCTGAAGCAAAAGTAAAGTTTATGGGTTGCATATAATAAATTGAATTCCTGCTCACATAAAATGCCAGTCTTCCAGTACCTGGACTGAAATTAATTATTTTAGCTTCTGTCATTTTTTGGCTTTTGCTTAGAAACTTGGTTAAAATATTTACCACCGTCCTTCTTGCATTAAAGGTAGTTGTAGATTCATTTTTCTTTTTCCCTCTAGATGGTGAACCCCTTGAGGTAAAGAAATTATGAATTATTAATCTTTGTATCCCCCAGGTGCCTAGCACAGAGTTTCAACCTCTGGTTCATAGGCAATCAACAGAAGTTTGCTGAACTGATTTGAGGGAAGACTATAATTCAAGGAGCTATCAAACAGTTTGTAGACTTTCCATTTTTTATCATTTGATTGCTCCACAAACTGAGGACCAGAGAAATTACATACCATACCCATGCTTATATAGCTAGTTAAATGTTCAGACTGGAAGTCAAACCCAGGTGTTCTGATTGGTATTTGGAGTTGTTTTTAACTAACCAGTTTGACCATGATTATTGCATCTCAGTTGACATATAATAAAAGTGACATGTGTAAAAAAGCTTTTGTTGAAAACACCTCTGTTCAGAGCTATGACATTTTCATGATAATGTTTGTTAATATCACCTGTGCATCTCCAAAATATGTTTCCCTGCAGCTTTTTGAAGATTGTTTTCATTTTGGTAGTTGACAGATAGGAATGATATATGTCAAAAAGGAGCAACAGTGTATCATCTTTGCAACAAAGAAGCATAAATCGTATACATCAGACATAAACTATGCTTAATTTTTACACTTGAGAAAAACAGATCGTCATGAATTATTACTTCCTTTTCTGGTTATTAGAGTTAAAACTGAATCTCGTGTTCTTTCTGAGACTATGTAAAATGGAAAGAAATTTCTAACATAATTTAGCCCATGTCACTTTCACCACGAGGCACCCAGACATTTGATCAAATATTATTCTGGGTATGTCTTCTGTGAGGGTGTTTCTGAATAAGATTAACATTTGAATCAGTAGACCAAATGAAGCAGATTGCCCTTCCAAGTGTGGGTGGGCTCCTTCCAATCAGCTGAAGGACAGAATACAATGAAAAGGCTAACCCTACAGTGAGTAAAAGGGAATTCCTTCTGCCTGACTGTCTTCAAGGTGAGATATCACTTCTTTCCCATTTTGGACTTGGAGTGAAGCATTGGCTCTTCTTAGATCTTAAGCCTGCTGACTTTTGGACTAGTGCTGTATCTTTATTATTGTTTAGTGGCTAAGTCATGTCTGACTCTTTGCAGCCCAATGAACTGCAGCATGCCAGGCTTCCTGATCCTTCACTATCTCCTTGAGTTTGCTCAAACTCAGTGGCCAAAGTACTGGAGCTTCAGCTTCAGCATCAGTCCTTTCAGTGAATATTCAGAGTTGATTTCCTTTAGGATTGACTATTTTAATCTCCTTGTTGTCCAAAGGACTCTCAAGAGCTGTATCTTTGGCTTTCCTATTTCTCAGGCCACTGGACTAGGACCACAATGACATCATCAGTTCTCATAGGTCTCCAGAATGCCTTGCCAACTGCAGATCTTGGGACTTGTCAGCCTCCATAATCACATGAACCTAACCCTTATAATAAACAAACAAACAAGTAAATAATACATTTTCCTTTGTTAGTCAGCATTCTCCAGAGAAGCAGAACCAATAGAATGTGTGTGTACACGTGATGATTAAACTTGGGTTCTATAACATTTCTATCCAGCCAACAGTGCTACAAGAGGGGCAAAACAACTAGGTTTGCCCAGATAACAAAGAGTTAATTGAGCCGCTTCAGATAAACATATGGAAAAAAATTATGCTTGGGGTGTTTCCCAAAATAGCAATGCTCACGTTTAAAATTCTAAATAAAAATGTAATTACTGAGTAATTCCTCTTGATTAGCACCTCTGTTCTCATGATGAGCTAGGATTCTATAATAATGTTAGAAGAATGACACTTAGTCGAAAGTTCAAGTGATATGCCACTGTATTAGCAGTACAATGTGGATCTCTTCAATTAAGTATATTTAACAGCAAGGGAGAAGTTATTTTTCTCTACAGAAATAGAAGGAAATCTTTTCCTGATGTTAAAACTGATTGTTTTGTTAACAGTCTATCTAAAACAAAAACTCTTCCTTGACGGCTCAAATGTCCAGTATTTTATTATTCCATATATCATCTTGAGGAAATTATTGACAAATAACCTCTTTCTAATGAGAATACTGGATTATTCTTTCATTTATGGCAAGGAGTTATGCTGCTACTGATGAGAAACAAATACCATCCAGAAATGGCAACCCACTCCAGTCCTCTTGCCTGGAGAATCCCATGGATGGAAGAGCATGGTAAGCTATAGTCCATGGGATCGCAAAGAGTTGGACACGACTGAGTGACTTCACTCACTCACTCACTCATTGAGAGAAAATGTCCCTGTGCAGGTCTGGGTTTTTGAGTTTGTGTGTGTGTATGTGTGTGTGTTTTCCATCTCCAAGTGATTGTGACTTGGATTAACACTGACATTATCATTTTAGCATAAATACACTTGACCTTCAAGGAGAGTCTGTTGATTAGTACCCTGAGGATACAGCTGGGATTTTCTTCAAAGGTTTGTTCAGCCCCACATTTATTGTGTTATATTATAGACAGAATGGTTTCCCAGGTGGCACTAGTGGTAAAGAACCCGCCTGCCAATGCAGGAGACATTAGAGACTCAGGTTCAATCCCTGGAGAAGAAATGGCAACCCACTCAGTATTCTTGCCTGGAGAATCCCATGGACAGAGGAACCCGCAGAGGTTATGTCCATGAAGCCGCAAAGAGTTGGACACAACTGAAATGACTCAGGGCACAGAAGACAGAATCAGGAGACTCAGGTGCTGTCTGAAGATCAAGGCTCATCTATTGTGGAACTTCTTTACCACTGACAGATAACAGAATCTTAATAGAAGAAAGCTTTTTCTCTTTTCCTCCTTTGCCTGGAAAATTTCCTTCTGTGAAATGTATGCCTCCCAAGTTATTAGCTACCTTCTGAGACTCAAATTCCATCTTCTGAGCTGTCCTGAGACTCAGACACAGTGTTATTTTTCTTATTTCTTCTTGAAAATCTCAAACGGTGCCTATGTAAATATTTATAAATGGCTTATTACACATTTGAACAAATGTATTGGTGGTGGATTTTTGTGATTACTGCTTTACATAATGGTAGACTAATTTGGTTAGAAACTTTTTCTCACAGATAAAAATTACAAAATCTATAATACGTGTGTCTGTGTCTGGGCTTCCCTGTTGGCTCAGCAGTAAAGGATCTGCCTGCCAATGCAGGACACCCGGGTTTGATCCCTGGGTTGGGAAGATCCCCTGGTGAAAGAAATGGCTACCCACTGCAGTATTCTTGCCTGGGAAATCTCATGGACAAAGGAGTCTGGCAGGCTACAGTCCGTGGGGTTACAAAGAGCTGGACATGACTTAATGACTAAACAACATTTATCTATCTATCTGTCTGTCTGTCTATCTATCTACCAGGCAACCTGAAGGCAGCAGATAATGACCAAAAGTAGGTAAAAAATTGCAGAGGATGTTATGCTTGAAAGATGAAGTTTAACAGGTGAGATTTGCTATTTTGAAGCTCTTTATTTATTTATTTTTTTCGGTATGTGTCCAAATCTCCCAAAGGCTATGAAGGCAGAAAGCCACTGTCTTACTGGCCTGAGGCATCAGAGAACAGTGTGGATCTAAGAAAAAAAAAAAAAGCCACAAGGTTAGGAAGAAATCCTGAAAGGAAAAAACACAAAGTAATTCAGGTCTCAAACCTGCTTATAAAATCCACTCAAATCTTTAGCTGCGTGCTGAACTGGCTGGCATGCTTCGAGAAAACCATATGGGGCCCAGCAAAAAATAAAAATAAATAAAACACAACAACAGCATTTCATCTGGAAGTTGAGAGAACTGTGCAGAAGTTTCAGAGAATGTGATCTCTGCAAGGGGAGAAATTTGGAGTTTAAATCCAGCCAAATTATCTGGTTCTAGAAGAAAAAATTCTCTCATCTTAGTAACATAACAGTGCCTAGTTTGTATAGTGTATTATCCATAATATCCAGTATATGAACACAATTCGTATGAAGAAGTAGAAAAATGTGACCCATAATCAAGAAAAAAATGCAGTAAATATAAATTGCTCTTGCAATAACCCAGATGTTACAGTTAGCTGAAAAGGATTTAAAAGCAGCTATCTTAAGTATTTTTAAGGACGTGAAGGAAGATATATGTATAATGAATAAAATGATGAAGAATCTCAGCAGAGGAATAGAAACTAAATAAAAAAAAAAGGAGCTTAAACATACAATAACTGTAATATA
The DNA here is from genome assembly GCF_029378745.1 of Bos indicus. Taxonomy (NCBI): domain Eukaryota; kingdom Metazoa; phylum Chordata; class Mammalia; order Artiodactyla; family Bovidae; genus Bos; species Bos indicus. Next base: position 17,727,640 of record NC_091767.1, read on the forward strand.
CAGAAACTGCTCATTGAAGGTGATAAGAAAAAGACTATATTTGAAGGTGGATTAATAGAAATTAGCAGTGTGAAGAACAGAGATAAAAAAAGATTGAGGTAAAATAAATAGAACCTTATAGATATGTGAACAATATTAAGTGGCGTTAACATACCAAAAATTATGGTCCCCAGAAGGAGAGGAGAAAGAGAATGGTGTAGAAAAAATAAAAATCCAAGCTCTACAGCGTACAGCCAGAGCCAGTCTTGTTCTCAGTTGTATGCCCAGCGCCTAGGATAATATACATATTGTGCAAGTACACATTTGATGATTATTAAAACTTTGATGAATAAAAATATAGAGCTTCACAGATTGAGCAAACACATTGTCTAAGTATTTGCTCTATAAAACCATGGTGAATAATTTAGTGAGTGTATGTCGAGATTCTAGTAAACTGAGGTGGTAGGTGAGGTCCAGTAATCTGACTCTTTAGACTACAGAGGAAATACTGGTAGCTATGGAGAATTCTTAATTTTATGATTTTACAAAATTGATTTCTCTGAGTTTTTTCCGGTTCCAGTGACTAGCTTTATTTTCCTCTCATGTTCTGTTTGTGAGGCCTTAACCTAGGAACCAAAATAGAAGTGTATCATTGCTTACTGAGTAGTATTGGCTGTCTGGTCAATAGAATGGCATCAAATTGCATTATTTTGACATACTTTATACTTGGGTGAAGGACTTACAAAACAAAGTGAGTTAAATATGGAGGAGGGAGACTGTATCAGAACAGAGGCTGGTAGGAACAGGGACCAGCTATGATAACTTACATTCCCACAGTGAAGACCTAGTATCCTTTTTTGAGTTGATTTCAAGAGGTATTGTTAAGCTGTGGACATTGCAAAGCACATGCATGGGAACCCTGAAAAGATACTGTAAATCTGAGATCTTGGTTCCTCCAATTCTAATTTTGGGTTAAAATAAAGCCAGATATCCTGAAGTATATTTTGTATGCAGGGAAGAAAGTGATGAAAAGAAAAATTTCATCCTTCGTACAGTGAAAATAACACTTTGCCTAAAACCAAGTGACCTAGCCACATACCTGTTTTTCCCCTCTCAGTTGTATGATTTGGGTAACCATGTCATCTCCTGAACTTAAATTCCTCCTGTATAACCTATGAGTTTTTTAGTCCCTTTCAGTGTTGTGAAAGATACAAAAAAAAAAAAAGTATTATAAGTGTTTGTAATTATTTTCTATAATGAGAACCAATTAATTACTCCAAAACAGCTTCTGCTGTTGTGTGCCCACGAGTATCACTATTGTTATATTTAAGCAAAAGCATAAAAGGGTATAGGGGGATAAAACGATTGGACAGCATCATCGACTCAATGGACACGGGTTTGAGCAAACTCTGGGACATAGTGCATAGTGCAGCCTGGTGTGCTGCAGTCCATGGGGTCACAAAGATTCAGACATGACTTAGCAACTGAACGACAATGACAGAAAGCGAGGGCATAAACTTCTTTGAGTAATCTTGTGATTTATTTGGTAAATTGAATATTTGAGGGAAGAAATATAAATAAGTAACAAAACGCTTAATGAGTTTGAGGAAATAGCAGGGGGTCTCTCTTTATCTTCATTCTACTGCTATGGTGTTCTTTGGAGGAATGAATTCTTATTTGTTTATTCAACAAATGTTCAATGTTCAACTACATAGTAGACACTGTTTTACAAACTGTAAATGGAGCAGAAATCCCTGCCTTCATGGCATATGTAGTTTGGGGCTTATTCCTTTTTGTGACCTGTCCTTGTATATGCCACTTACGCTTTTTAAAGAAACATAAGTTTCAGTATAAACACAAACCGAGGGAAATGTTTAGTATTGAATAAAGAATTGTTCTGGGACATTAAATGATAGGAGACAAATTTTCCTGCAAGAGATCCGAGAGGACAGAATTCGACAAGACTTGACTCACACTTCATGCTTATAAATGGAAAGAGCCAACAAATGGCTCTTTGGATGGATCAAAGCCAGATCCATCCAAAGTCACCCATCTTTATGTAAAGCCATCTAGCACAAATGCCAGAGAAGGCAATGGCAGCCCACTCCAGTACTCTTGCCTGGAAAATCCCATGGACAGAGGAGCCTGGTAGGCTGCAGTCCATGGGGTCGCTAAGAGTCAGACACTACTGAATGACTTCACTTTCACTTTTCACTTTCATGCATTGGAGAAGGAAATGGTAACCCACTCCAGTATTCTTGCCTGGAGAATCCTAGGGACAGGGGAGCCTGGTGGGCTGCCGACTATGGGGTCGCACAGAGTTGGACACGACTGAAATGACTTAGCAGCAGCAGCAGCAGCAGCACAAATGCAGCCATCATATGTTACAATTTTCCCTGCCAAAAAATTAATTGGCTCAATCTGACTTTGAATTCATCCCAGATACGTAAAACTTGCTGAAAGGTTTGTCTACCTCAAGAAAACTTTTGATAAACCAGTTCCAAGTTTCCGAATTTTACAAAAACCTGAAATCAAGCAAGATTTTCTTGGTTTCCTGTTTGGTACAGCAAACTCTAATTATGAGGCCTCAAGGGAACATAGGGAAAGACAGATACACAAAAATGTCTGAAACAGGTGATTAAGGAGGAAAAACACATCAGGAAAACAAATAAGAATCAGGAGTTTAGCTGAAATCATAAAATTATTAATAATATATTTACATTGAAAAAGTTTACGTGGCATAACGGAGCCTATGAGATATGCATTTCTGGATGCATTGTGCTGCTAAAAGTTAAGAATTTTCAGAATGTATACCAAACCTGTACAGAGGATGATCAGTAGTAGATAATACAGCTATTACAGCACTTTCTTTCTTACCCTAAACATTGTAAAGTTTTACATTTTTTCTTTTTATTTGCTGACATTCAAAGATGAATTAGCATAAAATAGAAAAATGATTCAATTGGAAATGATATTTGAATCGTATTCAGGACATACCGCACAGTTGGGATTTAAATGGTCAAATTAATTTGCCTTTGGGTGACTTAACAAAATCAGTCCCAATATTTGATTTCAATGTTTTTATTCAAAATGGTGCCAGATAATCAAATTGTGTTATTACGTTTCCCCATCCATCATCAGTTTTAGGTCAAGATATATCAAGGGAGTCAACTCAGATTGTTTTTTCTTTGACTCTCTTAAATTTGGAGACAGTTGAACTGTTTTTATTTTTGTTTAAATTTTTATTTTTGTATTGGAGTATAGCTGATTAACAATGTTGTGATAGTTTCAGGTGGCCAGCAAAGTGACTCAGCCATAAACATACATACTTTCATTTTTGAGTCAGGGAATATTATTTCCTATAAGTATTAGTCCGATATGTAAGATGTGTTGGGTTTCTTATTGAAATGGAAACATCTGTGAATGTGTTGTAATTTCATTAATGAAGTAGATTTTTGAAAACCGACTATATGCTCAATCTCAGGAGGTATAGAAACTCAAGGATTTATTCACGGACACAACAGAACTGTGCTAGAGTACAAAACCAGACAACAAATTATGTGGAACATGTACAGTGTTTAAACAAATATTAGAGTGGGAAAGGAAGGGTAGCATAGTTGAGGATATAATTTAGCTGGATAGTTAAGGACACAGAAGTCTTGAAAAGAAGTAATTAAGATATTAAGACAAGAAACTGGTAAGATTAAAGACAAGGAGGAGGAAGACTAAGTGACTGATAAAGACGTATTTACTAAAGTTATTTTTCCTACTTAGGAAGTGTCTGAATTGCCCAAAAGATTACACTTGGGGAGCCATTGTGGGTCTGGAATTCTTTTCTTTACTAGATTTTTGAGTCTCCCTGGTGGCAGGGGCTTATGAATAACTGTCCTCTTGAATAATGGGATTATTTGAAGAATCCTAACCTCAAATCCCATCTTGAAGACAAATCTCATCTTGGAGACAAATCTCATCTTGGAGACAAATATCATGAGTTTTCTCTAGTCAAAGGTGCAGTCACTGGTGAGTTTGGCTACTGTTGTTGCTGTGTTGTTTTTACCTGGTTTTTATTTTCCACATATAACAATAATACAAAATATGCACGTAGTGCTTACTCTGTGTCTGCCACTGTTTTGATCACATGTATTTACTCATTTGCACTTCATAACAACCTCATCATAAAGATGCTCTTAACAGTCGCATTTTTCAGCTTGTTGTTCAGTCGCTCAGTCGTGTCCAACTCTTTGCAATCCCATGGACTGCAGGCCTCCCTGTCCTTCAGTACCTCCCAGAGTTTGCTCAAACTCCTGTCCATTGAGTCAGTGATGCCATCCAACCATCTCATTGTCTATTGTCCCCTTCTCCTCCTGCCCTCAATCTTTCCCAGCATCAGGGTCTTTTCCAATTAGTCGGCTCTTCATATTGGTGGCAAAGTATTGGAGCTTCAGCTTCAGTAACAGCCCTTCCAATGAATTTTCAGGGTTGATTTCCCTTAGGATTGACTGGTTTTATCTGCTTGTTGTCCAAGAGAGTATCAAGAGCCTTCTCCAGCACCACAGTTCAAAAGCATAAGCTAAGAGAAGATAATAATTTGCCTAAGATCACATAGTAAGTGGTGGAGCTGGAATCAGAACCCATGTAGCCCCATTTAAGAATCTGTGCTCTTCCTCATTATGGGAATCTGCAGATTCAGAATCCCAAGTCAAAATGGATGAATCATCATGTATTAATTTACTTACAGGTGCAATTGGGAAGTAAATGTGTAGTCAGGACAGCCCCCTCAATTTAGAAATACAAGGTCACTAAATCTAGAAAGTACCTTCTTCCTCAAAGCCAAGTCTCAATTTCAAGACTGCCCAAGTTATGAGTTTCCTAATTCAGCAGACAGAAATGGTAAAAGATAGATCAAGAGTCATTGCTAAGATTAAAAAAAAAATTGTTTCAACTTTCTGATCATATTAGGTACACAGAGATTTTGAAAAATAGAACATATATTTCAAATAAAAGAAATTATCAAGAGATTTTTAAAAAAACAGCTAAGAGGACAGGTACTGTTACTATATGAGAACAATGGATTTTAGATGTGAGCTACTCTCAATTGGGAATTAAATAATTCAAAGAACTTCCCTCTGTGGTGCTTAATATTTACTTGTTTATGCCAATTTACTAAGCAGAGATAAGCAACTCTTCATTTACATAGGAAGTTAAAATTTCAACAAAATAAAGTACTAAAATTTGGTTCATCTGTGATGACACCCTGGAGTCAGATGTTTATTATCAGTGCCTACCAGAAAGCCTCAGGGAATTGAGACAGCATATTAAGAAGCAAAGACATTACTTTACTGACAAAGGTCCATATAGTCAAAGTTATGGTTTTTCTAGTAGTCATGTATGGATGTGAGAGTCAGACCATAAAGAATGCCGAGTGATGATGAACTGATGCTTTCAAATTGTGGTGCTGAAGAAGACTTGAGAGTTCCTTGGACTGCAAGATCAAACCAGTCAATCTGAAAGTGAAAGTGAAGTTGCTCAGTCGTGTCCGACTCTCTGCAACCCCATGGACTGTAGCCTACCAGGCTCCACCATCCATGGGATTCTCCAGGCAAGAGCATTGGAGTGGGTTGCCATTTCCTTCTCCAGGGGATCTTCCCAAACCAGGGATCAAACCCGGGTCTCCTGCATTGCAGGCAGACGCTTTAACTTCTGAGCCACCAGGGAAGCCCAGTCGATCTGAAAAAGAAATCAACTGTGAATATTCATTGGAAGACTGATGCTGGAGCTGAAGCTCCAATACTTTTGCCACCAGATATGAAGAGCCAACTCACTGAAAAAGATCCTGATGCTGGGAAAGAGTGAAGGCAAAAGGGAAAGAGGGCAGCAGAAGATGAGATGGTTAGGTAGCATCAGTGACTCCGTGGACATGACTCTGAGCAAACTCAGGGAGATAGTGAAGGACAAGGAAGCCTGACATGTTGCAGTATATGGTGTTGCAAAGAGTCAGACACGACTTAGGGACTGAACAACAAATATTTATATTTTCTAGTATCCCGTACAATATTTTTTCTTTATTTTTTTCCCTTTTGCCTACAAATAACTTTTTGTTCTCAATATAATTAAAGAAAAAAAAATTGAGTGATAGCCTAATAAGAGCGTATTGAGGGCAAAAGCATTCAAAACAGAATAAATAACATAGAAAAAGAGTAGGCTCAATTTAAGGTGAATACACGTGAATGAATAAGCATATTGGAAATCTAACTTGTTTTCTAAACTGAATTGACTTTCTAAGGGATATGGGTTTGTTTCTTCTCTTCAGTGCACATACAAGCTTAGTGTTACAGAATGAAGGACATGAGAGGTGTTCGGGTTGTGACCAATGCTTTGGTTTCCCATCTTTACTGGCTCACTTCTGCTTGTCCTTTAAATGTGTGCATCAAGAATTGTCTCCAGCAAGGCATTCTTTCTTCGATTGCTTATTTTGTCACTTTCCTCCAAGCTATTAAAGCACCTTGACATCTCCATTTTGTATTTATCTAGTTGATCTGGAATTGTCCATTTATGCATATCACATATACTTGACCCTCACTCTTCAAGGACAAAGGTTATATCTTGTTAATATTTGTAGCATAATGTTTAGTTTGACGTAGATATTTCATAAACGTTGAAACAAACTGAAAACTAATACATCAAACTAATACATTGATATTATTAGTGACGCAGCAATGATCAAAAGCAAGTTGTACTATTTTTTTAGACTTCTTTTTATTCAACAAATAGTTTATTATTTATCAAACTTTTTAGAATATAATTGAACTTGTTTAGCCTGGTTCCATGGTGTGAAGTTCAGAGCTTGTACAATTTAAGCATATCTTTGCTTCAGCTTATTTGCATAAGTTTATCTAATAAATGACAAATGGCCTTGGATGGTAAAAGTGAAAAAAATCACTTCACCTATTTACTTTTGACCCCGACTAGACATTAAATAAAACTTAAAAAAAATAAAGATGTATACAAGTATTATCATACTTGTTTTATATAAATCCATGTGTAATATATATAAATAAAGTATTTGTAAATGCACAGTTACATAATTTTAACATAGTGAAGTAAGGAAGTCATTAATTTAACCAAGAATAATATAATAGACCCATTTTTTTAATGCATAGGGTTCACATTTCAACAGCTATGAAACTTGAATTGTCAGTCTTTAACTTACGAGCTTTGTGATTTTGGACAAGTTATTTGAGCTGTTTCATTCTCAATATTCCTCACATATAATGTGGGGCCAATTATATAATATGTGTCTTGTAAAATTCTGATTAGGATTAAATTAGATTATTTAAAATGCTTACGATAATTCCTGCCATTTGGTGTATAGTCAGTAAATGGTGGTCTTTCTGTTTTTGTGGCTATTGTTTCAGCATGTGTGTGTGTGCACTTGGTCAGTCACATCCGACTCTTTGTCACAGCATAAGAACAAGAAGCTGAAGTCAAATGGTTCTATGAAGACCTGCAAAACCTTCTAGAACTAATGCTCAAAAAAGATGTCCTCTTCAATATAGGGGGCTGGAATGTAAAAGTAGGAAGTCGAGAGTTCTCTGTACTAACAGGCAAATTTGGCCTTGGAGTACAAAACAAAGCAGGTCAAAGGCTAACAGAGTTTTGCCAAGAGAATGCACTAGTCATAGCAAAAACCCTCTTCCAAAAACACAAGAGAAAACTCTACAGATGGACATCACCAGATGGTCAATACCGAAATCAGATCGATTATATTCTTTGCAGCCAAAGATGGAAAAGCTCTATACAGTCAGCAAAAACAAGTCTCGGAGCTAACTGTGGCTCAGATGATGAACTCCTTATTGCCAAATTTATAATTAAATTTAAGAAAGTAGGGAAACCACTAGACCATTCAGGTATGACCTAAATCAAATTCCTTATGATTATACAGTGGAAGTGATAAATAGATTCAAGGGATTAGATCTGATGGACAGAATGCCTGAAGAACTGTGGATGGAGGTTGATGACATTGTACAGAAGGCAGTGATTGAGACCATCCCCAAGAAAAAGAAATGGAAAAAGACAAAATGGTTGTCTGAGGAGGCCTTACAAATAGCTGAGAAAAGAAGAGAAGCTAAAGGCAAAGGAGAAAAGGAAAGATGTCCATTTGAATGCAGAGTTCCAAAGAATAGCAAGACAAGATAAGAAAGCCTTCCTCAGTGATCAGTGCAAAGAAATAGAGGAAAACAATAGACTGGGAAAGACTAGAGAGCTCTTCAAGAAAATTAGAGATACCAAGAGAACATTTCATGCAAAGATGAGCATGATAAAGGATAGAAATGGTAGGGACCTAATAGAAGCAGAAGATATTAAGACAAGGTGACTAGAATACACAGAAGAACTATACAAAAAAGATCTTCATGACCCAGATAACCACGATGGTGTGATCACTCACCTAGAGCCAGATATCCTGGAATGTTACATCAAGTAGGCCTTAGGAAGCATCACTACAAACAAAGCTAGTGGAGGTGATGGAATTCCAGTTGAGCTATTTCAAATCCTAAAAGATGGTGCTCCTAAAGTGCTACACTCAATATGCCAGCCAGTTTGGAAAACTCAGCAGTGGCCACAGGACTGGAAAAGTTCCATTTTCATTCCAATCCCAAAGAAAGGCAATGCCAAAGAGTGTTCAAACTACTGCACAATTGCACTCATCTCACACACTAGCAAAGTAATGCTCAACATTCTCCAAGTCAGGCTTCAACAGTACGTGAACCATGAACTTCCAGATGTTCAAGCTGGATTTAGAAAAGGCAGAGGAAGCAGAGATCAAATCGCCAACATCTGTTGGATCATTGAAAAAGCAAGAGAGTTCCAGAAAAACTCTACTTCTGCTTTAATGACTATGCCAAAGCCTTTGATTGTGTGGATCACAATAAACAGTGGCACATTCTTAAAGAGATGTGAATACCAGACTACCTTAGCTGCCTCCTGAGAAATCTGTACGCAGGTCGAGAAGCAACTGTTAGAACTGGACATGAAACAACAGACTGGTTCCAAATTGAGAAAGGAGTACATCAAGGCTGAATATTGTCACCCTGCTTATTTAACTTCTATGCAGAGTACATCATGTGAAATGCTGGGCTGGATGAAGCACAAGATGCAATCAAGATTGCCAGGAGAAATATCAATAACTTCAGAAACACAGATGATACGACCCTTATGGCAGAAAGTAAAGAAGAAGTAAAGAGCCTCTTGATGAAAGTGAAAGAGGAGAGTGAAAAAGTTGGCTTAGAACTCAACATTCAGAAAACTAAGATCATGGCATCCTGTCCCATCACTTCATGGCAAATAGATGGGGAAACAATGGAATCAGTGACAGACTTTAGTTTTTTGGGCTCCAAAATCATGGCAGATGGTAACTGCCACGATGAAATTAAAAGATGCTTGCTCCTTGGGAAAAAAGTTATGACCAAACTAGACAGTATATTAAAAGGCAGAGACGTTACTTGACCAACAAAGGTCTGTCTAGTCAAAGCTATGTTTTTTCCAGTAGTCATTTATGGATGTGAGAGTTGGGCTATAAAAAAAGCTGAGCATTGAAGAATTGATGCTTTTTAACTATGATGCTGGAGAAGACTCTTGAGATTCCCTTCAACTGCAAGGAGATGAAACCAGTAAATCCTAAAGGAAATCAGTCCTGAATATTCATTGGAAGGAATGATGCTGAAGCTGAAACTCCAATACTTTGGCCACCTGATGCAAAGAACCGACTCATTGGAAAAGACCCTAACACTGGAAAATATTGAGGGAGGGAGGAGAAGGGGACGACAGAAGATGAAATGGTTGGATGGCGTCACCGACGCGAAGGATGTGAGTTTGAGTAGGCTCTGGGAGTTGGTGATGGACAGGGAAGCCTGGTATGCTGCAGTCGATGGGGTTGTAAATAGTCAGACACAACTGAGCAACTGAACTGAACTGAAGAACAAGTAATTTCATACTTTTGTTTTCTTACCTGACTTTAGTTTCCTCATCTGTCCAATGGTAATCATACTTTTCACCTCACTGATGGTTACAAAAGTCAAATGTGATAATGTCTCTGAAAGTACTTTCTAAAATGTAAGTTTTTGTCACATATAATAAAGTAACAGTTAAAGCTCATTTCTTTTTATTTTAAAGCATAGAATACTGGCTAGAGACAACACACTTTTAAAATGTTTCTGAACTGTAGTTTTATAAGCTACAAAACAATCTCTCTAAATTTCCTGCTTCACTTCATTTTCATTTTCTAGTATTTGGTCACCAGGAGGTTTTTTTTTTTTTTTTCCTTCATGTCTCACTGTGCGGGAGACCTAATCAGTATTGAAGCAGGCTCTGCCAATTAATTGGAGGATGCACTTGTCTCTTTTTCTGATTGTGTACAAAACCCTGGGCTCTGTTTTATCAGTTTAAACAGGTTTGCTACATGACTGCATCTTGAGAAATGTCAATAAGTGTATTTAGACTTCTTGAAAAAATTGAGGTCCATGTGAAAGTTTATTTCTTCCTGGTAAACATTTTTTCCAAGTGAAGGTTTATTTATTCCTGTTAAACATTCTTTCCAAGTCTGCAGGTGTCACTTTTTTTTCATATTTCTAATGTTTCAGTTAAACTTGGTTTTGTTCTTTAAGCTTTTTTTCAAATTCATTCTTATTTCTAGTTTTGGTATTTATGTAATCACAGTAAGCCTGAGTGTTTCAACTTGACAAAATTCTGCCCCGAAACACTACAGCCCTAGTTATTTTTGAGAGCTATATTTTCCCTTCTTGGAATTCAATAGCAATTTAGTGTCCTTTAAAGTTTTGAAAATATTGTATAGCAAAAAGTCAACAGATGTTATATTTATACTTGTTTTTGAGCGAGAATATTATCAGAAACTTGATAGAAGCTTTAAAATTATTTTGTGTTAGTAATGCCCTTCCAGAAGGCTCAAGATACCACACCATAGTTTTTATTTTCCAGTTTTGTATGCCACCCTTTGCTATCTGTTTATAAATGAGGCATAAAAAGAATAAGATCTCGACTTGACTTCCTTGACTACCATTGAATACTCCTCTTTGGAACTGCCAGGCTGTTCTTACGCTCTCACTGTTCAGTACTAGGTCTTCCATTGGTCAAAATTTCATACCTTTCTAGAATACAATGTGCAAATAGGTGGACCATGGAATTCCAGGTATGAATTCCAAGATATTTGACAAAATGTTCAAGAAATGTCTTTTAATCTTAGAGATGCCATGGTTAAGAGCATGGACTTTCTAGTTAGATAAATGTAGGCCCAATGAAATACTACTCTGCCATAAAAAATAATGAAATATTGCCGTTTGCAGCAACATGGATGCAACGAGAGATTATCGTACTAAGGGAAGTAAGTCAAAAAGAGAAAGACATATACCAAACGATCTCATTTAGTGTGGAATCTAAAATATGATAGAGATGAACCTATATATGGGACAGAAACAGACTCATGGGCACACGGAACAGACTTGCGGTTGCCAAGGGGGGAAGGTTTGGGGGAGGAATGAAGTGGGGTGTGGGAGTTAGCAGATGTAAGCTATTATATATTGCGTGGATAAATAACAACGTTCTACTGTATAGCACAGAGAAGTGTATTCGTTATCCTATGATACACCATGATGGAAAAGAATATTAAAAAGTAACATGCATATATGTATAACTGAATCACTTTGCTGTACAGCAGATATTATCACAACATTGTAAATCAACTATACTTCAGTTTACAAAAAAGTAGGTTCAAAATCTAGTGTTAAGCCTTAAAAACTGGCTGATAAGGTGCAAATGACTTACTTTCTATGAGTTTCAGTTTCACTTTCTGTGAAATAAGAATAGAAGTACCCCTTTTATGAGGTAAATTGATGCGAAAATAAAATAAGACAATTGATGAAGCACTACTGCTGTAATTACTGTTTATTCATAACATATAAAAATATCAAATCACTATGTTATATATCTGAAGTCAATACAATTGTAAAAAAATAATGCAAAAAATGTTGAAGTGAAATTCCCCTATGTTCTTGAGTAGTTGTAAAATATGCCATTCCCCACATTGCATTTAAATCAGATAGGGATGCTTTTAACTGCTAGTGAGAGGAATCCCAACTGTTCTGGCTTATACAAACAGGGATTTAATTTTGTTTTAAAAAACTTTCCAGAGGTAGACAGTTGTTGGCCTTGGTTTCAAAGTTTAATAATGTTGGAATGAATATCTCTGAAAATCTCTTGTACTTTATAATTGCAAAAATGTTGCTGCAGCCCTGGCTATGATATAGATGCAAAAATCCTTAACAGAATATTACCAGGTTGAATCATCTAATGTATAAGAAGGAGAAAACATCATGACTAAGTGATTTTTTTCCCAGCAAGACTTCAATATGATGTATAATGATAATTGGGCTTCTCTGGTGGCTCAGACAGTAAAGAATCCACCTGCAGTGCAGGAGACCTGGGTTTGATCCCTGGATTGTGAAGATCCCCTGGAGGAGGGCATGGCAACCCACTCCAGTATTCTTGCCTGGAGAATCCCCATGGACAGAGGAGCCTGGCGGGCTACAGTTCATGGGGTCGCAAAGAGTCGGAAACAACTGAGCACTCACACCAAGCACACACACATAATGATAATCAATGGAAGCAATTGGATTAATGTTTTTAACAACAGTAAAAATCAGTTGTTATTGTTCAGTTGCTAAGTCATCTGACTGTGACCCCATGGACTGTAGCATGCCAGGCTCCCTTATCCTCCATTCTCTCACAGAGTTTGCTCAAATTCATGTCCTTTGAGTTGGGGTAATCCTATCTAACCATCTCATCCTCTGCACCCGCCCCGCTTCTCCTTTTGCCTTCAATCTTCCCTGGCATCAGGGTCTTTTACAGTGAGTCAGTTCTTTGCATCAGATGGCCAAAGTATTGGAGCTTCAGTTTCAGCAACAGTCCTTTCAAGGAATATTCAGGATTGATTTCCTAAATTTATATAATAATCTTAATAGGTGTAGGAAAAGCATTTGATAAAATGCAACAGTTACCACCTAGGAAATAAAAGGGAAATTCCTCAACCAAATAAACAACATCCACGGAAATCTACAACTGGTATCATGCTTAATGATAAACCATTGAAGGTTCTTTCCCTAATATTGAGAATAAGACAAGGACTTTTATTCTTACAATTTGTTAAACATTGTAATGGAAGTCCTAGCTTGTGCAACGATGGAAGAAAAATATAAAGGCATAATGATTGGAAAGAAGGAGTAAACTGTCCCTCTTCACAGATAATATAATTCTTTACGTAGAAAGTCCTAAGAAATTAACCAAAAGGCTGCTAGAATAACTGAATTTACAAATATCACAAGACAGTCATAAAAAATTTAATTGGATTTCTGTATACTGGTGATGCACAACTAGAAAAACAGCGCCGTCTACCATAGCATTAAAACATAAAATACTCAGAGATAAAGTTTAGAAAATACGAATCCAAGAAAAATGAAAATATATATCCACACAAAGACTAACATATTAATAATAGTCCCAAACTAGAAACACCCCAAATGTTCATCCAAGATGAGTAGGTAAAAAATTGTTATATATCCAAACAATGTGATGCTACTTGGCAATCAAAAAAAATAGACCACTGATATATCCAACACCATGGATGAATCTCACAGGCTTTATGCTAAATGAAAGAAGTCATGTAAACAGAAGGCATATTGTACATATCCTTGTCTATACAAGGCAGATCAATAACTATTTTATTTTTTATTTCTAAATAAATTTTCATTGGAATATAGTTGATTTACAAAGTTGTATTAGTTTCTGCTCTACAGCAAAGTGAATCAATTGTACATGTACATATATTTATTCCTTTTTAGATTCTTATCTGGTATGGATCATTAGAGAACACTGAATAGAGTTCTTGTGCTATGCAGCAGGTTCTTATTAGTTATCTATTATATATATCAGTTCAGTTCTGTTGCTCAGTCACGTCTGACTCTTTGTGACCCCATGGACTGCAGCACGCCAGTTTCCCTGTCCGTCACCAACTCCCAGAGCTTACTCAAACTCAGGTCTGTTGCCTTGGTGATGCCATCCAACCATCTCATCCTCTCTTGTCACTTTCTCCTCCCACCTTTAATCTTTTCCAGCCTCAGGGTCTTTTCCAATGAGTCACTTCTTCGCATCAGGTGGCCAAACTATTGGAGTTTCAGCTTCAGATACATTCCTTCGAATGAATGTTCAGGACTGATTTCCTTTAGGATTGGCTGGTTGGATCTCCTTTCAGTCCAAGGGACTCTCAAGAGTCTTCACCCACTACAGTGCAAAAGCATCAATTCTTCAGTGCTCAGCTTTCTTTATAGTCCAACTCTCACATCTATACATGACTGCTGGAAAAACCATAGCTTTGACTAGACAGACCTTTGTTGGTCAAGTAATGTCTCTGCTTTTTAATATGCTGTCTAGGTTTGTCATAGCTTTTCTTCCAAGGAGCAAGCGTCTTTTCATTTCCTGGCTGCAGTCACCATCTGCAGTAATTTTGGAGCCCAAAAAAGTAGAGTCTGCCACTGTTTCCATTGTTTCCCTATCTCTGTGCCATGAAGCAATGGCACCAGATGCCATGATCTTAGTTTTCTGAATGTTGAGTTTTAAGTCAACTTTTTCACTCTCCTCTTTCGCTTTCATCAAGAGTCTCTTTAGTTCTTCTTTGCTTTCTGCCATAAGGGTGGTGTGAACTGCGTTTCTGAGGTTATTGATATTTCTCCCAGCAATCTTGATTGCAGCTTGCGCTTCATCCAGTCTGGCATTTTGCATGATGTACTCTGCATAGAAGTTAAATAAGCAGGGTGACAATATATAGCCTTGATGTACTCCTTTCCCGATTTGGAACCAGTCTGTTGTTCCATGTCCAGAACAACTATTTACATATAGTAGTATGAATATGTCAATCCCAATCTCCCAAATTTATTCCTCCCCCATACACCTTTCCCCTGGTAACCATAAATTTGCTTTCTACATCTGTGACTCTATTTCTGTCTTGTAAATAAGCTCATTTGTTCTAGATGATTAGTATGAAGAATATTGACATAGAGTGGTACAAGAAAACTTTGGGCGGGTGCTAGAAAAGTTCTATTGTTTTAATTATGATTATATTTTGTCAAAATACTTTGTCAAAGCCTTTGATCGTGTGGATCACAACAAACTATGGACATTTCTTAAAGAGATGGGAATAGCAGACCACCTGACCTGCCTCCTGAGAAATCTGTACGCAGGTCAAGAAGCAACAGTTTGAACTGTACATGGAGTAACAGACTGGTTCCAAATCAGGAAAGGAGTACATCAAAGCTGTGTATTGTCACCCTGCTTATTTAACTTATATGCAGAGTACATCATGTGAAATGCTGGGCTGAATGAAGCACAAGCTGGAATCAAGATTGCTGGGAGAAATATCAATAACCTCAGATATGCAGATGACACCACCCTTATGGCAGAAAGTGAAGAAGAACTAAAGAGCCTCTTGATGAACGTGAAAGAGGAGAGTGAAAACACTTGCTTAAAACTCAACTTTCAGAAAACTAAGATCATGGCATCTGGTCCCATTACTTCTTGTGAAGTAGATGGGGAAACAGTAACAGACTTTATTTTGAGGGGCTCCCAAATTACTGCAGATGGTGACTACAGACGTGAAATGAAAAGACGCTTGCTCCTTGGAAGGAAAGCTATGACCAACCTCAACAGCATATTAAAGAGCAGAAACATCACTTTGCTGACAAAGGTCTGTCTAGTCAAAGCTATGGTTTTTCCAGTAGTCATGTATGGATGTGAGAGCTGAACTATAAAGAAGGCTGAGCGCCAAAGAATTTGATGCTTTTGAACTGTGGTGTTGGAGAAGACTCTTGAGAGTCCCTTGGACTGCAAGAAGATCCAACCAGTCAATCCTAAAGGAAATCAGTCCTGAATATTCATTGGAAGGACTGATGCTGAAGTTGAAACTCCAATAGTTTGGCCACCTGATTCAAAGAACTGACTCATTGGAAAAGACCCTGATGCTAGGGAAGATTGAAGGTGGGAGGAGAAGGGGATGATAGGGGATGAGATTGTTGGATGGCATCACCGATTCGATGGACATGAGTTTGAGCAGACTCCAGGAGCTGGTGATGGATAGGGTAGCCTGGCATGCTGTAGTCCATGGGGTTGCACAGAATCAGACATGACTGAGTGACTGAACTGAACTAAACTTATATTTTGGCAAAATTCACTTAAGCATTGATTCTGGGCATATTTTTCTGTGTGCAAACCATACCTCAGTAAGATTGATTTATTAAAAAAAGAAACATTATCCTTTCTAGTCACAGTTATTCTTAGAAAATGCTCTAGGTAGAAAGGGCAAGGATGGTGGTGCATCATTGACTGGAAACGATACAAGTGTCCTCAAAAGTCGGGGAGTTAACTCTGGTGCCTCTATGCTAATCAGAGCCTGTTGAGCCTCTTAAGGGGGAAAAATTTACTGAGTCGCAAGATTCTAAACTGAATGAAAATATGTCCAATTTACAATCAAATGAAAATGCTATGGGCATAGAGCCAAAGAATATTCTTAGATTGGACTTTGTTTAGCAGTCTAAATTTAACCAGCAAGAATTTTTTAAGGACATTTTTATTCAACATTTTGAAGTGGAGTATTTACTTTTCATGTGAAAAATTATACTTCCTCTGAAAGACAGAACAAAGTGCTTGTTTTTTTTTTTTTTGCAATGGGCTAACATATTATAGGTTTAGTATATAGTGAGCACAAATTGCAAGCATTTCCTTCCCCTACTCCCAACCCTGGGACAAATTTGAGGCAAGAGTGGTGAAAATGTAGAAAAAGTAAGTTGAGCTGCTCTACTTGTGGGAGTGATGTTGTTAACCTTCACCTCATGAATAGAGATGTATGTAGGTCAAATGGATGGAACAAGGAAAGAGCTCTGTGATATGTGATATTATAATTGTTGATAGTGAACAAATGTATAGGATATGGGAAATTTCCCGGCACCATAATACTATACCTCTTAGATAAATAAAGTTGAAAGGCTCTTTTATTATTTTTCTATTTTTTAAAATAAGCTTTTTTTCCCAACCCAAATGAATGAAATATACATTTAAAATTATGAACTTCTTTAATACTTCTCAATACTCATTGGTGTGCATTGGTTCATAGATGATCTGTGACAATGAAAATTCTTTTCATTGCAGTGCTTAATATAACGAAGCCAACTATTGAACTAGTTTTAACGAATTTGGGGAAGCATTTTAGTTTCTCTGTCAAGAGTTATTATTTCCTTTAGGGAATTGAAAATTATATCTGAGATAGTAATTTCCTCATAAAGAGATTTGGAGGGATTATTTTTCCCATAGAGCCAATATTCCAATTAATTCATCCAAAGAAGGAGGTTTCTCGTGTTGAGCCAAACTCAAAGCACCAGAGTATGATGTCATGAATTTTAAAAAGGCAGCCACTCTGCCAGATACTTGAGGTGCCAGTGCACACACTCGGTGATTCATAATTGGGCTGGTTGACTACATGATTTGTCAAATAGTCATTCTGCTAGGTAAACTACTTCCAATGGTGAAACCTTATTATTTTTTCTTTTCTTAAAAAATTTTTATGACAACATTGAATGAAATTCTCATTCTTTAAAACGTTCAGCCTTTTTGAAAAGGCTTCTAAATATTCTTTGCCTCAAAGGAGTGGCTTCCCTGGTGGCGCAGTCAGTAAAGAATATGCTTGCAATCCAAGAGACTGCCTGCAATGCAGGAGATCCGGGTTTGATCTCTGGGTCAGGAAGAACCCCTGGAGAAGAAAATGGCTACCCACTCCAGTATTCTTGCCTGGAGAATCCCACGGACAGAGGAGCTGTGGGCTATAGTCCATGGGGTCGCAAAGAGTCAGACACAACTTAGTGACTAAACCACAAATCACCACAAAGGAATAAAGAGAAATATAAGACAAAAGGAAAGATAGATACTATTGATGACTCACCTGATTCATGTACTTATAAACACTTCCACTAACATAGATCTGATATTTGGTTGTGTGTAGTTCTCATCAATTCAGGCAAACTTATTACTGGTCTGAGTGTGGCTCTGTGGTATAGAACCCTCTGTATGGAGAACTATGAAGTTTCAGGGCGTCTCATGTTCCTGGGAGAAATGGAGCAAGGATCTATGCATCTAAGTCACAGGGACAGAAATTAACAAAAAACATGAAGGCAATGATATTCCCACTTGATATGTTGAGTATTTTCCCACTTTGTTTTCCAGATAGAAATATGAGCTATGAAGCTATCTGGCTCAAAATTTGGTGTCAAGGGATACTAAGTGACATAGTATTAGTCACTCAGTTGTATCCAGCCCTTTGTGACCCTATGGGCTGTAGCCCACCAGTCTCCTCTGTCCATGGGATTCTCCAGGCAAGAATACTGGAGTGAGTTACCATTCCCTTCTCCAGGGGAATCTTCCCAACCCAGGCATCAAACCCAGGTCTCCTGCATTGCAGGAAGATTCTTTTCTATCTGAGCCTTTGGGGAAGCCCAGTGCCTTGATGAAAAGTCTGTTATACTACTTAAGCAATATTAAACAGGAAGAAGTAAAATAATTTATTTTTAAAACAAGAATGAACAGTTTAATAAGAAGTTTGTGAGACATGTTTTCAAGAGGCTTTCATGTAACAATACAAAAGCAGGAATATGTTTATTCAAAAATACTCAGAAATACTTCATAGAACATTCAGAGCAACAAATGAATGTAAAGTTAGAGAAACACGCAGAGAGGTACCCTGAGCAGCACTGCCTGGAATTTTACAAAGTTTATGAAAAGCATAGGGGACTTCCTAAATTAGTTACAATTAAGAATAGATTTCAGTTCTGGAATGTGCTATCGAGCCTTTGCTTCCTGATATTTAAATGTGAACTAGTTTCATAGGGCTGCTGCTGCTGCTGTTGCTTCAGTCGTGTCCGACTCTGTGCGACCCCATAGACGGCAGCCCACAAGGCTTCCCTGCCCCTGGGATTCTCCAGGCAAGAACACTGGAGTGGGTTGCCATTTCCTTCTCCAATGCATGAAAGTGAAAAGTGAAAGGTAAGTCACTCAGTCGTGTCTGACTCTTAGCGACCCCATGGACTGCAGCCCACCAGGCTCCTCCGTCCATGGGATTTTCCAGGCAAGAGTACTGGAGTGGGCTGCCGTTGCCTTCTCCGGTTTCAAAGGGAGAGAATGATAATTCTCTCAGTATTAATAGACTTTACATGAGGAAGTATGTATGTAAACATACACACAATATTAAATCACTTTGTTGTGGTAACTCATAGTCTCTACATTTCAGTGACTTAAAACAGTAAATATTCATTTTTTTTGTTGCCAAGTCTGCAGATTGGCTGCAATCTCATTTGGTCTTAATTGTGTCTATTTTATATATCTTCTCATTCTTGAATCTACGGTGATGACAGTGTAGTTTCTGTCTGGACTGTTTTGTAATTGTTCTCATGGCCTAGGGAGACCACACAGACACGCAAAAGCAAGTCCACTTGGAACCTCTTTGGATATGGCATGCATCATGGCTGCCCACATTCCAGGCCAAAGAAAGTTGCATGATCAGACCTAAAATTGATGTAGAGGAGTATCTGCCACCTACTTTGGAAGAGTAACACATGGGAAATAACGTGTGAATCTCATCCTTAAGGATTAAGCAGAGAGTTGGGGAATTTTAATACACCAACCACGGTTACATTTGCTGTGTATTAACTCTCCAGTAAAGTGTTAACTTCCCCTTGTGCAAGGGCAAGTGTTAGTTGCTCAGCTGTGTCTGACTCTTTGTGACCCCATGGACCATAGCCTGCCAGGATCCTCTGTCCATGGAATTCTCCAGGCGAGAATACTGGAGTGGGTTGCCATTCCCTTCTCCAGAATGTCCCATTACAACATGTGATTTTAGTTATTAAAAGTTTTGATTTTTTTTTCTTATAATTCCCCTGTTAAAAACCTGTCAAACATTTAACTATCTGCCTAGGACTTTGGTGAATGTGATAAAATTTTCTGTGCTCAGTCTGGGTAAGTTAGACCCCTTTGAGAAGATTTCCTTAAGAAATTCTGGGTATGATGGACTATACATAGAGAATTTTTAAAAGGGAGTTTTAAAAATGTGTTAACTGAACTATGATACCAAGTTGAAATTTCTGAATCCTGCTCAAAATTTGTTTTAATACAAACAACAGCACCTTGTTATAGAATTTGTCCATCTAAATTCTAGACATTTTTCACAAATAAATTTCCATATTTATTTCCATAGGCCCGATATTATTTTACTACTCTTTTTAGCCTAGAGAATAAGCATGATATGAAAGTCAAACTGGAAGGTTTGAATGTCAAAGACATTATTAAAGCAACAGATATATGCTGTAAAGGGGAAAAAAAAACCAAGCAAACAGATAGGAAAACATGTGTTTAATTTTTTTACCTCATTGTTGAAGCAACCACTGAACAACTTCAAGTGCAGTAACTTCTAGGGTTTCTATACTGAGAAGGACAAGTTTTTCCCTATGAAATTTCTATTTTCCTAGGTTAGGGGGTATGCCCTTTGGTGGAGATAGCAGTCCTTTTGTGGTTTGTTGGCGTGAATCTCCTTTGCACTCTCTGGTCCTTTCTCACACTTTCAGGGTAACTTGGAAGAGTGTTGGAGCAGTGGTCAAGCAGCTGACTAGGAGTCAATGGAAGAAACAGAGAAAGCATGTGGGGAATTACAGGCTTTGTAGAGAATTGAATTGATATGGGAAATATGCTGTGATGGAAAACATAAAATGCAGAGATTTGCAAATTATATATTGATTGCAAAGTGTGAAGACAAATAGTGAATATTTGCCTGAAAAGGTGTTTATACATCTTCCATCTGGGTTGCAATAGAAAGATATTACATCAAAAATATATATTTAAAAATGTAATCCAATCAAAGCATATGCACATGAGGTGTATGGAGTGACTTTTTTTCTCTCCTGTGAATCTGGGCTTTCATCTGGCATTTTTCCCCTGCAGCCTGAATAAATTCTTTCATCACTTTTTGTCCTGCAGGTCTACTAGTGATGTATTATCTCCATTTTTGTCTCTGGAAAAATATTCTTTATTTTTTGCCTTAACTTTGAAAGATATTTTAGCCATTGTGGAATTACACTTGGTTAGTTTTTTCTTTCTGTTCTTTAAGTTTGTTCTTTCATTGTCTTTGTCTTCAATTGCTTGTGATACATCAGCCATGATTCTTTTTTTTTTTTTTAATTGATGGATAATTGCTTTACAGAATTTTGTTGTTTTCTGTCAAACCTCAGTATGAATCAGCCATAGGTATACATATGTCCCTCCGTCTTGAACCTCCCTCCCATTTCCCTCCCCATCCCACCCCACCTAGGTTGGTGCAGAGCCCCTGTTTGAGTTCCCTGAAACATGCAGCATATTCCCATTGGCTATCTATTTTACATATGGTAATATAAATTTACATATTACTTTCTCCATATATCTCAGTCTCTCCTTCCCTTTCCCTGTGTCCATAGGTCTGTTCTCTATGACTGTTTCTCCATTGCTGCCCCACAAATAAATTCTTCAGTACCATCTTTCTAGATTCCATATATATGTGTTAGTATATAATACTTATCTTTCTCTTTCTGACTTACTTCACTGTGTATAATAGGCTCAAGATTCATCTACTTTCTCAGAACTGACTCAAATGTGTTCCTTTTTATGGCTAAGTAATATTCCATTGCGTATATGTACCACAGCTTCTTTATCCATTCATTTGTCAATGGACATCTAGATTGCTTCCATGTTCTAACTCTTTTAAATAGTGCTGTAATGAACATTGGAATACATGTGTCTTTTTCAATTTTGGTTTCCTCAGGGTATATGCCTGGAAGTGGGAATCCTGGGTCATATGGTGGTTTTATTCCTACTTTTTAAAGGAATCTCCATACTGTCTTCCATAGTGGCTGTATCAACTTACATTCTCACCAACAGTGCAAGAAGTTTCCCTTTTCTCCACACCCTCTCCAGCATTTATTCCTTGCAGACTTTTTGATGATGGCCATTCTGATGGGACAGAAGACAGAAGATGAGATGATTGGATGGCATCACTGACTCGATGGACATGAGTTTGAGCAAGCTCTGGGAGTCGGTAATGGACAGGGAAGCCTGGCATGCTGCAGGGGTCGCAAAGAATTGGACATGACTAAGTGATTGAACTATCACTAACTATTCTGATGGGTGTGAGGTGATATCTCATTATAGTTTTGATTTACATTTCTCTAATAATTAGTGATATTGAGCATCTTTTCATGTGTTTGTTAGCCATCTGTATGTTTTCCCTGGAGAAATGCTTGTTAGGTCTTTTTCCCACTTTTTGATTGGGTTGTTTATTTTTCTGGTATTGAGTTGTATGAGATGCTTGTATATTTTGGAAATTAATCTTTTGTCAGTTGTTTCATTTGCTATTACTTTCTTCCATTCTGAGGGCTGTCTTTTCACCTTGTTTATAGTTTATTGTTGCCATTCTCTACAGAGTATGTCTATGTCCATTTTAGCTTTAAGTTTTCCTCTTTATTTTTGATTTTAGCATTTTGGCTAAGACATGATTGTGTATGATTTTAGTTGTAGCTTATTTATGCTGCTTGGGGTTCATGACATATTTGTCCTGTAGTTTTGATTTTTTTGACAATTTTGGAATTTCTCAGCCATTATCTCTTCAGATAGTTCTTCTGTTTTATTCTCTTTCTCTTCTTCTTTGGGGACTATAATACCTAAGCATGAGTCTAGAGCATTAGATATTGCTTTCCTGCTCTCAGATGTGGTGTTTATTTTCCCATTGTTTGTCACTTTATTTTTTAATTTATATAATTTCTGTTGAAATGTATTAATGTCCACTGAGCCCTTCTCTTAAGATTTCCAGTCTTCTCTGAAGTCTACTGAGTGAATTTTTAAAATTTCTGTGTCATATTTTTCATTTCTAGCATTTGTACTTAGTTGTATTCTTGGTGCCTCAGTTTTCCTTTTTGTAAAATTAAGTTGAGTTGGATGATTGTTTTTAATTTTCTCAACTCATAGTATACTACAGTTAAAGCTCAACTTTTCAGCCAGGCATTTTGTAAGGAGACACTGTAGGTACTAGCCTAGCTGATTAGCCTCTTCCCTGAACAGGTGAGTGTAAATTTTTTTCTGGTTGCCAATCACAGGTTGGATCATGAAGAGAGCTTCTGTGGATAAGCTGACAGAGGTAGAGGCTCAGAATTTAAACCACTTACTTTGCTGCTTACTTTTTGAATGCAAATTATAGTTTAGCCTAGGGAAGGAGAAAGTGAAGAAAAATGTAAAGCCTTGCAGCAGATTGACAAGCTTAGTCATTGGTACTCTGTGAAATGGATAATTAACCCTTAGACTTTGGAAAGTAGTTTATAAATAGACAGCTGCCTACATTTCAAAGACTGGTAAAAGAAGACCATATGTGAGCTTTAAAAACTTTTGTTGCTTAACACAGAGTGAATATGTATAGACAAAACAACTGAATGAGTTACGCATCTCAAGTAGAGTCAAAATCATGGAAAGAACCTAAAAAGCTATAGTTGTTTTTGCTTTCAGCTACTCCTTGGCTGAATTGACTGTGAGGCTCAGCCAAATCTCTATAGTTGAGGAATAGTTTTTATAGTAAACAGCCTCTGAGATGGCCCCAACGGTCTACTTCCTGGCATCCACACACTTGTGTAATCTGTCTTGAGTGTAGGCTGGACTGAATGACTTGCCTGTAACAAAAGTATGCAGCCAAGATGATGGGAAGCTCCTTCTGAAATTAGATTATAAAAAAGATTGTGGTTTTCCCTCGGGCATTCTTTCTTGCTTTCTCTTGGGTACCTCATCCTGGGAGAACCTAATTGCTATTCATGTTAGTGAGGCAGCCCTGGAGGAAGGCCCATGTAAATGAATATGAAAACAAGTCTTCTGAGGCCTGCAAATAGCACATGAGTGAGTGTGGAAGTGGATCTTCTGCCAGCTTCCACATGAATGAGCTTGGAAACAGATCCTGCCATAGTTGAGCCTTGAGCAGACCCTGGTTAATGCCTTGACTGCAGCCTCCTTGAGGGTCCCTGAGCCAAAGCCTTTCAATGAAGCCACTCCCAGATTCCTGACCCCTAGGAAGTGTGAGATAAGAAATGTTTGCTGTTTGTAGCTGCTAGATTTTAAACTAATTTGTTACATAGCAATAGATAATTAATAGTTTTTAGTAATGTTGATTCTCTGTATTACTTCTCTTTTCATAGTTTACACATGCCTTGCATCAAGTAAATTGCACAATGGCTCTGTGTTATTGTCACACTTTATGATAAAAGAACTGAGGTTTGGAATCTTGTTTAAGTTTTCAAAGCTAAAATAAATTGAATCAATGTGTGAATTTATACCTTCTGACCCTAAATATAATGTTTTTTCATCTATGACCCTGTTCTTCATTCCTCTTTTCACTAAATGCTGACCCAAAAAGGACACCCATTAATTTAATTAATGAGTTTGGTGAATATACTAATGGGTTGTGATTTTCTATCTTCAGTGTCCAGTGGTTCTTATAAGATCAAATAGTGGCACACATATCATACTGAGCAGTTAAATTCTTGGTTTAGAGGTTATTGTCATGTATGACAGTGGAATCTAGAGTTGAATCCCTCATTTCCTTGGGAGATATGTGAGCCTTTTGATTTCATTAAATTAGTTCTTCCTTCTCCATTTCAATGAGTTATGTGGCCCCATTTTAAAGGACTGCAGTTTGCCTTATCAGTATTAAAATAGTGTCTGCGTGAAGGTGACATTTTGTGCCATCTCTTTGGGTTCCTCTGCCATTGACTTCCATCATAATGTCCCCGGTGCTTTTCATCTCCTCATTCTAATTGCTGTGCTCTTGGATGCTGGTCCTGATTGGGACAGGCAGTTGAAATGACATGCACTGGGTGATTGACACTGCCTGTATAAATACCTATTCTCTTAAGCCCACACCATGTCACAGGCTGTCAGAGCTAGTCTACTGCTAAGGCCTTTTCAAAATCATAATTAAAGCATGATGCTCACTAGTCAATTATAAGTTCATAAATTAGGTTCTATGAAAAAAATCTACAGAGAAAAGTTGAATACTCTTTTCCTTTTCCTCTGTTTTTGAACAGACTTGGTATTTCAGTCCATGTTTCTGGATAAAATTGTTATTTGAATTCATCATATTTGAGTAGCTGTAAAATTTGCTAGAGTGTCAAGTACTCTGCCCTGTCCCCAGTAAAGATTGTTGATGGGTGGACAGCTGTTTTATATAAAAAAGAGGAAGCTTATGTGGCTTATAAGAGAGTTTTACTGGGTAGGGAGGAAGACAGAGGATATGGGGTGTCAGATAAATGTGGGAATGATTCTGAAATAATTCTCAGAATGAATCATGGTTATTAGAGTCCAAGAAGTCAGTAGTAAAAGGAAAGAACATATTTCTAAATGCAAAGCAATCAATCAGACACAAGTTGAATAAACTGCTTAATTTTCAGAATCTTTAAATAGAAATTTCTAGAAAGTCTTGTGGTTAGAATTTTATCTCCTACTCCCTGTTATTTCTTATTGTCTTTCATCCTTTACTTTGTGGTCTAGGATTAACTAACTTAAGCCTCAGTTTCCTCCTTTGTAACACTGGTAGTCTCACAACTTCAAGGTTGTGAAAATTAAAAGAGCTATATAGGTAATGTACCTGCCACAGAGCCCCAGAAAGGGCTCAGTAAGTAAGAGCCATAAACACCAATTCTATCTCAGAGCCCCCATGCTAACTATGAGTCTGGACTTACATGTCTATGAGAAACTACGGTAGAAATCAAGTGCTGCTGTTCCTGATAAGATCCCTGACCCCACCCCTTGAGGCGGATGAGGGTGCCCATCACAGGAAGAAGGAGTTTAGGAGATTCTCCTTACAGACTTGTCCCTCCACATAGTGTCCTCACTTGCCCCTGGCAGCACCTGTGTGGTCCTGGCCCCCTGGTTCCCTCTGCTGATGTCTAGTGGTTTTATTTCTCCATCTTTCTGTCTAACGTGGATACAAGGACCTCAAGTCCTATTGCGTCCTACATTTGATATTGGGTTTAAATACTGTGCATTGTGGTGTGAAGTGAAAATTGCTCAGTTGTGTCTGACTCTTTGCAACCCCATGGAATATACAGTCCATGGAATTCTCCAGGCCAGAATACTGGAGTGGGTAGCCTTTCCCTTCTCCAGGGGATCTTCCCAACCCAGGGATAGAACCCAGGTCTCCCACATTGCAGGTGGATTCTTTACCAGCTGAGCCACAAGGGAAGCCCAAGAATTCTGGAGTGGGTAGCCCATCCGTTATCCAGGGATCTTTCTGACCCAGAAATCTAACTGTGGTCTCCTGAATTGCAGGCAGATTCTTTTCCAACTAAGCTATCAGGGATTGTGTTCTGAAATTAAAGTGCAAAAAATAAAAATGTAGTTATAAACAAACAAAAAAAATGTAACTACCATACAATCCAGTAATCCACATCTAGGAATTTATCCTAAAGAATTGAAATCAGGTTTTGAAGAGATATTAGTACAATCATATTAATTGCAGCATTATTCACAGTAGTCAAGACATGAAAACAAGCTAGATGTCCATCCATAGATTAATGGATACAGAAAATATGTTGTATTCACACAATGGAATATTGTTTACTCTTTGAGAAAAGAAAAGGAAATCCCACTATATGTGACAACATGGATGAACCTGGAGAACTGTATCTGAAGTGAAATAGACCAGTCACAGAAGGACAAATACTGCTGGGCGATGAGTTTGCTGCCTGGGAAAGGGGATCTGGCTTGGGCAGGACGATGAACCCCTGCAGTTGCCGTGCTCAACTCACTGTGTTAAGTCAGTGGGGCAAAGAGACTGGAGAACGTGGTACTGAGTGCATATACTCTTCAGAGTGGACTAATCAACTTTGGAAAAACTGGGCCCTTGAAGGGAAGAGTCTGATAATTTATTCAGGCAGATTTTTAGACACTGAAGCATCCAGCAACAAACAGTTCAGTTGTGGAATGGGTTCTGTTACTGTGAGATCCTTTTTCCCTTAACAAATCCATAGTGTTGTCAGATGAAATAGACCCTATCAGACAGACAGCATCTTTTCTGCTTCTTCCTTCAGCAGCTTTCCCTCTCATTCCTTGAGGCATGTCATGCAGCAGTGAGGAAGATGGCTGGGAGCTGGAAGACGAAATCAGGAAGAATAACTCCTGATCACTAACAGATGATGATGTAAATAAAATTGCTAGTTGTTTTCTCGGATATAAACCATCGACACCTCTGTTTATGTTTTTTATTTGAAATTGTATTTACAAAATTACCCTGCTGGGCAGAGAACATCTAATGTAGGGTTGGATGTGTTAAGTATTAAATAATACTCATTATCATCATAATAGACTTGTTATTAGGGTGTTTCAATACAGAATGAGAAGGCCAAAGCACTGTATGTTAATGATGCAGGCAATGATTTCTAATTGTTTTGCACTCCAATAAAAATATTATTTCCGTCAATCATAGTCCAAAAGATGTAATCATCTGCCCAAATAACTATTTTTTTTTTATCCAAAATTTTCAAAGAAAATTATATTTGATTGAAAATTATCCTCTAGGCTCCTGTAGCTACTGTACTGGATAATAAAAGGTTTAAATCACAGATTAAGATAAGTGATCAGGGAAAACAGCAGCATTCATAGGAGGGATACCTTCAAAGTTCAGTCTCATGTGTGTCCTGCCCTCTAATTAAAGAGCTCATTTCCAAAGGATAATTCTCATGTCCGAATTTCAGGGTATGATCTACCCCACCTCTCCTACCCTTTCCAGAGTGTCCCTTGGAGGCTTTTGGCTTTCAGTTTCTTGAGGGTACGTGTGTAGAGGTGATTAGCTAGTAGATGGAGAGCCTATTGTCAAGGTGTCTATCCTTTTCCTCACATGATCTCTGACCTTGTTTTGAGTAAATCTGTCTCTTCCATCATATTCTGCAGTTATGCGGTAGGGCAAGACGTGACTTAAGTGTTACTTTACTGACCGACCCACGAATCTTTTATCTTCTGCTCACATTGGGAACAGAAGAAACCTTTGAGAAATATATTAGAAAGCAGTGTTTCCTAGAGCGTGTTCTGTAGGTGTCCCCCACACCCCCACTCCCCAAGGTTCCTGGTCAAAATATTTGAGGACCACTATTTGACCCCTAAAGACATCACAATGCACAGAAGCATATTAAATCCTTTATCTGATCTAGTGTCATCCCAACATATTTAACAATGAAGTCCTGTTTACCTTGAGACTCTCATTCATCCTTGAAAGGACTCATGTATTTTCTAGAAAAGTGTTTCTAGAAATGAGAAGTGACAACAAATAGTCTTTGTCAAAAGGACAAATGGTTGGGATTACCGTTTGGATACCCTGTGATTTTTCCCGCTTCATTTGTCTATCCCCTCTGACCTCTATTGCCCCTTGCCTTAGTAGCACCTCCATCCTTTCAAATGCGAAACAAAGCAGGAAACATTATGGTCTTTTCAGAAACACATCATGGTCCTGTTTTGAGATCCAAATAAGAGGACATCAGTGTTTTCTATATCTGAGATTCTATCTGTACATCTTTGCTTTTCACAAGTGAAAATTCTTGGGTACCAACAGGGATAGAGGAAGAGAAAGAAAAATCATAGTTAGCATATTTCTTTCCTCTAGTACCTAACCATCTAAACAATATACATGCATATAGATATATTAAAAGCCAAACAACCCTAGCAGAGATGAAATAGTATATTTAAACATTTGAACATCAAAATCTATTAAATGAAGGCTGTGATGGAGAAATACCCAAAACATTCAATAAAGCTTTTCAACCTGAATATAGGGTTACCATGACAACGGAACTCAGAACTCCCTCTTTTTCATATAAAGTTGCTGAAAAAATGCCCATGGTGGAAGCAGCATGGAGTCCTCAAATTTATAACTATTGAACAGAGGTACAAAGAATCTCCAAAACATTTGATAAAGCTTCAGGGTAAACATTTTAATATCCTCCTTTTAAAAATAATAGTAATAAAAAGACCCAAGCCATTTCCGCACTACCTCATTCCTCTTTCATCTAAACAATTTTGAGGATTTCATGCTATTTCAAAATAATTTTCTATGAAAGAAAACTGTCAATTACAGTGGCCTAATGAGAAATATTAATAATATTGATCTTAAATATGTTTGGAGAATACCAAGCATGGCATGGAAGGAGTTTCTACACAAACCAAGCAGCAGTTGTCAGATTGATGCTGATCAGCACCATCAGTGTGACCTCATATGTCCCACGTATTCCTGGGAAGCCTTTAAATATGCAAAAGACACTTGGTCATCTCTATCTGCTACAGCAAATAGAAGCAAGACACTTGGCTATTGTTTTTCCAATACTCAAAGAACTTTTTAGGAGGATGATATGTACATGAACACGCAGGTGTATGCGTGTTTTCATCTCATGTACTTATCTGTGTAAATTTTACGTATGCAGCTGTGTGCATTGTTTGTGAATATCTTCTGTTCTGCGGATCAATACAAAGGAATGGTTGTATACAGGAAGGGTGGACTTATTGGTAGTTCAAATTTCCTCTCAATAAGGGGTGTCAGGAAGGAAATTGAGATAATGCATTTACCATCACGGATGCAATGGACATGAACTTGGGCAAACTTCGGGAGATGGTGAAGGACAGGGAGGTGTGGCATGCTGCAGTCCAGGGGGTTGCAAAGAGTCAGACACGACTGGGCAACTGAACGACAATAATAAGTAGTTTCCCCTGTCTTTTTACTCCAAGTGGAAAAAGGTAGAATTTAGAGAGGAAAAATTTCACCCCAATATTCTCACTAAGAAAGCTTTAG
Source organism: Bos indicus (assembly GCF_029378745.1). Classification (NCBI taxonomy): domain Eukaryota; kingdom Metazoa; phylum Chordata; class Mammalia; order Artiodactyla; family Bovidae; genus Bos; species Bos indicus. The sequence continues at coordinate 17,757,608 of NC_091767.1, forward strand.
AGTCAGGTAACTGGTATCCAGATGTTCTGAAAAAATACACAGCAAGGAGAAAGGCATCAGAACTTAGATATCATTTCTCATTTTCTGGAAGACATTTATGACTAAATGGTCTGAGAAGGTGTTCTTTAAGTTAACCTGCACTGCTCTTGGATTGATTTTGTTTGTATGTTAGCTTGATTGTTTATGCTTTTCCCAGCTCAAGCCTGGTAAGTTAGTTCATCAAACTGAGGGGAATGGTGCTTCTTTTCAGACTGTTTTTATTTGGCATAAAGGAGCTGACCTTGTACTCTCTTCTTACAGTTGGTACCATATTGCATGCCAGGAATGGAAAGCAATGACGTTTTCCTCCAAGTGCATTGATCTACAAGGTAGGTCAGGCAGAGTTTTCTAAAAACACACATGTAAAAACTCCTTAATATCCCTTAGGGAGTGTGCTTTTGGAGTTAAGTGCCCATTTTTCTCCCGCATGCCATGCTAGTATAGTATTCTAATTTTGCTTTTGTGAATGCATTGAGCAGTAGTTTGCAAACTGTGGGCTGGATCACCAACACCATCATTATCATCATCACCTGGGAACTTAGACATGTCAATTCTCAGGCCCTACTCCACACTTAACGTACCACACATGCAGGGGATGAGGCTCAGAACCTGCATTCCAATAAGCCATACTGGTTCTTTGGATATATACTAACGTTTGAAAATAACTGCTCCACAGGAGAGATTTTGAAAGGATGACGATGTTGAGGACATGGATAAAGATAATGGAGAGTGGGAAAAGGCGAGGTGGAAAAGAAGGGGAGAAACTTAAATCTTGAGACTTGAAAGGGAGGTGGGGACCACTTGAGGGACGATTTGGTCACAACCTTACAGAATCTGCCTGCCAACGCAGGAGACACAAGAGATGCAGGTTCAAGTCCTGAATCGGAAAGGTCCCCTGGGGTAGGAAATGGCACCCCACTCTGGTATGCTTGCCTGGACAGTTCCATGGACATAGGAGCCTGGCGGGCTACAGTCCCTAAGGTCACAAAGAGTAGAACGTGACTGAGCACGACGACTGTCGCACTATTAAACTGTTTCATTTCCTATATGATCCACAGAAAGATTAAGTGGCTTCCCAAGGTCAGAAGCACAGTTAGTAAAAGAAATAACATTTGCTGACTCCTGACTCCAAGATGAATAGAAGTGGAATATTAAATAAGAAATATAGAAAGACTTTTCCTATCTGTGAAGCACATGTCTTCTTTGACACCACAGTCCTTTCATGCAGTGAGTTCAGCATCCAATCAAACCCAGTAACTCACAGACTTTACTCCAAAAGAGCCATTTTCAACCCACAGCTGTGAATGTTGATGTTGCTTTCCTATTTCTGGAGAAATCAAAATCGATCACTGTGGGAGAAACATGCAATCTTTAGGTCTGTACTACAAAGGCTAATGTCTTACCATTGCAAAGAGCATCAAAATTATGTGAGAATCGCCTACAAAATGTATGCTTTCTGTATAAAAATATGAGCAGACCTTTTGGGACCCAAACTTCTGTGTCAGCGCTTCTCCAAATTGGAAGCACATTAGTATCACCTGAGGAGTTTTAAAAATCCTGAGACCCAGCCCAGACTAATTAAATTGAAACCTCTGGTAGTGGGACCCACGGATGTGTGTTTTAAAAAACTCTCCAAATGATTTTGGGGTACAGCCACATTGGAGAGCTAGAGTTCTATGCCCTTAACCCTAAAGTTGTTGTTGTTTTTTAGCTGCTAACTCATGTCTGACTCTGTAACTCCATGGACCTCTAGCCCACCAGGCTCCTCTGTCCATGGTATTTCCCAGGCAAGAATACTGGAGCTGGTTGCTATTTCCTAGTTCAGGGGATCTTCCTAACCCAGGGACTGAACCCACGCCTCCTGATTGGCAAGCATTATAACCCTAAGTGGGATCCTTGAATTGGTGACACTGGCATCACCTGGGTTCTTTTTAGAAATGCAGAGTCCCAGATCCCCTGCAAACTAGTAAATCAGATTCTGCATTTTAAAAAGATCAGTAGTTGATTTATAAGCATATTAAACTTTGAGAAGTCCCGGCTTCTCAAAAGAAAAAGAATTCTCTGCTGATTAGGTAATTTTTTAACAGACTGAAATTAAGAGAGAGAAATAAAAATTATCCAAAATCTCACCATTGTTATTTCTTGCCTGTCTCTATAAATATACCATTTACATTATACTTTTGTACTTTGTATTTCATATGCATTATTCATGCACTTCATACAGTTCATATCTTCATTTTAGTTGTTGCTACATCATGGGACACTGCTTTGGGAGAATTTTTCCACAACCAATTGAAAAAGTATTTGTAGAAAGTCCTACAATGTGTTTATTATTTACATGTAATAAAATTCAATTATTATTTGAAATTCATTTTTCAAGTCACCAATATTAAATTAATTTTTTAAAGTCCCACTCATATCTGATCCTAGGGGTTCATGCCACTGGTCTTAGCCTCTAGCTTCAGTGGATATAAAAAAAGTGAGGAAAAAAATATTTTTTAATGATGAATCAAGACAGAACAACCTCAACCTGCAAATAACACTTATAGAGATATAATTTCCCTTTGTTTATTTTGTTATTCCCAGGTATCTTCATATTTCCCAAAATTCTTAAAACAAATCCATTCATTAAATTTGCTTTAAAGAACACTCAAACTTTTATGGAATGAAAGTGAAGGGGGGTGGTGGTTAATACTGAGCAGTTGTAGTAAAAAGAGAGTGTTATGAAATCAAGCTGTCTATTTTTATGGGCTGTTGAATTTTATGGACTTATAATATGCATCCAAGGAATTATGAAATGAAAGAAAATTGTTTGAATAACACTTTAGACTGACTCTCACTACTTCACTGTGCTAAGCAGAATGTGGGCTCCTGGGCAGTGTGGTGTAGAGATAGGGCTGGTCAACAGAAAAGAGGTCAGACCATCAAGGGACTGGGGCTTTGAAAGCACCACTAAGTCCCGGTTTGCTAAAGACAGTTCAGGTTGTTACTTGTCGTCATGGAATAACCTTAACACTGCTGTCTTTCACTTTTCAAAGTGCCCTGATTTAGAAATAAATTATATGATTTTACACAGAGAACACAAAATCCAGCTCCATTAATTTATGGGAGAGGAGTTTCTGAGTGGCTGACTGTACTCAGCAATAACAAACACATCTCTTGTCCTCTGGATGGAGTCCAAACTCTTTAGGGCACAATACAGAATCCTGCAGGATTGAGCCCTGGTTCCCGCTGAGTCTCTCTTCCTCTCTCTCTCTGCTTCCCCATATTTCTCTTTCACTTTTGCACTTGTTCACCTCTCATTATTTTATGTCGTATATTTGTGGGGACACACCAAAGTAGTATTAGTATTGTTTTCTCAATATTTTCAGCTACTCTCTTTCTTTTAGATACCGAAGAAGATTGAACCTACCAGCTTCTAGGTGATACCAGTTGATCACACTGAGTAGCAAGCGTGTAGGCGTTTTCTTCTTGAGCCATGTAGCAGAAGCTGAAAATAATTCCATTTTGGAAGTCATCCATTTTTATATGCTCTAGTTTCTGTAGGTCTATCGGATTGTCTTATTCCCATTTTTCTTTAATTTCACTTGTTTTTGTGGCTTGCTTTTCAAAGGTGAGGCATAAACGAATATTGAAATGCCAGGCATAGTGCTGGACGCTGGAGATCCAAGAGTCAATAAAACAGGGACCCTGCCCTGGGAGACTTCATCATCAGCGGGGAGAGTTGCACCAGTCCCAAGCAAGGAAAGAGGTGTGATATTTATGGGGACCTCTTGGAGACTCCAGCACTGGGTGCACGGACCAGAATGGTGAACACTAAAAATCAAAGGCTTGAAATAAGGGGAATCAAAATATACCCTGGAAAGACTTTTGGTAAGCCAGGCTGTTGTGACCTTGACAGTTTGCGGAGGCTTCTATTAGGCCAGGGGGAGTGTTATAGTTGGGTTGTTTGCTTTTAACTGCTATGGCCTGGGCAAGAGGCTTTAAACCAGTCACATGGTCTTCTGACCTTGGCGATTGACTATATGGAAGTGCCTATTACAAAAGTACTTGGCTGTGGTCAAACTGTGCAGAAGGCCCACATGAGTGCTGTGAGAATGGGCCCGGCTGAGCCAGAGAGCCTCAGTGGGGGACAGTGGGCCATAGAGTTCTTAGTGAAGAGGCACAGTGGAGGCAAGGATCCAATCAAACCGTGCGTTTCTGATCTCCACGTGCAGGCAAGGGAGCAAAGGCATGGGCCTGAGAGCCTCATCACGAAAGGATTGCAGGCTGGAGCTACAGCTGGGGCTGAGGCAAAGCGTTATTAGAGGAAAAGAGAACCTTCCAGCCTGTTAGGCATGAGTGAACAGAAACGATATCTGCTGTTTTGAGATGGTAAGGCACCCAGCTTCCGCAGGGACCTCTGAACCCTAAGCCGGTTTTGGATTTAAATTGTCAGTGGAAGCCTAGAGAGGCAGGGCCTTGATGGGCTGCCCCGAGTTCCATTCTGTACTTGGGACCAGGGATAAAAATGGGGAGACTGCAGGGACTTCACTGACGGTCCAGTGGTTAAGACTCCGCTCTCCCAATGCAGGGGGCACAGGTTCCATCCCTGGTTGGAGAACTAAGATCCTGCATGCCTGCAGGGTGTGGCCAAAAATAAAAAACAATAAAAAAAAGTGACTGTAGTTATATTGAAGTGGATTCACCTGGCAAGAGGCCCCGCCCATATGCCGTATCGCGTTGGCTCTGGCTTGGTTAATTACTCAGAACACAAGGAAACTCTGGATTGGTTAATACGGAAAACACGAGAACTCTTCCTCAGGTGTCCCGTTTCTGACCTGCAGAGAGCCCTGGTGGAAAGAGACGCTGCCGGTGCCCGCTCACATGGGAGTAAGGATGCTATACCACGACAAAGAACCTTTGTTCAACTTGGAATTATCGAAGCTGGAAACCAAGAGGTTTTAATAAACTCCATGGGAGAAAAAAAAAAGATACGACCTGGTGAGTAAGACTGCTACAGTTGTAGATTTCTAAAGCATTCTAGCTAAAGGGGCTGTTTCTGAAAAGTGATGAGGCATACATTATAGACCTTCTTCCCCAAAATTATAAATGGAAGAGTACCAACATTAATCTGTAAAGGAGAGATTTCTGGAGTCAAGTTCACAGGCTAAGAATTCTGAATAACTAGCACTGGCTGACAGTCAGTGAGGCTGAAGCCAGGATGTTCTCCATTTATCCTCTTTCCTCTAGATACTATTGAGTTTTTGTTGTCTTTGCAAATAATACTGAAGTTTGGGAACATAATTTTGAAGTTGTTCAGATTTGGTCATAAGATGAATTATAAGATTCTATATATTGTGGCTTCCCTGGTGGCTCAGTGGTAAATAACCTGCCTGCCAATGTAGGAGATGCGGGTTCCATCCCAGGGTCAGGAAGATCTGCTGGAGAAGAAAATGGCAACCTACTCCGGTATACTTGCCTGGGAAATCTCATGGACAGAGGAGCCTTGTGGGTTGCAGTCCATGGGGTTGCAAAGAGTCTGACAGGACTTAGTGACTGAGCACACACACATATATGATGTTTAATGTAAATTCTCAATTCTGGTTGTTAGCTAAGATGTCCATGTGGACTTACTTTGTTTGGAATAGCTAAAAGGTACTATAACTCAGTGGCTACACTTGCATTATGCGTTGAAGGCTGTTCTCTGCTTTGGAAATCTGGCTTGCTCTTCCTGGAATCCAAGCAATTGAACAAACTGAGAAGACATCCACATTACCATTACAGATACAGTATAATAAAAAGCATGCTGTGAGTTTATTTTAAAATTGAGTCTATGACTGCAGTCAGACTGCTCGCTAAGGATTTTAACACAGCTGAAATCCATTCTCTAGAGAGATTCTTTTGTGTTTCCCTTGATTCTACATCCGCTCTTTGAGTATCTGGATAATATCTGTGTGCATTCTGTTATGTTTATATCTTGCATTGTATACCAAATGTCTTCATTCATTAATCTGTGCATTAATATTGTTCCTTTACTAGTTGGTTAAATGTTTTTCCATTTGTTTCTTTGTATTTAAAAACATGTGTTTCCATTTGCCCCTTGGTGTTGATAAAAGGTTGGAGTTGGGAACTGAAACTGGGTGGATTTAGTTTTGCTTGAGTAGTAATAAGAATCAAGAGTTTACAATGATTTGAAATTGTAATATTTAAGGCATTAGAGTGGCAGCAGTAGACAACGTTGTGGCAAATATAAATGTTACTGTTTTTTGCTTTCTCTCTTTAATCAGAGGTTTTTTAGTCCTTAAAAGCCAGCTGCTGAGCAGGTTATTTCTGTGTTACTGCAAGCAGGAAGTGACTATTTTCAATCTCAGAGGCAATGGAGTGAGCTACCTCAGACACTTCCAGCAATCTCACCCAGTAAGGGTTAAAGGTACAAACCAAAATGTTTTCAAGGAAAGGCTTTTTGGTTTTAAGAAAATATTCTGCTTTTGTTTCCTTAAAAAAAAAAAAAAATCTCCCCAAAGGATTGTATCTGGGATACACTTTGTAGCATAGACTTTGTGTAAGATGCTTTTGTTATCTCTTTTCTCTTGTTCTGATTAGTAGGGCTAAGCCCCTGTAAATTTCAGACAGGAAACTTCCCTTTGCACTGCAGTTAATCCTTTAGGTCAGTCTTGTCAGCAGAGTGGACATGCACCACTTTTCCAACAGAGGGCAGTGTGTATTTGCTGAACAACGGAGCTCTCCTTGAGTTCCAAGGTGTGGAAAACTGTCCTCTGCAAAGAACAGAAAGGACACCAGGAAACAATTTCTTTCTTTCAATTCTGCTTCTTCTGTAACTTTGACTACAGATGCCATTTTTTTTTCTTTTGGTGAAAATTATTAAAAGAAAAACCCGAGACCCGTTTCCTTTCATGGGGGGATGCCCAAAGAAAAAGTGGAGAAAATAAAAGGCAAAATGCACAGAGTCCTAGGCACCCTGTCCGGCATGCCACCCAGATTTGCCCACTGCTGTGCCAGCCCTCTGGTCCTTTTACAGATACTTCTTGTCTGGAGATAAGAGAGTCCACGATGGGCTCTATCAATGCTGGGATTCCTTTTATACCTTATCTGTGCATTTTGAGTATTTCCTTGACAGCAAAGCACCTTGGAGTAAATTGTGAAATAAAATTTGTAGGTATGCTTAAGTGTTAGTCACTTAAAAGATGTTCAATTTGTCCACATAATGAGCTCTGAAACTACCTTCTTGGTCAGGAATCCTCATGAAATTGCAGTTGATTAATGTAAGAAAATGAATATTTATTGAATGTTTTAGTGGCTGGAATTAAAACCTTATACAGTTTATCCCATTTAGCTTTCATGACATCTTTAAGAAGTGGGCATTGTGAATATTATTTTATAGGGGAAGAGAGAGAGAGGCAAGATGACCTCTTTAAATCTTGGCCAGCAAACGACAGAACTAGGAATTGAACTTGGGACTGTCTGATGTCAAACGCCAGTTCATTCCCAGTTTCTCATCTTTATTACCCTTCTGTTAAAGGACTGGTTCTGAGAATTCTTGAGTACTAATGCTATTGCAATTTGAAATCATAGAAAACCTTGACTCAGTGTGTTGGAAACCTACCATATGCATGTAGGGTGGTCAGTCTTTCTCTTCTTCTCAGTGTATTTTTTAATTTTTTTCTCTGCCCTTAAAAAAATATGCTTTTTTCTATGGCTTCTTTTCTGCTATGTCTGGATGAAAAGGACCTATAGGCAAAAAAAAAAAAAAAATTAATATGTGGAAACTGAAGCTCAGCAAGTGGATCCAGAAGTTCTCTGTATTTATACAGATCTTCCTCAAATTTTGTAACTTGAAAATACCCAAAGTGGAAAATGCATTTAATACACCTAACTTACTGAACATCAGAGTTCAGTCTAGTCTATATGAAATGTGCTCAGAACACTTGTTAGCCTCCAGTCAGGCAAAATCATCTCACACAAAGCCTATTTTATAATGAAGTGTTGAATATCTCATGTAGATGACTGAAAACTGTACTGAAAATGAAAAACAGAATGGTTGTCTGGGTACAGAATGATTGTAAAGGCGTCAGCTGTTTATCCTTGAGATCATGTGGCTGGCTGGGAGCCACTGCCCAACATCACAAAAAATCCCTAGCCTGGAAAAAAATCTTAAAGCTTTTTCTGTCATTAAAGTTTCATATATAGTTAGAGAAGGGCTCCCCAGGTGGCACAGCGGTAAAGAATCCACCTGCCAATGCAGGAGACGCGGGTTTAGTCTCTGGGTTGGGAAGATCCCTAGAGAAGGGAACGGCAGCCCATTCCAGTATTCTTGCCTGGAGAATCCCATGGACAGAGGAGTCTGGAGAGCTTCAGTCCATAGGGTCACTTTTGGGGTTGGACACGACTAATCTGACCACACACACACACACACACACACACACACACACACACAGTTAGAGAAGCAATGGTATATACTAAAGGAAAGGGAAGAGATTTGCTAAAGCACCACTTCTAAAGGAATATTATCTCGACCTCCTGGAAGAAACAGCCAAAGAGGAGGCCAGTAGCAGAACTACTGAAAATTCTTGAGCAGAAAGCGAGTGAGCAACTGAGCACAGACCAGAGGGACTCAGGCTTCAGAAAGAAATCGATATGATCTCAGACATCCTCATCAGCTGCCAGACCACCAGACAGAGTGGGCGCAGATTGCATTAGCCTCTCCATTATTTGAATTTCTTTCCCCTAAACACGGCAGTCTGCCTTTTGAAGGGTATTCCTATTGTCACAGACAGCCTCTTGCCTTTTCCTTCCCCCACTTTTTTTTCCCATAATGAGTAAACACAGGTCCAGGCAGTCAGAGGTGGAAGCCAACTGAACACAAATGTTTTCAAAAAGCCTCTGGAATAAACATTGAAGTACTGTATTTCATAACCCTACACAAAACTGACAGTAGCCAGCTGTTGTCTGAACTAAACACCATCCTGAAGAGCCAAGAGCCATGAGGCAAAATGGGAGAAAGTGAAAAAACTCCTCTTCTACTGAACCATAGATGACAGATCAGCCAAAAAGGACCCTGGAGGGAGCAAAAGTCAATGAGGCGAAAGTCCTTGCAAATGACCCCTGCCTGCTTCCCTTTACCTCTCTAGAAATCATGCACCCACATGGCCTTTGATTTGTGTAGCATCCAAATGCAGTCTCTTCCTTTAGGATTCTATGTATTTATTCATGGAATCTTGCAATACCTAGATCTCCTATCTCTAACTTTCCCCCAGTTTGGGGATTTTACTTACAGTTTTTCCCTTATCCTGTTTTCTGTCTTTCCATCTCTTCGCCTCTTTGGCTTCCTCAAAGCACGAAAATTAAGAAAAACTTGAGAACTCTTGTTATTCTCACTTTTATGTACTCAGTGATCAGAAAAATTTTCTCAGCTGCTGAAAGGCTTTCTAAACTAACCCTGTAAGTAGCTCTTCTCAGAAAACAGAAATTAACAATTATTTAAAATAGAAGTCCTGTTTGGTAATAGACGGAACTCTGAGAATTTTGTTTGGCCTAAGGTGAGAAATAATGAATTTCAAGGCTCTTTTTAAAAATATTGGTTTGTAGTAAGAGTAGAGGTGTGTGCTTGTTCTTGTTCAGTTGCTCAGTTGTGTCTGACTCTTTGTGACCCCATGGACTGCAGCACGCCAGGCTTCCCTGTTCTTCATCCTCTCCCGGAGTTTCCTCAAATTCATGTCCATTGACTTGGTGATGCCATCCAACCATCTCATCCTCTGTTGTCGCCTTCTCCTGCTGCCTTCAGTCTTTCCCACCATCAGGGTATTTTCCAGTGAGGCACTTCTTCACATCAGGTGGCCAAAGTATTGGAGCTTCAGCCTCAGCATCAGTCTCTTCAATGAATATTCAGGATTGATTTCTTTAGGATTGACTGGTCCTCGGCAGTCAGTCCTAAAGGATGTGTTGTAGGCAGCTATTTTATTAAAACACCATAAAGTTTATTTTCTGAGTATGTGTGTGGGTATATGTGAAGGTGTACATTTGGGAGCTATGCATTAATAGGAAAAGGTTTGAAAGTTCAATTTTCTTTTATTCTTAATTTTATTTTATTTTTTAACTTTACAATATTGTATTGGTTTTGCCATATATTGAAATGAATCCACCACAGGTATACATGTGTTCCCCATCCTGAACCCTCCTCCCTCCCCATACCATCCCTCTGGGTTGTCCCATTGCACCAGCCCCAAGCATCCAGTATCGTGCATCGAACCTGGACTGGCAACCCGTTTCATATATGATATTATACATATTTCAATGCCATTCTCGCAAATCATCCCACCCTCTCCCTCTCCCACAGAGTCCAAAAGACTGTTCTATACATCAATGTCTCTTTTGCTGTCTCGTATACAGGGTTATTGTTACCATCTTTTTAAATTCCATATATATGCGTTAGTATACTGTATTGGTGTTTTTCTTTCTGGTTTACTTCACTCTGTATAATCGGCTCCAGTTTCATCCACCTCATTAGAACTGATTCAAATGTATTCTTTTTAATGGCTGAGTAATACTCCATTGTGTATATGTACCAGAGCTTTCTTGTCCATTCATCTGCTGATGGACATCTAGGTTGCTTCCATGTCCTGGAAGAGACACGTGTACCCCAATGTTCATCACAGCACTGTTTACAATTTTCTTTTATAAAAAAAGGTAGCATCATTTTTCGACAACCCTGGTGGTCTGGTGGCTAAGACTGCATGTCCAATGCAGGGGGCCTGGGTTCAATATCTGGTCAGAGAATTAGATCCCATATGCCATAACAACAGAACAATAGAATGGGAAAGACTAGAGATTTCTTCAAGAAAATTAGAGATATTAAGGGAACATTTCATGCAAAGATGGGCACAATAAAGGACAGAAATGGTATGGACTTAACAGAAGCAGAAGCTATTAAGAGGTGGCAAGAATACACAGAAAAAATATACAAAAAAGATCTTCTTGACTCAGATAATCACAATGGTGTGGTCACCCACCTAGAGCTAGACATCCTGGAATGTGAAGTCAAGTGGGCCTTAGGAAGCATCACTACGAAGAAAGCTAATGGAAGTCATGGAATTCCAGTTGAGCTATTTCAAATCCTAAAAGATGATGCTGTGAAAGTACTTCACTCAATATGCCAACAAATTTGGAAAACTCAGCAGTGGCCACAGGATTGGAAAAGGTCAGGTTTCATTCTAATCCCTAAGAAAGGCAATGCCAAAGAATGTTCAAACTACCACACAATTGCATTCATCTCACACGCTAGCTCAACATTCTCCGTCAGGCTTCAACAGTATGTGAACCAAGAACTTTCAGATGTTCAAGCTGGGTTTAGAAAAGACAGAGAAAACAGAGATTAAATTGCCAACATCTGTTGGATCATTGAAAAAGCAAGAAAGTTCCAGAAAAACATCTACTTCTGCTTTATTGACTATGCCAAAGCCTTTGACTGTGTGGATCACAACAAACTGTGGAACATTCTTAAAGAGATGGGAAAAACAGAGCACCTGACCTGCCTCTTGAGAAATCTGTATGCAGGTCAAGAAGCAACAGTTAGAACTGGACATGGAACAACAGACTGGTTCCAAATTGGGAAAGGAGTACGTCAAGGTTGTATATTGTCACCCTGCTTATTTAGCTTATACGTAGAGTACATCATGCAAAATGCCAGGCTGGAAGAAGCACAAGCTGGAATCAAGATTGCTGGAAGAAATATCAATAACCTCAGAAATGCAGATGCCACCACCCTTATGACAGAAATCGAAGAAGAACTAAAAAGCCTCTTGATGAAAGAGGAAAGTGAAAAAGTTGACTTAAAACTCAGCATTCAGAAAACTAAGATCATGGCATCTGGTCTCATCACTTCATGGGAAACAGATGGGGAAACAATGTAAACAGTGACAGATTTTATTTTCTTGGGCTCCAAAATCACTGCAGATGGTGACTGAAGCCATGAAATTAAGATGTTTGCTCCTTGGAAGAAAAGCTATGACCAACCTAAACAGCATACTAAAAAGCAGAGAGATTACTTTGCCAACAAAGGTCTGTCTAGTCAAAGCCATGTTTTTTCCAGTGGTCATGTATGGATGTGAGAGTTGGACTATAAGAAAGCTGAATGCCAAAGAATTGATGCTTTTGAACTTGTGGTATTGGAGAAGACTTTGAGAATCCCTTGGACTGTAAGGAGATCCAACCAGTCTATCCTAAAGGATATCAGTCCTGCATATTCATTGGAAGGACTGATGCTAAAGCTTAAACTCCAATACTTTGGCCACCTGATGAGAAGAACTGACTCCTTAGAAAAGACCCTGATGCTGGGAAAGATTGACAGTGGGAGGAGAAGGGGATAACAGAGGATGAGATTGTTGGATGGCATAACCGACTCGATGAACATGAATTTGAGTAACCTCCGGGAGTTGATGATGGACAGGGAAGCCTGGCGTGCTGCAGTCCATGGGGTTGCAAAGAGTCAGACATGACTTAGTAACTGAACTGAACCAAAAAACATAGCATGTCTTTGAATCCATTCTTGTTAAGAGGAGACAGAGACTTACGAGGCCATGAAGTGTAAAGGAGAAGGGGTGTGTCTTTAAAAATGTGGTCTACAACATGGTAAGATACTGGGGCTTAGTAAGAAGTATATCTGTTAAGCCAGGATCCTGTGTTGACTCTGTCCAAGAAATAGTCCCTGTTGCCTGCTGTTGACTTTCAAGTTGGCTACTATTCTGTGCTCTGGTCCAGTCACCCTATGATGTCTTTAAAAGCACCGATACGAGTTCACTGCATGCACCTGCCTTATAGTGGTGATACTTTGATGGATGCAGAGGAGGGACAGTAGCCAAGTGTAAGTTACACTGAAGGACTTTCTAGAGGGTCCAAAAGAGGAAGACAGACACAAAAATGGGGACAATGGAAAAGTTCTGAGAGATCATTGAAAGCAGAAGTTCATACAGGGAAGTAATGAGAACAAAGAACACCACCCTCACCTCAATCTGCAGGTGCTCCAGGAGAGTACAGATCGTACCACAGTGTATGGAATGAGGGCCTAATTATCCAATGAATTAGAGATAAAAAAGACCCCTGAGAGCTGTGGATACCTAATTATATTTGTTTATATATAAATTTTTCTTTTTCTTTTTTTTTTTTTAGCTTGGTGTGAAGTTGTTTATCAGCTTTGAATTTCCTCTGCTGAATGTTGTCCTAAATTAAGTTGGGACTTAAGGTGATTTTTAGTTTGATTATCATTTAATTTTCAGGTGGACATTTAGCCCTTGTTTTGCATTTTAATAGAGAAATGTTGAGTTTTTTTAAGGTCAGTAGTATCCACTTAAAAGTTTTAACATGCTCCAGTTTATCTTTTAACACCTGGTATTATGGGAAACATACGCATCCTAGAAAAGAAGTGGGTGAGAGGACAGGGATGGAAGTCTATAAATCATCATCATATGACTATTAACAACTCATTTTTTTAAATTCAGAAAGTATATAAAAGTAAATTTAAGAGTTTATTTGAGGAAACATTGGTTCAAATTGAGCAACATCCCATCTAGCAGATAGAAAGGCGTTCCAAGGAGCCGTACAAAATGCAAGACTTTATAGGCTGAAAGAAGCAAGAGCAAGGAAGTTATACCAGGCAAAAATCAGGTTGGTTATTACAAGATTGTTTTTGGTGACAGAGGCTTAGCATAAGCAACTCTATTTTAGCATCCCCCCCTTTAAATTCTGGTATACATAATTCTTTATTGCTGTGAAAAACAAAAGACAAGCTTGTCATTTCTCACACCAGCTATTGTGAAAACACATGATATAAGAATGGACACATGATACAAGAATGGAAAAAGTACTATTAAAATAAATAAATTAAAAAAAAAAAGAATGGAAAAAGTAAAGTCTTTTTCTGCTCCCTAGGTCCTGCTATGATGCTGTAACGTAGAATTTTTTATTCAGAAAAAACATTTTGATGAGCTAACTCTGTTTTTGTTTATTCAGTATGCCCAAACTCTTTCCTCATCATCATACTTGCGGACTTACGTCTTTTCCCTTCCCAGTTATGATCATGGTGCTGATGGTTTAGTTGCTCAGTCGTGTCTGACTCTTTGCCATCCCACTAGGCTCCTCTGTCCATGGGATTTTCCAAGGCAAGAATACTGGAGTGGGTTGCCATTTCCTTCTCCAGGGGATCTTCCCAACCCAGGGATCGAACCTGGCTCTCCTGCATTGCAGTCGGATTCGTCACTGACTGAGCCACCACAGAATCCGTCATTGACACCTTTGAATGTTTCCACCTGGAGATATTCTACAAGTTGGCAAAGTTTCCTGATTTATTACTGTTTGTTTTATTTTACAGTGAAACATTTACTTCCTCCAATTTTATTTACTTAATCTTTCTTTAGGGATTTATACTTTGAGTTTGAACCTCCCTGGTACTTCCTCCTTGTCATTTGTCTGACTGTCACCGTAGACTTTTCTGTCTTCCAGTTCTGCTTTGGGTTGGCAGAACAGTCACATTGTGATGATTGCTTACCCCATACTTTGCATTGTTCTCAGGTTCTCTTCCTGTTCCTGGCACATCTACTTAAACATTTTCACTATTTTCTTCCATGTGTTTGTTCTTTAGGTGAATGTGCCAGATTGAAGACTCCTCTTTGGCAGAGGTCGATCTCATTCCTGCCCGTTGGCATTTCTTACTGGTGCATCACTCATCTCTCTGGCTTTGGGTTCTCTGGTGCATGGCAGGGTTGTTACTGGGCACTTCTGATGACTGCACCTGCCACTGGTCTCTGGTTCAGAACATTGAGATTGCTTGAGCAGTGCTAACCATGACCTCCTATCTCATAGTGGATGGAGTTGCCTATTGTAAAAAAGGTCAAGTTTGGCCTTCAGTTCTCTCTCTGTGGTGTGTTTGGGTAACTTCTTTTCAGAACAAACAGATACAGAGTTCCCTTGAATTAAGTTGTGTATCTTACTGACGTAAGTGACTATAATTCTGGGTGGATAGTGCTGGGTTGGGGGTTATGTATTGCAAGAAGGAACGAATGAAGCAGATTCAAAGATGAGCCCTTTTAACTCTATATTCTTTGCAGGATCAGTTTGATTAATAAGTAGAATGTGACTTTCAGAGCTTCAATTGGTAGAAACCTTTCATCTGCTCCATAGTTAAGCTGAGTACATATTCTGATTTGCTCAGGTTTTCACCCCTTATCCTGGCATTTTGGCCATTTATCTCAGATTTTCTACTTTCAAATAAAATTTTTATTATTAATAGCTGCATTAAAATAAGCCATGATACAAAATCCAAAATTACTAGGTATACAAAGAAAAGGAAATTGTAACCCTAAAAGGAGTCCATTACAGATGGCGCTAATGGTTAAGAACCCACCTGCCAATGCAGGAGCCTTAAGAGATGTGGATTCAGTCCCTGGGTTGGGAAGATCCTTTGGAGAAGAGAATGTCAGCCCACTCCAGGATTCTTGCCTGCAGAGTCCCGTGGACAGAGGAGCCCAGTGGGCTACAGTCCATAGGGTCTCAAAGAGTTGGACACGACTGAAGTGACTTAGCATGAGCATGCAGAGACCAGCACCCTTCTCCAAAGGAGCTAGGGCACTTGTAGCAATAACACAAATTTAAAATGAAGTGCCTGAGAAGAATTTTACAAATTTTTTTATTGGAGTAAGATATGCTTATACTCTAAAAATGAAATACTCTGTGAAGCACCAGAAAGTGCAGCAGTTCGTAAACACCCTCTGCACACTCCAGGACTTTTCTCAGAAGACAATTTCTTCTTTTAGGCATTCTTTCATTATTTAGAAATATGATCTCATATTTACATGTCATTTTTCTGAACTGATACTGTGTTTCTTGAATTTTAGAATGTAAATGTAGACATCCTTAGTTAAGCCATTGTATAAGTCAATTGTTATAAAACATAATGATTATCACTAAATGTGGAATTAACGAATATATTTAAATCTATACCTACTTCTAAGTACTATAATCAAAACAGGTAAGATAGGAAAAATAATTACCAGCCATCACTATATTTGCAGAGTTGAATTTCTTGCTAGGAGGCAAAATTTACAAATTTCTCTTCCAATACCAGATTTTCATTTTAGTTGTACAATATTATAATTAGTTAAAGCAATGATAATTGAGTATTACATATTTTTTTATCAGGTCAGCTTCTTGATCATAGGAATTATCAATGGATCAGGATTTTAACTTCAGGGGCTTTGAAAAATTTAATGGCTTTTCATTCCTTCTCTCTTCCATCTGAAATAATCAAACCTAACGTGTTATACGGTGAAGAATTCTGAGCTTAAGGAATGAGATTTAAGTTTCAGTTTTGTTATTGACTGAGTCAATGATTTTAGCAAAATAATGAATGGTATTTTCTTCGATGAATAAAACAATGCAAGCCTATTGTAAAGATTAGATGGGAAAGCACATCTGAATGAAAATATCATTATATCTTGCTTAATGTAATAATTCATTATATATACATATAATACTCAGAATTGCTAGTATGGCAATGTGAGATAATCCTGTTTTTTAGTTTAAACCATATTGTTTAAATGTTGAGAAACTTCATATTTTTTGAGTTCCAACTGTAATTAAGAATTGGAAGATTTCCCTTTGAGGGAATGCTTGTTTCTGGAGGGTACTGTGGCAGGCAGGAGACTACATTTTGATGTAATTCCTAGATGAATTGACAGAACTGTCATTACAGAAATGTTCATAGGTGCCCTGCTGCTGCTGCTGCTAAGTTGCTTTAGTCATGTCCAACTCTGTGCGACCCCATAGACGGCAGTCTACCAGGCTCCCCGTACCTGGGATTCTCCAGGCAAGAACACTGGAGTGGGTTGCCATTTCCTTCTCTAAGGCATGAAAGTGAAGTCACTCAATTTTGTCCGACTCTTCACGACCCCATGGACTGCAGCCTACCAGGCTCCTCTGCCCATGGGACTTTCCAGGCAAGAGTACTGGAGTGCGGTGCCATTGCCATAAGTACCAAATGGTTCACACCTCCATGAAGTAGGTGGAGCATATGGAAAGCGCAGAGTTGTAGATGCTCAATATTTCTGAATGAAAATAGGGGATTCCATCCATCCATAATCCACATTCACTGTTAACACTTTAGGGCAGGATTTAGCTAAGCAGATTAGTAATAAAGTTGAATGTGAAAATAGAAGTCTTGTAACCTATTGTTAAGGAAATTTGTTTTCAAAGCTATTTGATAATCCTCTGGTCAGACTGATATGAGACTGTATGTTTTTATAAACAGAATATTTTATTTTCTCTTTATTCCTTAAATTATAGGAGTAACTTATTACATTATTGAAGCAGAATATTCAAATAACATGACAGCATATAGAATAAAATGTATGCCATAGGCTGAATGTTTATGTCTCTTCAAAATTCATGTGTGGAAGCCTAACCCCTTATGTAACAGTGTTTGGAGATAAGGCCCTTGGGAGTTTAACAGGTCATAAGGGTGGAGCCCTCACATGTAGGATCAGTGACCTTATGAAGAAGGACTCTTGAGAAACCTATATGCATGTCAGGAAGCAACAGTTAGAACTGGACATGGAACAACAGACTGGTTCCAAATAGGAAAAGGAGTACATCAGGGCTGTATATTGTCACCCTGTTTATTTAACTTATATGCAGAATACCTCATGAGAAACGCTGGGCTAGAAGAAGTACAAGCTGGAATCAAGATTGCTGGGAGAAATATCAATCACCTCAGATATGCATGTGACACCACTCTTATGGCAGAAAGTGAAGAGGAACTAAAAAAAAAAGCCTCTTGATGAAAGTGAGAGAGGAGAGTAAAAAGTTGGCTTAAAGCTCAACATTCAGAAAACAAAGATCATGGCATCTGGTCCCATCACTTCATGGCAAATAGATGGGGAAACAGTGGAAACCGTGTTAGACTTTATTTTGGGGGGCTCCAAAATCACCACAGATGGTGACTGCAGCCATGAAATTAAAAGACACTTACTCCTTGGAAGGAAAGTTATGACCAAAACTAGACAGCATATTAAACAGCAGAGACATTACTTTGCCAACAAAGGTCCATCTAGTCAAGGCTATGGTTTTTCAGCAGTCCTGTATGGATGTGAGAGTTTGACTGTGAAGAAAGCTGAGCATGGAAGAATTGATGCTTTTGAACTGTAGTGTTGGAGAAGACTTTTGAGAGTCCCTTGGACTTCAAGGACCAACCAGTCCATTCTAAAGGATATCAGTCCTGGGTGTTCTTTGGAAGGACTGATGCTAAAGCTGAAACTCCAATACTTTGGCCACCTCATGCGAAGAGCTGACTCATTGGAAAAGACCTTGATGCTGGGAGGGATTAAGGGCAGGAGGAGAAGGGGGCGACAGAGGATGAGATCGCTGGATGGCATCACCGACTTGATGGTCGTGAGTTTGAGTGAACTCCGGGAGTTGGTGATGGACAGGGAGGCCTGGTGTGCTGCGATTTATGGGGTCGCAAAGAGTCGGACACGACTGAATGACTGAACTGACTGAAAGAAGAACTCAGAGAGCTCCCTCTTCCCTTCTGTCAGGTAAGATTTCAGAGAACCAGGAAGAGTGAGTCCTCACCAGGTACTGTGTCTGCTGATGTCTTGATCGTGGACTTTGCAGCCACGAGAACTGTGAGAATTAAATTCATGTGGTTTAAAAATCAGTCAGTCTGTGGTCTTTTGCTATTGCAGCATAAACACACTACGACAATGTACAAATCCTCTTATTAGCCTCTTCTTTCCATTCCCCTCCCCAGAGGTAATCACTGCTAATATTTTTAATATTCCAATTTTTTCTATGATTTCACATGTACATCGTGTACATGTACATCATATTCTTTGTAGACATTGGTACTTCCAAGTAAAGGAAGGCTGCTCTAAGGTTTCTCCCTATCCTCCTCATCGTCCCTCCTCTCTACTCAAAGGAAAGCAGATTGTCAAATCAGAGCATCCTTAAATTCATTGCTGATCTACACCATACTTGCTATGTGAACTTCAGCATATTTCTTCAATTTTCCAATCTCACAGTTTACTCACCTTTGGAATCAAAGTGAGAACACTGTGCAACGTTTTGTAAAGAATACATTAGGGAGGAGTTGTGGGTTGTTGGAAAATAAAAATAAAATACTGTACGTATAACTGCTAGCATAATGCAGCAGCAGTATGTTTCTATCTTTCCTTCTTTGTCTTAATCAGTTTTCTTTTCTTCCTTTGCTAATTACTATTGTGTTAAGGATGGATTAAAAAAAGAGAACGGATTGCTTTCTCCTTGAGAAAGATATTGTGTCTGTAGTGTTAAAAATTATCAGGGCAAAGTGAAGAGGGACATCTCTAACCTTTTAATTCATAGAAATTTAAAATTGGACAGATGCAAATAGAAGATCATTTAGTCTGATATTTCTCTCTCTCTCTCTTTCTAATTTCCTCTTCTGAGTAGTGTTGTTTAAATGAGATCTGACTGGAGCTGCTGGTGGGGAGGTGGTGTGTGTGGACAGAACAGAGTCTCACTGCTTAGCTGCTTCTTTATTTGCTGAAGAATCTAAGGTCCCAAATTCTATATTAATCTGAAAGATGACCCATCTGGTCCAAACTCTCTCATCTGTCAGATGAGGAAAGTCCTGTAGACTTTTCATTTCAGTCAGTGATCACCAAAATTTAGGGCATTCAGCCTGCTTGGAAATGATCATTTTTGACCTTTCAAACTTGCATACCCCACACCTTTAAAAATCGCATCAATGATGCTGAATCTGCAGGTGTTCATGTTCATGTCCAGTTTCCAGGACAGCAGAGGGGAGCCAGTGACCTCTTCAGTGGTTTATCAAACACCCCTCAATTTTATTCTGGCATTTAATCTACCACAGAAACCATTTATTGCTTCATCTTCCTGAGTAACGTGGACACTGTCACTTAATTAACTTACCATTTGAGTGCATGTTTAAAACTGTCAGGTGGGAAGTAAATTTAGTGCTGTCTTATGATTAATAAAATGTTAAAAGTCTTTTTTTGTGAGAGCCAAGTAGCTGGCACCTCAACAAAAACGGCTAGGTTTGTTGATTGTTATTTTGGTTACTGTAATTATGTGGACTGGCAGGAAAAAAGCTGCATTTATTTGTGCTTTTTATATATTTGTTTTTAAGACAAGTCAGTATGTGTATGTTGGTGGTGTGTGCAGTTGATTAAACATAGGATTACATCATATCTTAACAGGTGAAATGAATTATTGTGCCCTTCATAGGACGGGGGAGCCTGGTGGGCTGCCATCTATGGGGTTGAACAGAGTCAGACATGACTGAAGTGACTTAGCAGCAGCATAGGTATGCTTTGAAAAGAAATGCCTCAGGTCCTAGAATTGATAATTGTATATTTATTGAGTGATTATTTATGCTAAGTGCAGACCTAGGCTCATTTACTTATGTTGTTCCAACTAAACTTCCAAGAAATCTGAGAAATAAGCATTATTTTTCCCATATTACAGATAAGGAAACAAAGCTCTGAGATGTTCAGTTGTTTGCACAAGGTCACATACCTAATATTGACTGAAATAATATCAAAATAGTGAGTTTTATGTCTAAAATCAGTACTTCTAAAGAATAAGTAAAATCAGTACTTCTTTTTATTCCAGTGGGAAAATTGCTTTGATTAAACCCAGTGAAATTGTTATGCTTTTGCAGCAAATATACTTGAAGGCCTTGGTCATTGTTTATTTTTCCTCCTGCTTCATGCCCCACTCACAAAGGGATTTGGACTGGGGATTCCCAAGATCACTTCTGTGTTTGGTGATTTGCTAAAAAGAAACACAAGACTCAGCATATAGTTGCACACATGGCTAAGATATAATGAAAGGATAAAAAAGCAAGATAAGCAAAGCTCATGGCTCATGGGCAGTCTGGAGAAAACCCGAGACACTTTCAAAACTCCTCTCCTAGTGGAGACACGGTAGATGCGCTTAATTCCTCCAGCAATGAGTTGCGACAGTGTGTGAGTCTGGTTTACAGAAAAGCTCATTAAAGACTCAGCACTCAATGCTTTTTGGTAATAGTTACAAAGGTACTCTGATTAGCACACACCAAAATTCCACAAGGACAGTAAGTGTTCTGAGTAAGCCACATTGTTTGCATAATTTAGGCACAGTGAGATGTTCTTATCCTTTAAAGAAAGTTTTACAGCAGAGTAGGGAAATTTAACCAATCAAGTTTCCAGATGTTGGTTAGGGGCCGTGTTTATAAGAAGGCCTTGTAAAGTATAGCAATCTCAGGGCTAGTATGTTAATTCTCACACAGGATTTGAATAAGGTTTTTGAATGATCCCAAATTAAGTTATTATGTCATTTGTAATTCTTGAAATTGAATCAGAAAAGGAGTAAGGCTCATGCCTTGGAGTGCTGAAAGGGACTTGAAACATGTGAGAAATATATCAAAATATCATTCATTTAGAGATTTTATCCCTTCCTTTATGTATTTATTCTCAAAGTATTTACTGACTTACTGTGTTAGGTCAGTTCTCCACAGCAAAGGAAAAGGACAGTTTTCTTTCCAATCCCAAAGAAAGGCAATATCAAAGAATGTTCAAACTACCATGCAAATGCACTCATCTCACACACTAGCAAGGTAATGCTCAACATTCTCAAAGCCAGGCTTCAACAGTACATGACCCGTGAACTTCCAGATGTTCAAGCTGGATTTAGAAAAGGCAGAGGAACCAGAGATCAAATTACCAACATCCATTGGATCATTGAAAAAGCAACAGAGTTCCAAAATAATATCTACTTCCGCTGTATTAACTTCATCAAAGCCTTTGACCGTGTGGATCACACCAAACTGTGGAACATTCTTGAAAAGATGGGAATAGCAGACACCTGATCTGCCTGCTGAGAAATCTGTATGCAAGTCAAGAAGCAGCAGTTGGAACTGGACATGGAACAACAGACTGGTTCCAATTCAGGCAAGGAGTACATCAAGGCGGTATATTGTTACCTTGCTTATTTAACTTCTATGCAGAGTACATCATGTGAAATGCTGGGCTGGATGAAGCACAAGCTAGAATCAAGATTGCCAGGAGAAATATCAATAACCTCAGATATGCAGATGCCACCACCCTTATGGCAGAAAGCGAAGAAGAACTAAAAAGCCTCCTGATGAAAGAGTAGAGTGAAAAAGTTGGCTTAAAGCTCAACATTCAGAAAACAAAGATCATGGCATCTGGTCCCATCACTTCATGGGAAATAGATGAGGAAACAATGAAAACAGTGACTTTTGGGGGGCTCCAAAATCACTGCAGATGGTGACTGCAGCCATGAAATAAAAAGACGTTTGCTCCTTGGGAGAAAAGTTATGAGAAACCTAGATAGCATATTCAAAAGCAGAAACATTACTTGACCAACAAAGGTCTGTCTAGTCAAAGCTATGGTTTTTCCAGTAGTCATGTATAGATATGAGAGTTGGACTATACAGAAAGCTGAGCGCCAAAGAATTGATACTTTTGAACTGTGGTGTTGGAGAAGACTCTTGAGAGTCCCTTGGACTGCAAGGAGATCCAACCAGTTCATCCTAAAGGAAATCAGTCCTGAATATTCATTGGAAGGACTGATGCTGAAGCTTAAACTCCAATACTTTGGCCACCTGATGCAAAGAACTGACTCATTGGAAAAGACCCTGATTCTGCAAAGATGGAAGGTGGGAGGAGAAGGAGACAGCAGTGGATGAGATGGTTGGATGGTATCACTGACTCGATGGACATGCGTTTGAGGAAAATCTGGGAGTTGGTGATGGACAGGGAGGCCTGGCGTGCTGCAATCCATGGAGTTGCAAATAGTCAGACACAACTGAGCTGAACTGTGTTAGGTGACATCAGAGAACAGTGATAAAGATCATAGGCTCTGCATCCAGATGCCTGGGTTTAAATTCTAGCACTGCCATGAGTTACATGAGTTCATGAGTTACATGACCTTTGACAAGTTTCTTAACTTTTCTATGGTCAGGTTTTCTTATCTGTATCCTAGGTGCCACCTTGTAAGATTAGGGAAGGTAAGAAGCTGTCTGGTACTTGGTAACTGAAGAGAACAACATAGATGGTAGAGGCAAACAAGTATGGGATTACCTTAGAGAGTGATCGCTGCTTCAGTGGGCAAAATTTGACATGCTTTGAGAGCACATGGGAGAAACTGGTACAGTTTGGAGGAAGGTCTTAACTTAAGGCCTGTTTCATAGCAGGTCAAAGGAACATCACAGTTAGAAGGCATTGGGTAGAGAAATTGGTGTGTTTGAATAAAAAATAATAAGTGGTATGTCTGGAAGATAGACGAACTTGTAGAGACAAGCAGAGACCATATAGTGAAGAGTCTTACCCATCCTGTTAGGAAATTTTTACTTGGCATGAGAATAATGAGGCATCCTAGGAGAACCAGCGCCTTTTGGAAACAAGTCAGCATGACCCTCATAGAACTTTCTTCTAGAACTTTCTTCTAGAACTTTCTTACTGAAGATTGCATTGGCAGCTTCTCTTTTCAAAAGACAGTCCTGACTCCTCTTTCTCTGCACTTCTCTCTGGGTAGAGGTCAGGAACATTCTGGGCTGAGTTGAGACAGTTTTAGGGACTGCCAACAATAGATCAGATCGGTTTCAATCTGCCTCATCCTATGAGAAGTATGCATGTGAAAATAACAGAAGGACAGAATGGGGAAGTTTTATTTTATTCATGTCTAGCAAAGGAAGCCAAGGAAGCCACCTCTAAGCACTAATACATTAGTGCTCACTGAACTGAGGCAGAGTGCAGCCCTAGACTGAAGCCCAGTGGAAGATCATTTCCATGTGTTATGGGAAGGCTCTCATTCTGCAGTCTCTTGGCTTCCTACATTTTTTGACTGATGGTTTATTCCTCCCAATTATTAGTATCTCTTAAAACTTTATGTTATTTGTTTTTTCAATCTTTTTTTCACACACAAATGCATACAGGAAATGATTTATAATGAGAGCACCAGCTATAATAATGGGTCTGTCATTGTTTGTGGGGTAAAGGGAAATGGAAATTAGTAATTTCCTGCTGCTTTTGCTGATTTTACTTTGGTAATAATGCCACTTTATGTGAGATACATGTTTCCATTTGGTTCTAAGTGAAAATATCATCTTAAGCTAATTTTATACAACATATAACCATTAAACTAAATTTTCTAATTGCTTTTTAGTGTGAGGCCACTGTAGTACATCTTAGACAAAAGGGTTCTCAGCCAAACCCCCGTATTTTACAGAGGTCCTTTATGTTTTTCTGTCTCTCTCACATTTATGGAGGGATATACAAGCAACTCTGCCACAAGCAGTTAGCCTAGAGAAGCCTACTGTGCCAAGCATTTCATCTCACATTCAGCACTGACCAGCCAGGGTGAATTGTCTCCATATCTTTTGCCCCATGACTTTGAAATAAAAGGTAGTTAAGTAAATACAGTGAATGTGAGTTGGTCTGCTGCTGACAGTACAGATGGACCCTGCTTCAGAGACTGGAGCAATGGAAGCACTTTAATAGATAAAAGGCAAGTCAATTTAAGTGTCAGCTTTCCCTCTGTTTTCATGAACGTGAAAGATCTTGCATAATGAAGAAAGTTTCCCATATAAATGTCTGTATTCTGGCTTCTTATTCTAATGCGTGTTTCTCATGAATTAGCACAGTTTTGGCATTGCATATGGCATCTGAGGAACATTTCGTAGGTCTATACCTTGCTGCCTGATGTGGAAGCCAATAGCTATAGAAGACTATTGAAATAAAGTACCATTAACATTTAGTTCCTCAGTTGTACTAGCCACATTTCAGGTGCTCATTCTGCACACATGGCTAGTGGCTAGGATACGGATGACACAGTTATGGGACATTTCCATCATGGCAGTTCTGTTGAACCACACTTGCCTAGATGTAATGTGTATTTCAATTCTTTATCAGTGCTGTATGCTGGCACCTGTATAGACACTGCATACTAGAATTATTAATATGAATAGTTAGAATTAAGTATTTAATTTTCTTGTAAGTTTTAAAAATCTAGGCATGTGTTATGTTGGCCTCCCTCTGTGCTTTTCCCCAGAGCCTCACAAATAGCAGCTGAGGTCCAGAGGCCCTTGTCCTTTCTTAAGATGACCTGTATATTAGGAATACTGATTTCTGTGGGTCTTTTGCTAATTGCACTATTCTGAAATCTTTGGCCATGTGTGAACTGGATCCATGATGACAGTGAGTGGAAACATAACCACTTGAAGCTGTAATTTTGTCATACAACTCACCTAATAAATAATTTCAATACTACAGATAATCTTTCATTAAATATATCTTAGTAATTGGTGTGCTAAGACATTCTGGCATGGCTTGGTGAGATCCGTGTTATGGTAGTGCCTCTTGGGTTTGCTAATCATATTCCATATTGTGACCATTGAAGATGGCAAAATATAATTTCCACTTGACTTTGATTTTAGGGCGGTGAGTATTGCAGGAACTTAGAGATGGATTCCATTTTATTTCATGATTAATTCTCTCACTTTCTTTCCAACACCACGCAAACACACAGACGAAATTGCACTTTTTCTGTAAAGGAAGAAAAGATATTTGGCTGTAGGAATGACTGACTGACAATGTCATGGTCACTGCGGTGTGTCTGTCACATGATCTTTAGCTTGCTTTAAATCCTATTGTATGGTTTTTACCCTAAGAGAACATCTCAGCATGCAAGTTTCATAGAGGGGTTTGTTTGGGGGAAATAATACCAACAAGTCTGAAATCTTTACATCAAGTGATGAATTTTTTCCCTTCCACTAAGACCATGAGGACCTATCAAATAGGAAAAAATTTTTTGTTCTTGTTGTTTTGTTAGAGACCTAAACACCCTCCGTGTATTTAAGGAAACCTATAGAAAGACTCTGATGCCGGGAGGGATTGTGGGCAGGAGGAGAAGGGGACGACAGAGGATGAGATGGTTGGCTGGCATCATCGACTCAAGGGACATGGGTTTGGGTGAACTCTGGGAGTTGGTGATGGACAGGGAGGCCTGGTGTGCTGTGATTCATGGGGTTGCAAAGAGTCGGATGCGACTGAACTGAACTGATAGAATGTGATTCTTCTTTAGATTTTTAAATCTTCCCCTGCAAGTATACTTAAATTTTTTTCCAAAATGAAAGGGAAGAATTAAAACTCTTTTAATTTTTAGTAAAAATAAAGATTTTCAGGTTTTCAAAAGAACCATGGAAAGAACTAGAAGCAAAGGTGGTCAATATTTTAGGGGAAATTGCATTACATTGTTTACATTTATAACACCGGCTTTTGGTTTTGTTTATGGAACATTTCCATACAAGGCTCATTGATTCTCAGACTGCTGAATCACAAAGCAGCTGCTTCTAGTAGAAGCACAGTTATTTAACTTCCTACTGATTACCTCGTAAGTGCATAATTTCTCAGTCGCAGTCTCTGGTATATCTTTCTTTCTCTTGAGGTCATCTTTAATGGGGCAGAAAAGCTCTTCCCATAACTTGCCCATCCATGTGGCAACATTTTGATGTCATTTATCCCTGTTTATCATCTCTATTAGGCTTCTTTTCTAAGAGACAAGAGGTATTTGTTGTGCCAGTTCAAATCATCTCTGGGCCAACATTCTCTTAATTTTTAAAATTTGGAAAAACAGAATTAGAACTGCCATAGCATTTGTTTCGGTGTTGAAGTGGGGATGGGATAGGAGACTACTAGCAGATTGCTCTGTAAGTGCTTAATGATAACACTAACAAAAATTTTAACAATATTGCAAACACTCATTAACTAGACAGGGCAATGCTTCTGTAAAGCTATGATTCATCTCCTTGTTCTGAAATGATTCACGATGGCAATGATTTTGGGTTAATTGTCCATTGTGATACAAGTTTTGGATCCATGGCTTCATTAATTTTAAGTTTCTGTCTATGTTAGATTGTCTGGCATCATTACACTAATTTGCATAGACTGAAGAACACCTTCAAAAGTTTGCTTGTGTTTCCTCTAATGTGGCAGGTAGGTCATTCTCTGTCCCAATAGAAAAGATGAATCAATCCACTGCAGTGGCAGAAAGCCCTGGAGTGGCTAAGGTACCGTTTGGGGGAAGATAGGAGATTTTTGGACACAAAGGCTAGGCTCTGAATGATGAGGGGATTGAGATGTTCCAACTCTACTTTCAGAGGAAGTTGTTAGGGAGAACATTAGCTTTGAAACCAGGGGAATCTAGGTTTCAGTCTCAGCTCTGTCATTCAGGAACCTGTGGATTATTAGAGCAGACAGCATGTGTAAGATAGCGATTGGTGGTGGTGATGGTGAGGGTGGTTGTTAATTCTAGTGTGATGTGCTGTGCTCGGTCACTTCAGTTGTGTCCAACTGTTTGTGACCCAGTGGACTATAGCTCGCCAGGCTCCTCTGTCCATGAGATTATCCAGGCAAGAATACTAGAGTGGGTTGCCATGCCCTCCTCCAGGGGATTTTCCTGACCCAGGGATTGAACTCATGTCTCTCATGTCTCCTGTATTGGCAGGTGGGTTCATTAAGACTAGCACCACCTGTGAAGCCCATTATTTTTGGCACCATCTTCTCTTCCATAATATGCTGTATCCCTTCTGACTTAATCTTTGAAACTTTTTACTTCCTTATTGGAGGACAGTAACATCTACTCAATAGGGTCAAATTAAAGTGAGAAATGAAATTTGGAACCTAGTAGGGGACAGTCAGTGGCTGGAGGGCGTTGCACTAGATTCAGCTATGTGCTTCTGCTCACTGTCAGTTCTTGACTCCAGCCTGTACTCGTGAGCATCTCCTCCCCTAAACTCCCTGATATGTATACACGTATATCCATGTGTTGTTCAGCTAAAGCCTATGGAGACTTTGTGAAAAGGACATTCTTGATAACATATGAATTCAAAGGAGATCAAAGAATCCATTGACTGATTCTGCAAAACCCTTATTCTTTTTTATAATTCCTTTGGGGTGTGGTAAGTAAAGGCTAGAATTTGAAATATGAAAGAGAAGAGCTAAAGACCTTAACTCTTCAAAATCCATAAGTGAAACACAAAGGCAGAGTGTTTCATGGTTATCAATTATTCATTGATTCTTAAAAGTAATAATAAACATCCTCGAGGCTGTTGTGCAGCATGAGCTCAGGGCTAGGGCAGTGGCAACATAAAGACGTAATAAATAGAATTGATACTCATTGATTCTATGTAACTAATAAAACAAACTACATAACTGAGCAGAAAAGATGCCTTTTAAAAGGGACTAAAATTGCCTCCTTTGGGTTTGAAAAGTGTATTTCTCCCCATGGAAATTGTTGTGAACCAAAATAGCACATACTAATAGTTATCATTTACAGAGGACCCACTATGTAATGATGCTTTTTATTTCTAATCCCTATGGCAACCTTGCAAAGCAGATTTCATTATCCCTATGTTCCTGATGAGGAAATTGAGCTTGGGAAGGGTCATATAATTGTCTGAGGAAAATTTTACAAAGCTACTAGGAAAACAATTATGTTTGGAATGCCTCAGATGTCACTCTTACTAGATCCTTTGTCATTCTATCCATAATGACATAGTAATATATCCTCTTATTAATCAAGTAATGCAGATGATATTCAGGTACTTAAGTATTTATCTTTCAAGAACCAGAAAAGAATGATTATGGATTCTTATATGTGGTGTTATGGATTAGGATGTGTGGTTCTTGATGTTTGTGCTGGGCACTGTGGCAGGCATTGAAATGAAAAAATAAAACACATTTCATTACCTTCCAGGATTCACAGTCTAGGGCAAAGATGCCAGACAGCGGGTCCAAAGACAGTTCTTCTCCCTTCTGGTTCCAATAGTAGACAGAGCTTGAATGCAGGTCAAGTAAGCTTCTCAACAGTTCTCTCTCAATATTGATTCCAGGCAACCTCTAACCATTGATTAAAATTAGCATACAACAGAAACAAAACGTGCCTGTCACTCTTCTCTTAGAGAATACGTGTAATCGGTCACTTGCAACATATGTGACAGGCTTAGTGAAGAGCTGTGAATAGTTGTGTCTCTAGAACCGTGGGTCACTATGGATTCCCAAAGGACAAGATGATCGCTTCTCACTCTAGACATTGGGAGAGAGCAAACAGAGAAAGCTTCACACAGATTATCTTCAGGGATGGTAGAGTTATCACAAGGAATGAGATGAGTGATTTAGGCAGTGGTCAAAGAATGGAGGAATTTATAGATTAAGGAGTTTTGATTCTATCTTGTAGGTAAAGGGTTTTCTAGAAGATTTTATAAAAGGAGTAAACCAATCAGGAAAACCTTATAAAAAAAGGGCAAGGTTCACAGGAATTTGACTGAGTGATGACCCTTGAAATACATCTTGGGAAAAGTAGGTGAAGACCTAGATTAGAACAATAAAGTCAGTAATAGAGACTGGAGGCATGATTGGAAAGCAATCTACAGAGTTTATATACATATAGATCTGATAAACATTAGTGATTTAGATATGGTGAAGGATGACGTGATTGAGAAAGTAATACCTAGGATAACTTTTGATTTCTGATTTGGGCTAATGAGTTGACAGGAAGAACAGTGAGTTTTAGGAGAGAGTCAGTGATTTCAATGGGAAAAACTACAAAAGCATTACTTTCTGTTATACAGGAATATTTTGGTTTTTTTTTCGTGGGGGGGTGTTAAAGGACAGGTAATTGTAAGGCAAACTTTAGAATATTCTCATTGATATATTCAAAATTTAATTTTGATGGCAAACAGAAGTAAATTTTGCATGCTACTCATCTTTATTTTTATATCCTTTATTTATTGGTAAAAGTTAAAATCTGTAGAGACTTGAAGTTTATTGATTCAAGACTGAGTATGGAGCCCCTTAGAGGCAATGATTATTACGGAATCAGGTGTGTTTTTCTTCATGAACCGGTGATCATTGCGTTGTTCCATGTGGATATCCATTTCCACACTGGTTTAGGTCACCTTTAGCTTTCTGGGTTATCATGACTCCAGGTAGACAACTCAATAAGTTTTTCTTACTGGGGCATTCAGTCATGCCAGATTCATCAAGGAGAGTTTACAGAAATCGTTTATTCTTTGCTTTTATTTGAAAAACACTGAACACGCAAATAGAAATCAACAAAACTCTAATCAAAAGTGGAAATATTATGAAATTGGTGATCCTCATTTATTATGGTCTGACCACAGTGGATGTTCCAAGTAGCTCCTAGAAAAATCCATTATATGGAATATCTTGTGTGTAGCGAGGGATGTTGGCTAGAACAGTCTGCATTTGAGTCGTATGGTAGCTCTTGATTGTATCTGAATCTTTTTACCTCTTGTGATGGTAAAACTGTGTGTTTGTGTGTATACCCCTGAGCACTTGCACAGTGGAACTTTATTTTTTTCAGAGAACTTCATCTATGTATTTATGGAGAGGAAGGACCACTGAAAATTCCTACTATTTAGAAAACATTTCCACTATTTTCCTGACTTGAAGATAAAGATGACATTGAGTAGTTTTACTAATCCTTTGCTTTTGTGAAGACTCGTGTTAGAATTCCTTGATTTACTTATTTATATTAATTTTGTTTATTTAGAATGTATTATACAACACAGAGACAATTTAACTATTGGAGAGAGTCATTAGTTCTGCTCAACCTATACGAGAATTACTGAGTGTCTGCTTTTCAAATAATATTCTTCCACTTGCCTGGTGGTCTGAATAAGCCTGTTTTGTTTTTTTTAAACAGCCGAAGCTCAGAGAACTTTGGATCCAATTGTTGAGACAAGAGACATAGTGTTAATGCTATAAGAAATCTTATATGTGGCCTTCAACTTATTGTAGATGTAGACAGGTTTTTTTTTTTTTTTTAATCATCTAAGTTAAAGGCTATGGTTTTTCCAGTGGTCGTGTACAGATGTGAAAGTTGGACTGTGAAGAAAGCTAGGAAAAAAAAAAAAAGAAAGCTGGAAAAAAAAAAAAAAAAGAAAGCTGATCATTCAAAAGAATTGATGCTTTTGAACTGTGGTGTTGGAGAAGACTCTTGAGAGTCCCTTGGACTGCAAGGAGATCCAACCAGTCCATTCTGAAGGAGATCCGCCCTGGGATTTCTTTGGAAGGAATGATGCTGAAGCTGAAACTCCAGTACTTTGACCACCTCATGCAAAGAGTTGACTCATTGGAAAAGACTCTGATGCTGGGAGGGATTGGGGGCAGGAGGAGAAGGGGACGACAGAGGATGAGATGGCTGGATGGCATCACTAACTCAATGGATGTTGAATTTGGGTGAACTCTGGGAGTTGGTGATGGACAGGGAGGCCTGGCGTGCTGCAATTCATGGGGTCGCAAAGAGTTGGACAAGACTGAGCAACTGAACTGAACTGAAGTTTTATCATCTTCAAAATGAGAGTTAGGTGAAGTAATTTTGGACCCAGTGTTCTGAAATGTTTTCCCAATTATAATAATCACAATTTTCAACCTTATTGATTGTGAAGTGAATGAAAGAGAAAAATGCAGTTTCAGAAATTGAAGAGAACACTGGTTGGACTTGTAAAATCATTCATCAGATTTGGTTGCTTTTAATAAAGGAAGAAACCATGTGAGTTGATAGAATTCTGTACCAGGGGATAGCTTCTGAGTTTAGGGCTTTGATTTCCTTCCCTCCACTTCTACTCTCACATGGAACTCATGAGTATCAGTTTGATATCAGTTTGATGTAGTCATCTTCCAGACTGAGTGCGCTTCAGGACAATCTCAGCTCTAATGGACCCTTACCCAACTAACTTTGTCACGGTGGGGGAGGGGGGAAGAGTATGGGGCACGTTGTAAGAAGTTGTAGAAGTTTTGGAAGAGAAAGGGGATAGAATTTTTGTTTACAGGACAGAACTAGAATTTCATGCAATTTCTGTTCTATCATCAACTATTAATAAACACAGTGAAAAGAGATTAAAGATGAGTGAAAATGATAGGATGAATAAACGAATGAATATGAATTTATGAATTATTTTTTTGCAGTTTGTGGCATTATGTTTATCAGCTGGGTTTGGTTTTCTTTTATTATTATTCTTTTCTCAATACTTAAATGGTTTCCCTGGAAGGACTGTATGGTAAATAGCAACAGATACATGGTCTAGAATTTGGATCTGTTGTAAAAGCATCTCCCAAATTGGTTGAGTTACTTGCTTATCTATGACCCGTTTCTCTTGAGTATCCTTTTGGTTATTGTTTTCTTTTCTGCCTTATTATGACCATGGGTGAGAGTGAATTTAGACTTGTAACGTATGGTTGTTTACACCAGAAGATTATAAGGACCGGTTCTGAATAGAACATGTTTTATTTCCATTAAGTGCATATTCTTTTTGTTTGCTGAGTTTTGTATTTGTGTTTAAACTGTCCTTACAAATCTGCTGTGCATTTCCAGGGGTGGAAAACATGCTTTTATATGTAGTAAGTCTGGCTCAGGTTTGGGGATGAGTTTTGTTCTTCATTTTTCGCTCTCTGTCTCAGAAATAACAAAACCTAACTGTTATTCTCCCCAGTTCTATCATATTGTTGCACTTAGTAGACAAGAAGGTGTTCCTATGTTTTAAATAGAATTGAAATCTACATGGCTATGTAATTTTACACAGCCAATCCACTTCATAATGTCAAAACACTTTTATTTCTGCATGGAAGATTTTTCTACCTTGGTCTCATTAATGTTGCACCTGTTTCTTTAACGGTGGAGTCACTGATGGAGTGCTAAATAGAATCCAGAGAGAATCTTTATAAGTATAGTGAATTTGGTTTGAACTAACTGAGAAATTATAAATTATTTTTAAGATTTGACCTAGAATTAAGCTCACTTTTGCACTATTGACACTAAAAAGCTCTGTAAAGCAATTTAAAACAAATCAAAAGATTGCAGACAAGCAAATACTTTCTTTTGATTTCTTCATTTATAACTTATAAGTTTTCTGGGTATATAGGTAAATCATATTACTTATAAATTTTTAAATATAAAGCAAGAATAAATAATTGTGTATAATCCTACCAAAGAGGAAAAGCCACTCTTAAATGTTTAAACTCAAGTCCTTTTATTTAAAAATAATATACTTCACACTTCATATTATTTTTAAGTGCTATGTTGTTGCATAAAATATTCCATACAACACTTTAAATGTCTATGTAATTATATATATAAAAGTTTATTAGATCAGCTTATTATAAGATCTTTAAGCTGATATCTAATTGTTTATAGTTATTAATTTTAGATGAATGACTATATGTAAGAAAAGTAATGCTGAGCACTTATTAAAGTCCATGCTCTATTCTTTATTCCAGTAATTTTAGCCTCCTAATAATCCCATGAAGGAGGTGATATAATTGTCACCCTTTTACAAAGGAAATGACTTAGGCTTAGAGATTTTCTGTAACTTGATAAAAGTAGCTCAGCTAAATGTGAATTTAACCCTTGTGCTGCCAGACTCTAAAGTCCATGCCTCCAATTACTGCACCCTGTGCCTACCAGTGCAGGAGACATGAGAGATTCAGGTTTGATCTCTGGGTTGGGAAGATCCTCTGAAGAAGGATATGGCAACCCCAGCAGTATTCTTGCCTGGAGAATCCCATGGACAGAGGAGCCTTGTGGTCTGCAGCCATGGGGTCACAGAATCAGACATGAGTGGTCATCTGAGCATGCAACACATCTGACTTCAAAATCTGTAGTCTTAACCAGTAGGGAAAATTGGGATGGCAACTGTTCCTTTATATTTCAGTGCAACTTATCTGAACAAATGTTATATTAAGGAAAAGAAACCTCAGAGTTAGAGGTTTGTTTTTTTTCATTACTGTGTGACTGTGGGCATTTTAAAATTAATTGTTTTTTGCAGTATAGTTGGATCAAGACCATCCCCATGGAAAAGAAATGCAAAAAAGCAAAATGGCTGTCTGCGGAGGCCTTACAAATAGCTGTGAAAAGAAGATAAGCGAAAAGCAAAGGAGGAAAGGAAAGATATAAGCATCTGAATGCAGAGTTCCAAAGAATAGAAAGAAGAGATAAGAAAGCCTTCTTCAGCGATCAATGCAAAGAAATAGAGGAAAACAACAGAATGGGAAAGACTAGGGATCTCTTCAAGAAAATCAGAGATACCAAAGGAACATTTCATGCAAAGATGGGCTTGATAAAGGACAGAAATGGTATGGACCTAACAGAAGCAGAAGATGTTAAGAAGAGATGGCAAGAATACACAGAAGAACTGTACAAAAAAGATCTTCACGACCCAGATAATTACGATGGTGTGATCACTGACCTAGAGCCAGACATCCTGGAATGTGAAGTCAAGTGGACCTTAGAAAGCATCACTATGAACAAAGCTAGTGGAGGTGATGGAATTCCAGTTGAGCTATTCCAAATCCTGAGAGATGATGCTGTGAAAGTGCTGCACTCAATATGCCAGCAAATTTGGAAAACTCAGCAGTGGCCACAGGACTGGAAAAGTTCAGTTTTCATTCCAATCCCAAAGAAAGGCAATGCCAAAGAATGCTCAAACTATCACATAATTGCACTCATCTCACACACTAGTAAAGTAATGCTCAAAATTCTGCAAGCCAGGCTTCAGCAATATGTGAACCGTGAACTTCCTGATGTTCAAGCTGGTTTTAGAAAGGGCAGAGGAAACAGAGATCAAATTGCCAACATCTGCTGGATCATCGAAAAAGCAAGAGAATTCCAGAAAAGCATCTATTTCTGCTTTATTGACTATGCCAAAGCCTTTGACTCTGTGGATCACAATAAACTGTGGAAAATTCTGAAAGAGATGGGAATACCAGACCACCTGACCTGCCTCTTGAGAAATTTGTATGCAGGTCAGGAAGCAACAGTTAGAACTGGACATGGAACAACAGACTGGTTCCAAATAGGAAAAGGAGTTCATCAAGGCTGTATATTGTCACCCTGTTTATTTAACTTATATGCAGAGTACATCGTGAGAAATGCTGGACTGGAAGAAGCACAAGCTGGAATCAAGATTGCCGGGAGAAATATCAAGAACCTCAGATATGCAGATGACACCACCCTTATGGCAGAAAGTGAAGAGGAACTAAAAATCCTCTTGATGAAAGTGAAAGTGGAGAGAGAAAAAGTTGGCTTAAAGCTCAACATTCAGAAAACGAAGATCATGGCATCCGGTCACATCACTTCATGGGAAATAGATGGGGAAACAGTGGAAACAGGGTCAGACTTTATTTTTTGGGCTCCAAAATCACTGCAGATGGTGATTGCAGCCATGAAATTAAAAATCGCTTACTCCTTGGAAGGAAAGTTATGACCAACCTAGATAGCATATTCAAAAGCAGAGACATTACTTTGCCAACAAAGGTCCATCTAGTCAAGGCTATGGTTTTTCCAGTGGTCATGTATGGATGTGAGTGTTGGACTGTGAAGAAGGCTGAGTGCTGAAGAATTGATGCTTTTGAACTGTGGTGTTGGAGAAGACTCTTGAGAGTCCCTTGGACTGCAAGGAGATCCAACCAGTCCATTCTGAAGGAGATCAGCCCTGGGATTTCTTTGGAAGGAATGATGCTGAAGCTGAAACTCCAGTACTTTGGTCACTTCATGCGAAGAGTTGACTCATTGGAAAAGACTCTGATGCTGGGAGGGATTGGGGGCAGGAGGAGAAGGGGACAACAGAGGATGAGATGGCTGGATGGCGTCACTGACTCAATGGACGTGGGTCTGAGTTAACTCCGGGAGTTGGTGATGGACAGGGAGGCCTGGCGTGCTGCGATTCATGGGGTTGCAGAGTCAGACACAACTGAGCAACTGATCTGATCTGATCTGATCTGCTTTATAATGTAGATTGTTTCTACTGTACAGAAACATGAATCAGCCACACATATACATATAACCCCTCCCTTTTGGACTTTCTTCCTGCACAGGTTGCCAATTGTGGACATTTTTTAATCTCTGAAATTCAATGTCATTGCTTATCACATTGAACTCATAATTCCTGCTTCCTGGTCATTTTGTGAGAATGCCTCTTGTTCACTACCTCAGCCCTCAGAGGCTGGGAACAGATTTCAATGTTCATGAAGCGATAATGAATACAGATGTACTTGATGCTTGGATCTACACAGGTTAATTATTAGTTTCATATCAGCCCACTTCATATTTGTGCTCTAAAGTTCTGAAATCTTTACATATCTTTTACCCCTAAACTATTTCAAGAAAATCTTTTTGTTCCTTTGGTATCAGAATCTAGCAATCTTTCCTATAGAGAAAATAGTTTTGATTGCCCAGGGTCTGGTCCCTTGTCAATATTAGTTAATGACTTTTGAATTATTTTCTCTTAGCTCAACAAACTCATTGGACTCAGTTTTCTGCTTAAAAAGTTTTGAAAATGCCTATCATTGAGTCAATGTGATCTTGCTTATTAATCTTATCATTTCTAAGTTAGAAATGTTGAATTAAGTCTAATCTTCTTCATAATTCATAGTCTTAAAATTTCCTATCCTTTGGGGACATCTGTTTATGTTCTTTTGCAGCTTTAACAAGATCCTTCCCATTTGTATAGTGAGGCTTAGCATGAAGTGATCAGGTCTAAAAAGTATTAGGCAGAGGGTGTTAGCCATAGGTGTGCTTTTTTGACATTTATGTTGAATGTGAACTCTAGAAAAATAGAATGTGAATTCTAAAGATTCAGCGGAGCTTTTTAACAGACATGTATCTAGGCTTGATAGAGCCTCAAGCAGACTGGACAAAAGATGAATTTTCATTAAGAGAAAATAGCTTTTTTATTGGGCTTCCCAGGTGGCATTAGTGGTGAAGAGCCTGCCTGCCAGTGCAGGAGATGCAAGAGACATGGGTTCGATTCCTGGGTTGGGAAGCTCCCCTGGAGAAGATAAGTTACAAGACTTACTTGTATGGAAAGTAAATAAGACTGCAAAATCACAAAGCAAGAACAATGGCGAAAAAGTATGTATGTGCCTATGCAGTAATTCCAATATTTGATTTCATTCAATAAAGGATAGGTATGCAAAGTTAAATAGAGGTAGATGAAGATTTATATACATTAAAGATTAACTGCAAGGGGAAAAGAACAGTAGGAAAGGCAAGCAAAGAAAGAAATGTAGAAAAAATATAATAGGTTTAAAAAAGTTAAAAATTAAAATTATAAAAGAGAGGAAAAAAGGGGGGAAGGAGAAAGAAAAAAGGGAAAAAAAAGGAAACTCCTCAGAATTGCAAAAGCTCAATGTAGAGGCAGGGGTTTATAACAACAATAGAAAATGTGACTGAATAGACACATATACATATACACCCATGAGCATACTGAAGAAATTATTTACAGGGCAACAATGGAGAAACAGACATAGAGAACAGACTTATGGACATGGGGAGAGGGCAGGAGAGGGTGAGATGTATGGAAAGAGTAACAAGGAAACTTACATTACCATATGTAAAATAGATAGGCAACGGGAATTTGCTGTATGGCTCAGGAAACTCAAACAGGGACTCTGTATCAATCTAGAGGGGTGGGATGAAGAGAGAGAGGGGAGGCAGGTTCAAAAGGGAGGGGACATATGTATACCTGTGGCTGATTCATGTTGAGATTTGACAGAAGACAGCAAAATTCTGTAAAGCAATTAGCCTTCAATAAAAAATAATTTAAAAAAAGGATAGGTAACTATTAAACATTTTCTTGATCATACTCAAAAATTAAGCCCAAAGAAGAAGGGAAGACTGGGTCATGCAAATCAAACAGCATCCTATAGTTTCTTTATAAATCATTGCTGAGGTCACAGTTGATCCGAATGTTAAAAGGTTCTTTTCATGGTTCAGAAGCTGATAAACTGAACAGATTCTTAACAGTTAACCTAGGAATCCAACTTTCCCTTTATGAAATTAATCTGAGGATTCATCTTTTTAACCAAAAAGAACACATTGAAAAATGAACTCTAGTAGCAAAATAAACTCTTAAGCTGGAGTTTGCATTTGAATAAGTGTAAATGTATAACTTTGAGCCATATAAAAATAAATGATTATGTGTATTTCATTTATGTAGAATTCCATAAATACGGAGCATGACCCGCATGTCTGACACATGCTAGACTGAATAGATTTTAAAATGATTAAACTGTGATTTCTGTAGATGCTGCTTTGGGATTGTCTTTAGAATATAAAAGAGAGATATTTCAGAATAAAACTCTAAAGCATATTTTAAAAGAGTATCTGGGAATGTGGAGGTAAAACCCATATTTATTCAATTACTTCTCCAAAAATCATCCGTTGAATACCTACTATATGCCAGGTACTGTATTAGACACTAGGGATATTGTGGGAAGTGAAATAGGCAAGGTTTCTTACCTCCTGGGATTTACATAGTGTGAGAAAAGAGAGAGGATAAACACATAATTCAGAATGTACCATATAATCTTAAGAACTGTTAAGAACAAAATAGAGGTGATAGAGAGTATCTTGGGCGGCTCCTCTGGATCTCATGCTAATAGGCTTTTAGAGGCAGTGTCTGTGGAGCTAAGTGAGCCGAATAAAGATTGAGAAGCAGAGCGTTTCATGCTGAAAGGATGGTTGGCTGAATGTCCTAACCTGAAAATTAGCTGTGTGCTCTGGGATCACTGTGGTTGAGGTACAGTGAGTAAAAGGGAACAGGGAGCAGGTGAGATTGGGGACATGTGCAGGAACATTCTTCTTAATAGAAATCATATCACCAAGGCTGGGAAAGGGAGTTTGAATTTAATTCTAAGTGCTGGTGCAAAACCATTGGAGTAATTGAATCTGGGAAAGGCCACATTCTAATTTATGCTCTAAGATGATCAGTCTGGCTGCTGTATGGAGAATGGACTTGAGGGGTTTGTTGGTGCAGAATGGAAGCAGTTATTATGGGCATTAAGTAAGGGAGCAATGAAAACACCATTTCTAAGCAGGATAGACTCAGGCTTCACTGTCTTAATTCTAAGTAGTGGAGGGCTCTGCAGAAGAGAGAAATCCAAATGTTTATTTCTTAATAAACTTTTATGTACTGCTGCTATGTTGACAATATACTGGTCAACACATTTAGTTCAGCTCAGTTGCTCAGTCGTGTCTGACTCTTTGCAACCCCATGAATCCCAGCACGCCAGGCCTCCCTGTCCATCACCAACTCCCAGAGTTCACTCAAACTCATGTCCCTTGAGTCGGTGATGCCATCCAGCCATCTCATCCTCTGTTGTCCCCTTCTCCTCCTGCCCCCAATCCCTCCCAGCATCAGGGTCTTTTCCAACGAGTCAACTCTTCGCGTGAGGTGGCCAAAGTACTGGAGTTTCAGCTTTAGCATCAGTCCTTCCAATGAACACCCAGGGCTGATCTCATAAAGAATGGACTGGTTGAACCTCCTTGCAGTCCAAGGGACTCTCAAGAGTCTTCTCCAACACCACAGTTCAAAAGCATCAATTCTTTGGCACTCAGCTTTCTTCACAGTCCAACTCTCACATCCATACATGACCACTGGAAAAACCATAGCCTTGACTAGATGGACCTTTGTTGGCAAAGTAATGTCTCTGCTTTTGAATATGCTATCTAGGTTGGTCATAACTTTCCTTCCAAGGAGTAAATGTCTTTTAATTTCATGGCTGCAGTCACCATCTGCAGTGATTTTGGAGCCCGAAATAATAAAGTCTGACACTGTTTCCCCATCTATTTCCCATGAAGTGATGGGACCAGATGCCATGATCTTCGTTTTCTGAATGTTGAGCTTTAAACCAACTTTTTCACTCTCCACTTTCACTTTCATCAAGAGGCTTTTGAGTTCCTCTTCACTTTCTGCCATAAGGGTGGTGTCATCTGCATATCTGAGGTTCTTGATATTTCTCCTGGCAATCTTGATTCCAGCTTGTGCTTCTTCCAGCCTAGTGTTTCTCATGATGTACTCTGCACATAAGTTAAAAAAGCAGGGTGACAATATACAGCCTTGACGTACTCCTTTTCCTATTTGGAACCAGTCTGTTGTTCCATGTCCAGTTCCAACTGTTGCTTCCTGACCAGCATACAGGTTTCTCAAGAGGCAGGTCAGGTGGTCTGGTATTCCCAGCTCTTTCAGAATCTTCCGCAGTTTATTGTGATCCACACAGTCAAAGGCTTTGGCATAGTATAAAGCAGAAATAGATGTTTTTCTGGAACTCTCTTGCTTTTTCGATGATCCGGTGGATGTTGGTAATCTGATCTCTGTTTCCTCTGCCTTTTCTAAAACCAGCTTGAATATCTGGAAGTTCACAGTTCACATATTGCTGAAGCCTGGCTTGGAGAATTTTGCACATTACTTTACTAGCGTGTGAGATGAGTGCAGTTGTGAGGTAGTTTGAGCATTCTTTGGCATTGCTTTTCTTTGGGATTTGAATGAAAATATAAACACAAAAAAGAAAAAGTGACCTTCATTTGCCCTCAAGGAATTGACAGGACAGCAAGAGACAAATATCATTTGAACAAGTTTTTCTATTACAGATAGAGAAATAGGAAGTACGAGAGAATTTCCCCTAAGATGGGCAACCAAGGGAATGGCTTTGCTGCTACTTAAATGATGGAAGAAAGGGGATGTAGGAGAGACAGGAATGAGGCAGTGTCTGCTGTCAGAGTGGAACTTAGATTTTTAGAGGGTTTTGATCACTCCAAAATCACTGCACATAGTGATTGCAGCCATGAAATTAAAAGACACTTACTCCTTGGAAGGAAAGTTATGACCAACCTAGATAGCATATTCAAAAGCAGAGACATTACTTTGCCAACAAAGGTCTGTCTAGTCAAGGCTATGGTTTTTCCAGTGGTCATGTATGGATGTGAGAGTTGGACTGTGAAGAAGGCTGAGCGCTGAAGAATTGATGCTTTTGAACTGTGGTGTTGGAGAAGACTCTTGAGAGTCCCTTGGACTGCAAGGAGATCCAACCAGTCCATTCTGAAGGAGATCAGCCCTGGGATTTCTTTGAAGCGAATGATGCTAAAGCTGAAACTCCAGTACTTTGGTCACTTCATGCGAAGAGTTGACTCCTTGGAAAAGACTCTGATGCTGGGAAGGATTGAGGGCAGGAGGAGAAGGGGACGACAGAGGATGAGATGGCTGGATGGCATCACCTACTCGATGGACATGAGTCTGAGTGAAATCCGGGAGTTTGTGATGGACAGGGAAGCCTGGAGTGCTGTGATTCATGGAGTCGCAAAGAGTTGGACAGGACTGAGCAACTAAACTGAACTGAACTGATCACTCCACATCTAGTGGCTGAAGGACATAAGGGAGGGAGGCGGGAGTCCTGACTTCCTGATGACGGATTGTGACCTGGAGACTGGGATCTGACCTGATAGGTTAGTCATGAACAACATGGATGATTTATTATTAGAAACAATAATAATTCTCAGGTATTTGAAGGTGGCTGTTTAAGGTGGCATAGAAATTCATGCATAATCCTTTTATACATTTTCAAAACACTCAGAGGTAGTTGTAATCCTTAAAACAGCCCATGAGGAAGGTAGAAAATCGTCCCCATTCTAGAGCTGAGAAATAAGCTGTAGAAAGTTTCTTTGCCAACAAGCTAGTGGTTGACAGAAGAATAGAGTTTGGACTCCTACTCTATTTCCAAAATACATTACAGGTGCTTATAAATGTGATTAACCTGTAGACAGTATATCACATGGGGCAGATTACATTTATGATCTTCACTATTTTATGCCATTTTGGTAATATACAAATCTTTTAAGGATGTTTGATTAAAAAATGATATTTTCATCCTTGCTATTTTCTACTAAACTATAATCCATAAATGTTTGCATCTGTCAATGACTTCTACCTTTATTCTGTAACTGAAATCAGTTGTTATTATTTTCTTAGCTCTTTTTATAAAAAGCAGGATTAAATTAAGCCCTTTGGAGGGTACTTACACAAGATGGTTGAAGTGTTAAAGCATGGGGTAGCATTAGCCTCAACTCTATTCTCACTAAGAAAATATAAACCATTTAGGATTTAAACCTTTATTTACTTTTTAATACAGAAACTCTTGTCTGATATTCTGTGCTTCTGGAGTGATAAATTGCTTTCAGTTAAGCTCACCGGGTAAGAGAAGTTTCTAACCATTTCTGACCTTCCACTTCCAACTGTCTTCTAATTTCTGAGCCTAGTCATCTAAACATCGGTTTGCCTAATACCTTCAAGACATCCCGTGTTTGCGGTTGCATCAACAATTCAAAGACTTACGGCTTCAGCAAACTTGTCAGTATTTTTGTTCTGTGTCTCCTTTACTGTGACGCACCATGGTTCTAGATGATAGTTGTGAAAACCTCTGCTGTTTCCTCTGTGTATGTATTTGAAATGTAGCATGTATCATCACTATTCAGTGTGTTGCAGAAAATGAAGAAGGTATTTCAAGGTATTAATACTAAAGCTACCATGGCTTTCCAGAAAATGGGATCAGCATGCACAAGTGGAGCCAGTGGTAAAGAACCTGCCTGCCGAGGCAGGAGACATAAGAGACCCGGGTTCAATCCCTGGGTCTGGAAGATCCCTTGGAGGAGGGCATGGCAGCCCACTCCAGTATTCTTGCCTGGAGAATCCCAAGAACAGAGGAGCCTGGTGGGCTTACAGTCCATAGGATTGCAAAGAGTCGGACATGACTGTAGTGACTTAGCAGACATGCACACATACAATGGCACAGAGTAGTAAAAGGGCCAGTGATGTTGCATGCAATTCTGTATAACTACTAGAATGTTCATTATTGTGGATCCTTCCAGACAGTGTCTGTGACATTTATCTTTGGTGCTCTAAAATCTTAAAACAACGGTTAAATTGTAAGTGCTTAAAAAATCAGGTCAATTTACAAAAGAAGGAATAAATGTGTTTTATATATTAAAAGATAATAAAAATGCAAATTTATCTGATATTGTTTGTTGAAGCTCAGAGTTACTATACCAGAAATATGACCCATGTAGAAGAGCTGCATAATCCATTTTCTGATCCAAAAATATTCTTTCAAATATTTATGATGCATTGTCTAGTTATTAGGGTCTGTGATAAACACAATCCTTGTTCTCATTGAGGTTCCATTTAAATGGAGCAGATAAACACTAACAAATGATTATATGTGAAAAGAAAACAAAGAGGTTTTAGAGGATATAGCCCAAGCCAGATGCTGGAAGTTGGTGGCCTTAATATTTGAGTCCTAAAGGATGATGAGGAGTTAATCATGGGAAAAGCTAAAGGAAGAGCATTCCAGGCTGGGTGTATGTTATTTTAATTAGTTGAATTTTACAGTTAATAGAAAATAAAAGCTTATTGATATTTTGTTTTCTTCTTCCTTATTTGATTTGCAACTTCTGATACGTTTAAATTTCAAATGCAGCACTAAATCCACTATGTTTTACTGGAAAATGTTCTTTAAGAACATGCAGTGCTCGGTTGCTTTCCAGTATTAGAACTGTGAATGAAAGATTAGAGTTTCAGTACAAGTCAAAAGCCTGCCTGGGGACCAGGTAGGCTTCAGACTAAGCTGGATTTCTGGCTTCTTTATGATACAGAGCAGAAAAACTGTGTTTACTAGATTGTCTAAAAGATTGACAATAAGACACAGTTCTGCTTCCTAAACAGCAGTGAGAGAAGCTTGCCCCTAACTGATTTCCCACATGATCAGATTCAGCTTACATTTCCCAGTGATCTCTTTATTGAAGCTTTTCTATATTGAAGTCTTTGCAGTGTGGCTCCTCCCAAGACATAGAAATTCCTTCCTCACCTCTTTTCTGGTCCTGCTACTCTACAGTCATCTTTTCCTGTCTTCACTCCCTTGGTTTTCATGGGTCTTGTATCTCCAGAGAGTAGTTCTCCTGTGGGTTTTAACAGCCTCAGATGCTCTTATGGAAGGAGCGTGCTTCCACATTGCATAGAAACCTAGAGGAAAACGTGTTCACGCTAAGCGTATATGTAGGTGGATATAGCCATGCTGCTGCTGTGTTTTGCCTTCACAGTCAAGTTGCTTAAAACAGTCACAATCATATAGAATTTAAATCTCAGGATGCTCAATTTGACTTTATTAGGTGGAAGTGCAAAAGCAAAATGATAAACTGCTGGCGGGGTCTCTTTCAAACCACACCGTCTCAGTGCTGCAATTTATAGCAGCAGCAATGGGAACATACTAAAATTGCGGAAGTTTTATGCCTCTTCCCTTACTACCATTTTCTTCAGAAGCTATTTTCTTGCTTACTTGACTTTATTTTAAAAAAACACCATGTGGAGCAGTAACTTTTTCTGTTGCCAGCTATAGAGGGAAATGCGGGCTCTAGGACCCGAGGAAATCTACCAGACCCACTGAAGTATGGACTCCTCGAGATAACAAGGCATTTCTCTTCCTGCCCAAATGCTCTTTGGTGCCTTTCCACCTAATCAGTTACAGTGTGATGCATTGGGAAGGGCAAAAACTCCAGTGCCAGATTACAACGGCAGCCCTGCATATCCCATTTTTATGCCCATCCTCTCTGGAGATGATCACAGCAAGAGTTGCAAGTGGAACAGACAGCTGCTGCGACTGGGTGATTGAAATGATAGCCAGTGGGTTAAATACAGAAAGATGGGTGTTTCTGGTATTTAAAGTATACGGACCAGTGCCCAAATGGAAGAGTTAGACTACTTTAGAATATAGGGCACCCGAGTCACTCTGAAACGCTGACATTTTCCTTCCTGTAGGAACAACTAAG
This sequence comes from Bos indicus, assembly GCF_029378745.1. Lineage (NCBI taxonomy): Eukaryota > Metazoa > Chordata > Mammalia > Artiodactyla > Bovidae > Bos > Bos indicus. The sequence continues at coordinate 17,802,374 of NC_091767.1, forward strand.
ACTGTTGCAGCATCTTCAGTCCTGGATAACTCACAGAAATGCTTTTGTAGAAGTTCTATTCCTTTGCAATGAGTCAGTCTCTATAGACTCTTTTTTTTTTTTTTAAGCATTAAAAAAAGGCTTATTTGGCTGCGCTGGGTCTTAGTTGCAGCACACGGGATCTTCCATCTTCCTTGTGGTGTGTGGGATGTTTGGTTGTGCATATGGGATCTAGTTCCCTGACCAGGGATCAAACCCACGCCTCGTGCATTTAAGCTGCAGAATCTTAGCCACTGGACCACCAGAGAAGTCCCTGTGTGTAGACGGCACTTCCTTGCTTGCTTGTTGTAAGTTTTGTTTGAAATGTGGATATTTTGAATGATATATTGTAGCACCGATGGATTCTGATCTCTTACTCAGGGTTGGTAGTTGCTGCTGGTGCTTTTTGTTCAATTATTTAATGACTTGATTGGACAAAATTTTGTAGATGTCTTTCATGGATTCTATGGCCACTGATAGCTCATCCTTTTTATTCTTGACTGGTTTCTTAGCTATTGCTTCCTTCCTAGGATAGCTTTGTTGTTGTTCAGTGGCTAAGTTGTGTCCGACTCTGTGACCCCAGTGACGAAAGCAAGCTAGGCTTCCCTGTCCTTCGCTATTTTCTGGGGTTTGCTCAAACTCACGTCCATTGAGTTGATGATACCGTCCATCTTCTGTTGCATCCTTTCCCTCCTGTCCTCAATCTTTCCCGTCATATCACATCATGCAGTTGCTCAGTCATATCTGACTCTTTGGGACCGCATGGTCCACCAGGCTTCTCTGTCCATGGGATTCTCCAGGCAAGAATACTGAAGCGGGTTGCCAGTTCCTTCTCCAGGGGATCTTCCTGACCCAGGGATTGAACCTGGGTCTCCCATCTTGCAGGTGGATTCTTTATACTAGCATAGTTTAAAGGTCAGCCAGTGATTGGTTAGAGGTTATACATAGACATTTTGAGGCAATGGCTTTCCAGTTGTTGCTGAGGGGTTCTATGTGTGGGGTGGGGCATACGTTCAAAGTTCAGTTTACAAGTCTTCCCCAGCTTTCACTTCTTGCTTGTGCGAGTCTCAGATTTAACTAGCAATAGATATATAAGTGGGAACTTTTCCAGTCCCTTTTAAACTTCCATGTAACTTTTCCAACCTCTGCCCCTGGGAAGTTTATCAGAGTTTATTTGGGAGCTTATCAAAGCCCACTACAACTATCTCATTCCCCTAGAATTAATTTTTTTGCTGGTTACTTACTTTCCCCAACCAGTATTGAAGTCTCAGGCAGTGGTAATCTTCACCTTCCTTGATTGTTTGCCACTGAGATTGAGATCCTTTCATTTTCAAAAAAGCACTTAGGCTTTTACACAGTGTTCCAGGTCAGATCATACCAATACACAGCTGGGGGTGCACCTCTGGAATAGTGAAGTAAAGATTTCTGAAAAAAAAAAAAAATCTTCATAAAAGCAACAAGAGCACTAGAAAGTGTCAAAGTCAACTGTTTCAGAATTCTGAAAATTAATGAAAGGCTTGAAACAGTCTGAGGAGCATTTACTCCAAAAAAATACTGTTTTGAGATTATGTGATTTTGAAAACATATGAGATCTTTAGAAAAAAATTAATTTTGCCATTATTTTTTGAATAATTGAAGTTATATGACAATCAACTCATCTTAGAGGTTTAATTATTCTGTTTTAACTACATTTTTAGCTCTAAATCTGTGGTTCTTAAAGTTTCTTGGTCATAGACAGCTTTGAAAATTGATAAGAACTGTCAAACTTTTCCTTAACAAAATGTAGAATTTGCAAAATTTTGTATATAATTTCCTGAACTTCATGAAGTTCTAAAAGTCCATCAGTGACTCCCTCCCGCCACCCAGGGTTTAAGAAAACCTACTGTTATGAAAAAGTTCATAATGTATACTGCTTTCTATCCTTTTAATATTTAACATTAAACATTTTAAATTCTCAGTATATAAGTATTTTTAAAAATTATTTTCAGTGGAGATAGCTAAATATTTCCAGTTAAATAATTACTCAACTGGGATGGGATAAAAGTATTTTAATATTAATTAATTTTGCTGTGTGACCTTGAGAAAATCTTCCAACCTCAGTTGAACCCTGTTTTTGTCTACCTCCTATAATCATTGTTATGGTCACATGAAATGATTGTCTGAAGGAATTCTCAAAATGATACATTATGTACACATGAGGCACCACAATCATTTCCTGCTTAATTAGGTTTCCTATAAATTGTGAAAGGTGTACCAGAGGCTTTCTTCGCTTTAAGCCTGAAAGAATCATATCTGTCCTTGGCTACACAAGTTAAAAAGAAAAAGAAAGTGGGATTCTCTGGCATCTACTTGTCCCTGGATTCTGCTAACTGAAGTTCTCAATTTTAAGTAGCGATGCAAGGAGAAAACAAGTTGATGTAACTGACTTGCATAGTTTGGGCAGCAAGTACTTGCGTGCCTGTGATAATGTTTCATGCAGGAAGGACATATGAGGAAGGACATAGAATTAGGAAGCTGTACACAAGACATGGAGGAAAAGAACCAGGATGTAGAGGCAATAAGATATGAACAAATGTTTTCAGAAAGCAAGAAGAGCTAGTAGCCCACCCAGGCCAAGACTAAATCTCTTTTTAGTGGTTTACATTACAATTTCTCTTTGTGGAAGGACAAATTAAACTAAGAAGCAGTGTGATAATACAAGGAAAAGACAAGTTTTTAAGCCAAACATCACTCTGAATACAGATTCCCTGACTTAATAGCTATATGAACTTGGATAGGTTATTTGAACCTCTGTAAAGCAGTTGCCTCATACCTAAACTTACAGAAACATATAAACAGGTCTTGCTAGATTTCTGTGAGGAAGAATAATGCTCTGGCAATTGATCTGGATTCATGATTGGTGCTCCATAAATGTAAGCTATTGCTTTTTACCAAAGGTTGGATAAGAATGGATTAGAAGACAATGAGAGGTTTAACTATTAAATAAGAGCAAGCAAGGTCTTGGGTGGTGTTGTGTTGTATATAAAGTTGAGAGTGCGTTCATCAATAATGAGTAAAAATCATTTCCAGTAAGAGTGAATATATCAGGTAATTAGAAGTTGATAAAATGAACCATCTTAGTTGTCACGTATTTTTCATCTACTTTGAAAGTAGATTACGATTATAGGATGGTAATTACTTTGAGACCTGAGTGAACCTCCGGATCACTGAGTTCATGGGACTCATTTTAAGCCACAGTGGAGTGTACGAGAATAAATGTAAGCAGTGGCATACCACTAGTTATCTATTATCCCAGGAGATCTTAGTGTGGCCTTTAAGTAAGAGATGGTACTGGGCTAAAACTGGTGTCATGGTGAAATTTTTCACATAGGAAGAAATGTCTATAGTATGGGATGAACTAGGTACTTGCATGTAGGTGATAACATGCTATTTAAATATTGTAGAAAAGGATTTAGTTGGATTACAAAGTCTCCCCAGATGGGAAGAATGTTCAGAAAAATGACTATTGGAGAATTTAGGGTCATGTATCATAGGAACTGTAAACTGATTTTCAAGTAGATACTAAAAAATGTGTTGGGTTGGCCAAAATGTTCATTTGGGAAAACTGAATGGCCTTTCTGGCCAACCGATACTTTCCCCTTCCACCTTACTAACCATGCCTATGGTTAGGAAAGCAACCCTCTTGAGTCCAGCATGCTCCGGGATGTTCGTGCAGCCTCCTTTCTGGTTGTAGACTAGCATTGCTCCCCATTAGGCAATCCTCTCATTCTCCTGTTGGTTTCTAAGATTGATGCTTTTGTCCATGTTTTAGTGTTGTGAGAGTTGACTCTTAAATGAGACTCCTTTCCCCAATTGTGGCCTTTTCTGCTCTAGAGACAACAAAGCTATGCTTTCTTGGACTTTTAATATCTTTAGGTTCAGTTCTGTATTTTTTCCTGTTTTCTTTGCCTGGCTTTTGACAAAAGTTTCCATCAGAAAAGTTCAGACCAGAGACCAGGTGGAGAGCAGTGCTACCACTCAGATCACCTCTTCTCTTTTTTTGTGGATTTAATTCCCTCATCAGTCTTGGTCTTCTACATCCTAGTCTTTTATGGTGATTTTCCTTGCAGACAACATTTTTCCCTAAATAAATTATTCCAGAATAAATTATCCTTTGTTTCAGCAAATATTTTCAACTTTGAGAATAATATTCCAAGTAATATTTAATGGAACCTGGGTGAGAGAGAAAGAGGAGGCTCTTTCTGAAGGTGCAGAAAGTAAATCTGTCAATTAAAAACTTAGTGGAAGACTGGCATGTTTATAAAAGTTCTTACATGTAATAAGCCAAATGATGTCTAGCTGTGAGATTAAGTTTGAATTTCACATTGCTCACTTTCAAATAGCAATTTCTACATTGTGTTTTGGAAAGCTCAGGTTTGCTGCCGGCCACTTCATTAATAAATGCTATTCAGTTTTCCCTTCAATGAGAAAGGAAGACATTAAATGTCTGTGGCATGCATAGAAATGAACAAACCTCCAAATTTTAATGGGAACAATGCCATATTTCTAGAATCATTCATTCCTTATCTTGTGGCTGCATGCCTGCTAAGTAGGCCTCTGTATTTACTTCAAATTCATCAGTTTGAGATGGCTGCTGTATTCCATTCTTGCAGATGGAAAATAAAAATGGATCCTTTACTGAGAAGAGAAACACATATTTTTAGTTTCACACCATGCCACATCGTTGTTGAATAGGTTTTTATGTTCAGTGCTTCAACTCTTGTAGGTGATTAATTCAAAATTTACTCAGAAATCATTGAGATGATTATGAACCCATAAAAATCAGAGAGCTTGTTTTGTTTTTTTAAACACTAAACTTTCACATTAACACTGGGCTGTTGCAGGTGGCATCTTTTTCACAGTATCCTCAATTTGTCTCTCAAATTGATAGGCCCAGTGGCCCCAACTTCACTAGATAGCTTCTCCATAGGTTAGTTAGGAATGTAAATGAAATGGGCATTAGGATTTTTTTTTTCTTTTCCTGGAGATACTTTTCTAGGAGAGAGTGATAATTTCTTATATCATGTACAATTAGAGCTGAAACAAAGATCTTTTCTTTCCTCCTTTTTAGTTGTCACATACTCCTGTCCTCTCATTTACAAAGGTGATAAACAAGGCTCAGAGACCCACACAGGGTCACCTAACCATAATGTGTCAAAAGCAAGGCTAGGACCAGATTTTCTGGTCCCAGTTGAGGGCTATATCATCAATAAATCTGAAATAGCTGGTTTAATATAGCCCCACAGTAGATTCAAAGAGCCAACACATTGGAAAAATGGAGAAGAAAATGGCAACCCACTCCAGTATTCGTGCCTGGAGAATCCCATGGACGAGGAGCCTGGTGGGCTACAGTCCATGAGGTCGCTAAGAGTCAGACACGACTGAGCGACTTCACTTTCACTTTTCACTTTCATGCATTGGAGAAGAAAATAGCAACTCACTCCAGTGTTCTTGCCTGGAGAATCCCAGGGACAGAGGAGCCTGGTGGGCTACAGTCCACGGGGTCACACAGAGTCGGACATGACTGAAGCGGCTTAGTAGCATTGGAAAAGACTCTGATGCTAGGAAAGTTTGGGGGCAAGAGGAGAAGGGGTGATAGAAGATAAGATGGTTGGATGGCATTACTGACTCAATGGATATGAGTTTGAGCAAACTCTGGGAGTTAATGAAGGATAGGGAAGCCTGGCGTGCAGTTCAGTGGGGTGGAAAAAGAGTCCAATACAACTTAGCAACTGAACAACAACGGCAGATTAAACAATATTTAATACATTTGATGTAAAATTAAGAAAGGATTCTTACTATAATTGTAATATGAACTAAAGTAAATAATGGTGATAAGAAGCCCAATACTGAGATGGATAAGGACTTGGAATAAATGAACTAACAATTCCAATTAAGGACATTTAGACCACCAGGTGGCTCAGTGGTAAAAACCCACTTGCTGATGCAGGAGACATGACACTGTCGGTTCAATCCGTGGGTTGAGAAGATCCCCGGAGGAGGGCGTGGCCACCCACTCCAGTTTTCTTGCCTGGAGAATCCCATGGACAGAGGAACCTGGTGGCCTATCATCCATGGGGTCACAAAGAGTTGGACATGATTGAAGCAACTTAGCTCACATAGCACACATGCATGTATTTATAAAAGCAGCAGTTATTGAAAGTATCTATGTGTTGAAAATGGATACTTAGGCAAAATAATACTTCTTGACAACGATAGTGCTTGATCTTGAGGAATCCATTCTAGATCTGCTATTAAGGTTCTTCTACCTAATGGGCACTTGGCATGACTATGCTCTGATGCTACCAGGTAAAAGTCAAAGTCTTCTCTTTTCTTGAGTTCTCCCATTGGTATATCATGGTCATTTTTTTTTTTTTTTTTGTAATCCTAAAGTCCACCAGCTGACTCTAAGCTCCTTCTTTTGTTGACATCTTGCTTATTTGAAAAAGTAACATAAGTCCTACCATCTGTGATCCTACCAGCCCATATGTCTTTTGGAACGTCTGCACAAAAGAACATTTTTAAAAAAGACGACTACTCCTCCATAGTACTTGGTCCATCACATACTTTAAAGACTGCATGACGTAACAAAGCTTTGTCCACCTACTCAGCCACCTGTGATCTCCTCCCTCAACACTTTGCAGGAAGCAATGAAGCAGTCTGATGGATGGCCACAATTTTGGTTCCCTGGCTGGCTAACATAGGATGATATGTCTGTACTGATGAGGCAAGATCTGAAAAAGGATGAGCTGATGAGTGGGCTGTAATACTCAGAACTTATGTTCTTAATGTTTATGCCAAATTTTAATCTTCTTTTCATTTGATATTTTTATGCCTAGATTTTTAGATTTGATATTTATATTTTTAATAATCAAATAATTTATTGTTTACATTTCAACTGAGATTGAGGAGGCCAAGTCTACATTAGGTAACAGGAGTGATTCATTCCAGGGTATGCAACTCTTATTTTCCATGAGGCTGTGGTTAAAATTATTAACCTGTTTTAGGTTTCAGAGTCGCTAAGTATATAACTGATATTATGTCTATAAAAATGAGGTAAATAATATTTACACAAATCAAGTAAGATGCTGCAAATCAAAGCCTTATTACAGTGCCTGGCACATAGTGAGGCATTCAGTGAATTTGGCTATAATAATATTAATAGTAGTAATGATAATAGTAATGTCTTTTGCAGTTAGAAGAGGATTGAGGTAATTAAGTTTAATTGTCACTAAGTGAATCTGTGTATGACTAGGAAGTAAAATTCAATTTGTAGAGAGTATTTTTAATAACTGCTAAGATATTTTATTCTTTATAATTTTATATGCTGTTTTAAACTTATAAAATCATGCTCTCTTGACCAAAGAATTTAAGGAGGATTGTAATAAAAACAAGATGTTTTGTATATGGTAGGAAGTCAGAACTAAGAAATAGAAAAGAATAGTATACCCAGCACAGGATCCTTCATTGTTCCTCTGTTGAACATCAGATTGGTTTAAAACTTGATGCAGCTAGGACAAAAGGGTCATTTCATTCAGGCCTCATAAACATGAAAGGCCTTGAATTTAGAATAGTAGCATTATGTACTAATTCATGTATATCTGAAGACCCAGAAATACTCTGAGGCCAACATCTCCATAATGGAAGTTTAGTTCTGTGTCCTTTTGCTGAACCCACTGTCTTAAATATTTTAATTAATTAATTTTTATAAATCCTGCAAATATCTTGGATAGCCTAATTAAATTTTACTGAATCTGTGTATATGCCCAAGACAAATCATAATTTCTAAAATATAAACATTTTAGGTATACCACCATTTTTATAACTCTGTTTTATTATTTCTTTTTTTTTTTCTTTAATATAAATCGGGCCTCCAAAAGTGGAAATGGGCCAGGCTTCTCCTGACCTTTGGGATTGTTTAGCCAAGAGATCCAAATAGGATTTTATCAGTATTTAATGGGAGAGGAGGGAGCAGGAAACCAGAGAAATTGTGGGGTAGCCCACTTTCATGCGTTGGAGAAGGAAATGGCAACCCACTCCAGTATTCTTGCCTGGAGAATCCCAGGGATGGTGGAGCTTGTTGGGCTGCCGTCTATGGGGTCGCACAGAGTCGGACACGACTGAAGTGATTTAGCGGCAGCAGCAGCTTGAAGGCTTGTTAAAAATTGCTGCAGAAATGGAGATGGTTAGTTCTACTCTGTAGGAAATAAGAGTTAGGCTCCTACAGGATGTAGCAGTAAATACTGCATCCCTCAACAAAAATTATTGAAAACCCTTTCCCTGGAGTTTTAAGTCATTAAGCCAAACATTTAACCTTCTGTCTCAATGTGCCTAGTTGATATATATTGCTAAGACACAAAATACATAAAAAGTGTAAAAATATCAAAGTGATAGATTTGCAGTTGAGATGTATGAATAACTTGAGTTATTCCTATTTGCAACACAAACAAACAGCCCATTACCTGATCTTGAGTATGACCAGATAGGATGCATAAATAGCAGCAAAATTTATGTTAATTTTAGAATATGTAAATTCTGTTTATGAATGCATTGCACTGAATGTGAAATGTGTGCTCCACCACTACAGACCTTTAATAAAAAAGAGCAACAGGAAAACCATCTTTTATATGATGGACATAAAATACAAATTAAAAATCAAACAGAGTAGGGGAAAAAGAAAATTGTTAGATGCTGAAAATGAATCTGTTTATTCAAATATATTTGTCCTTTAGCACTGATAAATTTTGTGTCTGCATCAAAGAACAGAAAATATTTTTATTATTTTGCTTTTGGTTAATACAGCCATATGTAGGTCTCCAACAAATTTATTACTAGAAATTGCAGTCAAATTGATTCCAGTATATTGATTGAAGTTACAGAAAAAAAGATATTACTTAACACTTGAATTTTTTATTGCATTGTTGTCCTAATCTCAGGTAAGGTCATTTTTGTAATCTAGAAGTAAACTCTCATTTATAAAGCCTTAATTTTAATACAGGCTTATTGCAAGAACTCTTCTACTTTAGAAATTATATACATATATATACACACATATTTATGCTACATATATATAGATCCTGACTATTAAAGTATGGGCACTTGGTATATTTCTACTTAAACAAAGGTGACATAATCAAATGTCTTATAATAGGTGGAGGCAGAAACATACCTTTTTATAACAAATACTCAGTAATTACTCCTTAAATCAATGCATGCATAAAGTGAAGGATTAGAAAACTGAAGCGGAATGGCAGTAGTCCGCATATGAATTGATAAGGTGCTCTATGTAAAAGCACTATTATGGGTAAGCAAAAAAGTAAAGTAAAGTAGCTACCCAGGTTGTATGGAAACTGTGGATTCTGCCTCACTATTACTATAAAAATACTTCCCTGGTTCAGTTCAGTCCAGTTGCTCAGTCGTGTCCGATTCTTTGCAATCCCATGGACTGCAGTACGCCAGGCTTCTCTGTCCATCACCAACTCCCAGGGCTTGCTCAAACTTATGTCCATCGAGTCAGTGATGCCATCCAACCATCTCATCCTCAGTCATCTCATTCTCCTCCCTCTTCAATCCTTCCCCAGATCAGGGTGTTTTTCAATGAGTCACTTCTTCACATCAGGTGACTAAAGTATTGGAGCTTCAGCATCAGTCTTTCCAGTGAATATTCAGGACTGATTTCCTTTAGGATGGACTGGTTGGATCTCCTTGCAGTCCAAGGGACTCTCAAGAGTCTCCACCAACACCACAGTTCAAAAGCATCAATTCTTCAGCTTTCTTTATAGTCCAGCTCTCACATCCTGCATAACTACTGGAAAAACCATAGCTTTGACGAGACAAACCTTTGTTGGCAAAGTCGTGTCTCTGCTTTTTAGTGTGCTGTCTAGGTTGGTCATAACTTTTCTTCCAAGGAGTAAGCATCTTTTAATTTCATGGCTTCAGTCACCATCTGCAGTGATTTTGGAACCCCCAAAAATAAAGTCTGACACCGTTTCCACTGTTTCCCCATCTATTTCCCGTGAAGTGATGGGACTGGATGCCATGATCTTCGTTTTCTGAACGTTGAGTTTTAAGCCAACTTTTTCACTCTCCTCTTTCACTTTCATCAAGAGGCTTTTTAGTTCCTCTTCACTTTCTGCCATAAGGGTGATGTCATCTGCATGTCTGAGGTTATTGGTATTTCTCCCAGCAGTCTTGATTCCAGCTTGTGCTTCATCCAGCCCAGCCTTTCTCATGATGTACTCTGCATATAAGTTAAATAATTAGGGTGACAATATATAGCTTTGATGTACTCCTTTCTTGATTTGTAAAGTGGTAAAGAATCTACCTTCCAATGCATTTTCAGTCCCTGGTGGGAGAACTAAGATCCCATGTGCCCTGGAGCACTAAGCCCACATGCCACAACTAGGGAAGGCTATGCTCCTCAAGAAAGACCCGGCACAGCCAAGGGAAAAAAAAATAACAAAATCCCCAAAACATAAAGACAAACACTGTAATAATGTGTAATAATGCTTCATTTCAACTTCCTAGATAATTGCTAGAACTTTATTTTCTAAAAAAAGGCATTGGGTAAAATTATGATTAGTCTCTGAAACAGTTTTATCTGTTAGTAAATAGAGAAAGTGATGACATCTTGGAAGGCACATGGACGTGTTTGAATTCGATTATTAAAATCGTGAATTCTGATCCCAGATCCCCCCACCTTTAAAAGGAACCATAGTAATGTTCAGTCTAGATTAATTTCGTGTCAATTAAACAGAACAGTGCTTTTTTTCCCCCTAGTTCATAGCATGAAATATAATATTGAAGTAAATGTTAACTATTTTTCTTCCTAAATCAGAGAAAGAAAAACAGTGAGTTCTATGAACAACAGGAACCTTCGGAAACGTGAAAGTTGACAGTATCATTTGAGATTCTATTATGGACATATTTGTACATGTATCATACATTTTAGGAGAGTCAATAAAAGTATGCAAATGTCAGTGTAATTTCACGGCAAGTGTCACTAAAATAATTGCTGCTTCTTGTCTCCATCTTTGCTCTGTTTTATTTTGACAGATTGACCCAGTCAGCGCATACCTGTTGGCTTAGCTTAGAGCCGCTTCTATCTCTGTGTGTCTGAATCGTTGGATTCCTTTATCACATTGCAGTTTTCTGTTTTATTCTCCAAGTGACTTATACTTTGGCTTTTATTAATCCTAATAACTGAGTTTTCCATAACCTATTTTAAGTCTTTAAGTCTTACTGAACATCAGTTTGCTTGGTCTCTACTCATTTTTAGATATTCAGTCATGTTTCTCTTTCTTACCCAACATGGTTTTCTGGTATTCATTTAACTTGATTCTTTCTTTGCAGATTGGCATTCTTTTCTCTTGTTGCCAGAATAATAGCACCTTGAACTCTTTGCCAAACATTCTTGGCATGATTTGAGTTTGCATGGACCTAACACCTCATGTGTTGTTGTTCAGTCACTAAGTCACATCAGACTCTTTGCGACCCCATGGACTGCAGCACTCCAGGCTTCCCTGTGCTTCTCTATCTCCCTGAGTTTATTAAAATTCATGTCCATTGAGTCAGTGATGCCATTCAAGGATCTCATCCTCTGTTGCCCCTTCTCTTCCCATCCTCAACATTTCCCAGCATCAGGACTCATCTGATGATGACCGGAAGCTGAGGCACCTAAGGCCTCAGACTTAGAACCAATAGCCTGAAGGTGGCAGGAAATCAGTATACCAGATTTGTAAAGAGAGATCAAAAGTCAGTTTTAGATGGTGGACATCTTTACTTCTTTAGCTACTTTGCCTGGGAGCGCTTTCCTCTGGTGATTCCTGATTATAAAAAATGATACTTTCTTCCTACTCCTTCCAGTACTTTGTTTACTACCAAGAAAGTTCTTCCTTTCTACCCTCTTTTTTGGAGAAGGCAATGGCACCCCACTCCAGTACTCTTGCCTGGAAAATCCCACGGGCGAAGGAGCCTGGTAGGCTGCAGTCCATGGGGTCGCTAAGAGTCGGACACGACTGAGCAACTTCACTTTCACTTTTCACTCTCATGCATTGGAGAAGGAAATGGCAACCCACTCCAGTGTTCTTGCCTGGAGAATCCCAGGGATGGGGGAACCTGGTGGGCTGCCGTCTAGGGGGTCGCACAGAGTCGGACACAACTGAAGTGACTTAGCCGTACTTAGTCGTACCCTCTCTTTGCCCAAGAATTTGGAAATAACAATTTTCTTTTAGAATTAAACTAAAATATTATTATATTACTATGTCATAGATCACAGTAAAAATACATACTACCTTGTAGAAATTTAGGACTCATTATTTAATAATAAAAAAGGTAATAACAAAGGAATTCAAAGTAATAACATAAAGAGGAATTATTAGCTGTGTAGATTAGGCATTCCAGAGGTTGGATCGCATATTATTCTTCTAATATTGAACAAATTATGCCAAAATTTAGCAGATTAAGACAATAAACTTCCCTCCCCACCCCCCATAGTTTCTGTGGTTCAGGGATTATGGAATGACTTTCCTGGGTGATTCTAGCTCAGTTTCTCATGAGATGGCAGCCAAAATGTTAGCTAGGGCTTCCATTATTTCAATACATGCCTAAGCTTGGAGAATCCCCTTCCTCATTAGCTCACTCATGTCATGGTTGGGAAAAGGCATCGGCTTCTTCCTGGCTCTGAGCAGGAGGTCCTAGTTCCATACCATGTGGGCCATTCTATAGGCCACTTTGGGTGTCCCCTTGGCATGGCAGCTGTCTTCCCCAAGAAACAGGGAGAGGATGGGAGAGAGGGGAAGAGTTGAGGAGGGAGAGAAAGAATGAGAGAGAGAACAAGAAGATGCTGCAGTGTCGTCTCTGGCCTAGTCTTGGAAGTTATGGTTACTCTGCCACACTAATTGTTACAGGTGAGTTACTAGGTTCAGTTAAAGTGAAAGGAGTTAATTTTAGATTTTAAAGGAAGATGTATCTGACACTTAGTGGACAGATTTTAAATCTTCCACAGTTTGTCTTCGTATATTTGTCTTAATCAAATATGATTTGATTAAGCATATCAGTGATATTACCTTAGAGCAATTCCTGCCTTTGGGTTCTGCCTTTACAGGATGAGCAAAGTCATCCAAGCCTGGTTCTCTATGTGATAGTAAAATGACCCCAGCCTTAGTATCTCACGTTACACTTTCCAGAAAGAGAATGTGTAGTTTTCTGAGTGGAACAAGACATCATCTTTCGCAAAGGTTACTAGCACACCATGCTTCATTTTTCATTTGTTTGAGCTTGTTCACATGCTTTTTTATAAATTAGGTTGATAGGAATGAGGCATTTTGATCATGGCTTTTGGGATGGGTTATCTGCACCAATCAATATGGCAGAGGTTTTGGGAGTATCCTGATTGTTTTGGAAACTCTAGGGTTGACCCTGAACTCAGGTGGAGTAATCTCTGCCTGCCCCTTCCATATTCCTACCCAAACAGCATGGCTGCTCTGCTGGGGGGAAAGAACTGAATGGATATTAGTTGGGCAAAAAAATAAAAAATCTGTCTCATGCCATAAAAAGATCAGATTTTGGGCTGGTAAGAATAGACTGAATAACTAAAAGAAATAGTATATTTCACATTTTCTTTTTAAGTTTTCTAAGGGCAGGCATAAACAAAAATTAAAAGACATAGGCAGTGGCGATTAACCTATTATCAAGGCCAAATTAAAAAGACCATCCCTACTGGGGAGGTGGATATAGAAAGCCTTATCCAAAAGATTTTTAACATTCCAGTGGGAGAAGCTTCTATGAGGGAGTAGCTTGAGGCCAATAAAATTCAATTAATATAAATCCTGTTCTGAGGCCAAGCACCTACCAAATGACTCTTTGGCTCAGAGAATGGAGATTAAGAATTTACTAGTCTGTATTACCTTCATATTTTTCATCATGCCTTAGCAAATTAGAATTCTGCTTTACATGTTAGGTTTATGAACTAAACTAGTTAAGACAAGTCTACAGGATTTTACATTCACTTGATGTACTGTCAGAATCTGAGCCTAAAAGGCAAACTGGCCTCAGATAAATTTGGCTATAGAATATCAGGCTTATTACCAATATTTCTGTGACAGTTAAATATTAACCTTCAAATAAATCTCAGTATCTGCATTGACCATACTTTACTCATTTTTTTTTTAATTTGACTCCTGTCGGATCTTAGTTGCAGCACAGGGTGCTCTAGTTGTGGCAGGAGGGCCCAGTTGCCCCACCACACATGGGATCCCAGTTCCCCAAACAGGGATTGAACCCATGTCACCCACATTGCAAGGTAGATTCTTAACCACTAGAAGCGGTTTGTCCCACTTCAGATGGAAAGGGAAGTCCCAACTTTACTCATTTTGATAAGGATCTAGAACCCCCTCTAATACTTACTGCTCTACCCCCTCTAACTATACAAACATTATATCTAGTTGTTAGTAAAGAAAAATAAGTGTAAGCACTTCTCATGGTTTCAGTTTTTAATTATTTGTTGAGGAAAACTTTTTGCTGTGTGTCAAGAAATGCTTATTTTTTTCTTTTTCAAAGTAACTTTTCCCATGATTTCTCATGACTTGAGGGTATTATATTTTTATTTTTTTTCCATTGGCTCCTTTAGATTCAATAATGGAAGCAAGCAGTTTGGCATTATGGGAAAAAATTTAAATGACTGTACCACATCATCTCATAGTTGAAATATTAAATGATTTTTACTTTCTAATAAAGAGTGCATAATCTATCATACTTAATAGTGTTAGATGTAGAATTCTGTGCTGCTCAGAATGAATAATGCTATAGGATAAATAAGTTAATATCTTGATGAATCCACTTTGGTTATTATTTAACCAAATCCATATGATTTTGAGAAGAGGACTTGGAGTATGAATTTTGTACATGAATGACTGATTTGTTCCTAATGTGGACTACTCCTTATGTTCAGATTTTAAGTCTAACAAAATGCTGTTTATGTTACTAAGGAAGTAATATACTACTATTTTTGCTACATTTCCCTTATAATACTAGAGTGTCTAAAGTTCTGCCTGAACAAAGTCCGTGTGTGTATATATATATATATATATATATATATATATAGTTTAAATTTATATTTGGCTGCACTGGGTCTCCATTGCTCACATGGGCTTTCTCTAGTTGCAGGGGGTGGGTAGTGGTGGGGCGCGGTGTGGGGAGGGCGGCTACCTTTCATTTTAACGCAGCAGCTGCTCATTGTGGTGACTCCTCATTGCTCAGCATGGGTTCTAGGTGTGTGGGC
The DNA here is from genome assembly GCF_029378745.1 of Bos indicus. NCBI lineage: Eukaryota > Metazoa > Chordata > Mammalia > Artiodactyla > Bovidae > Bos > Bos indicus. The sequence continues at coordinate 17,817,711 of NC_091767.1, forward strand.
TCAATATTGTTGTGCACCAGCCTAGCTGCTCTGTGGCATTTGGATCTTCCCAAACAAGGGATTGAACCCACATCCCCTTCATTGGCAGGTGGATTCTTAACCATTGGACCATCAGGGAAGTCCCCTAATATGGTTTTAAAGACATTTGATAATTGTACGTCATACCAAGAATATAAACTATGATTTATATGTAGATAGATTTGTATATTTATGTGTGTGTATGTATATTTTGATTATACCTATTGATAGTTAGTTTTATGTAGCTAAATACCCTAAATCCTGGATATCTTCCACCAACAAACATAGATTTCAAGATTTCTGACTTACTATAAGTGCTTTTATTTAAATTTTTCTTGTCAATGAATCCATAAGGGTAACATAAATTTGTAGATAACATTACTGAATTATGTAAACATAAAATAATCTTTATAAATGTTCTTAGGTAAATATTCTGTGTAAACTCGTCTTTTACCCACTTCACCTTTGATCTGTGTAGACAATAATGTGATCAGTGTTAAAGGTCATGAGTACAAAAAAAGTGAATTAATCTTCTCCCCTCCATGCAATATAGTTAAGTGGAATATATGAAAAGATTAAACTCTGTTCTCAACAATAGAGGAGGAGGAAAATTGAAAAGAATTTCGAAAATTAAAAATTTATTGAAACATCTAAAATATTTTCTTAAAGGGCAAGTACAAAATACTTGAAAATATAGCTCTACATATGATTGGAAATAATCTACTTAGAGGGGAAGAATCAATATTCAAACACACACACAATAACCCGGTGTACGAGACAGCAAAAGAGACACTGATGTATAGAACAGTCTTATGGACTCTGTGGGCGAGGGAGAGGGTGGGAAGATTTGGGAGAATGGCAATGAAACATGTAAAATATCATGTAGGAAACGAGTTGCCAGTCCAGGTTCGATGCACGATGCTGGATGCTTGGGGCTGGTGCATTGGGACGGCCCAGAGGGATGGTATGGGGAGGGAGGAGGGAGGAGGGTTCGGGATGGGGAACACATGTATACCTGTGGCGGATTCATTTTGATATTTGGCAAAACTAATACAAATATGTAAAGTTTAAAAATAAAATAAAATTAGAAAAAAAAAAGTAAAAAACAGCTTGACTTAGTTTCTGAACATACATATTTGGGATTTGTCTTTTATGCCCCTCCCCCCCTTACACATAAATTGTATTGTTAAGAAAGAACTAAATTTAAATTGAGCAGTCGTTACTTATTGGGCACCTGCTGTCTGCTAGACCCTGGACTCACGTTATATATGCCTGATAGCTGTTTTTATGTCACTCAGTGGTGTCCTACTCTTTGCAACCCCATTGACCGCAGCACGCCAGACCTCTCTGTCCTCTACTATTTCCCAGAGTTTGCTCAAGTTCGTGTCCATTGAGTCAGTGACACTCTCTAACCATCCCATCCTCTGTTGTCCCCTCTCCTCCTGCCTTCAATCTTTCCCAGCATCAGAGTCTTTTCCAAACAGTTGGCTCTTCACATCAGGTAGCCAAAGTATTGGCGCTTCAGCATCAGCCCTTCCAATGAATATTCACAGTTGCTTTTTAGGTTTGACTGGTTTGATCTCCTTGCTGTCTAAGAGACTCTCAAGAGTCTTCTCCAGTACCACAGTTTGAAAGCATCAATTATCTGTGCTCAGCCTTTTTTCATGCCTAATAGTATTACTTCTATATAAGAATGTATCATTGAAACACATACTCTTTTGACACCACTTTCTAAATAGCAAACTCGTGTTTAGAGAGGGTAGTAAATTGGTGTAAGATTAAAAGCTGATAATTGTTGGATCTGAGGTGTAACCCTATATCCATTGTGTTTTACTATTTTAATTTTTTTAAATTGACTGTATTTTGTAAGAGCAGTTTTAGGTTTACAGAAAAATTGAAGGCAAGGTACAGAGATTTCTTTTATACCTCTTGGCCTCACCTATGCATAGCTTCCCCTATTATGAACATTCCCTACCAGAACAGAACATCTGCTACAACTGATGAACCTACATTGACTCATTATAATTACCCAAAGTCCATAGATTATATTATTGATTCACTTTTGCAGTTGTATATTCTGTTGGTTAGAACAAATGTATAATGGAGATGTATCCATCATTGTGGTCTCATACAGGGTATTTTTGCTGCAAATCCTGTGTTCCACCTATCCATGCTTCCCTCCACCATTAACCTCTGGCAACCACTGACCTTTTTGTTGTCCTCTTAGTTTAGCCTTTTTCAGAATGTCATTTTGGTGACATTGTATAGTTTGTAGCCTTTTCAGATTGACTTATGTTTTTTAAAAAGTTGTAAAATTGTTAAGGCTTTTGAACATTTCTAGAAAATCATTGAACTTGTTCCTAAAGTTCAAAGACTACAAAAGAAGACATGTTAGATAGGTGGTTATCTGTGTCTGGCAGACCCACTAAGTGTGGGTTTTAAGCACCAAAGCAGCTAGAAAATAAAAAAGATAAGTCTGCTTCCTCTCATTCCTATATATCAGATCATTTTCTTAACCAATGCAGTGAAGTCATGTATTAGAAATGCCTCTGAACCTGGATAGTTGGCTGCAAAGGAGGAGAAACAATTGTTTGGTTCTTGACTTTGACACTGAGTTGGAATTTAGGTACCTTTTTTCTACTCTTCCCTACCCGCCTTTCTTTTATTTTTTGTCTCTTCTTCCTCTTTTTAAAATTTCCTTTTCACAAACACTTAGATATTTATTATAGCCCCAGAGATCCTGCTTTAAAGGCTGGCCAGCCTAGGTGGGCTGAGGATGGGGCGGGGGTCCTTCTCGGGGCACAGCTCAGCTCAGTGTCCAAGCTGCAGCAGAGCTGGGACAAGGTCCTGCTCAGAGCTGTCCCCCATTTCCTCTGCAGACGTCAGCACTTGATGGAGCTCCTCAATGTCCAGGGTCCCTTGAGGGCGGCACAGATGTCCCAGATGGCCTGGAGGCTGGGAGTAGGGTACTGGAGCCATCTGCCTAGCTGCTGTCTTTTCTCCACTCATTCTTCACACTTGTTTCACCCTCAGGGCAACAGCTCCCGCACAGATGGGCTTATTCTAGACAGCTCCCGCACAGAGGGTGAGGAGAGAGCAGAGAGCCTGGTGGTCCCTGATTCAGGGTCCCCTGGGATTCTGCAGGGGTGACTCCATGGGACGTGGCCCTGGTAGAGTCCCACCAGACCCCTTGTCAAGAGGGCCAAGTGGGGAGCAGACTCCTTATTGTCCTCTGCGCCCTCCACAAGGAAGCCGTGGACCACCTGGGAAATGGAGACAGCTGGCAGCAGCCAGGCCCTGCCGCCCTTGCACTCACTCAATGCCAGGGGATGCTGTGTGGCGGCAGGAATAGCACTCCCAGAGGTGGCCTTGGGTGTTACCTCCTGCACTTAATCATGTGGTCCTGGACTAGCTCCCTAGGCTTCGATGCTGGGGCACTGGGCCTGGTCTCCTGCACCACCCACATGAAGTCCCCAAGTGCCGCTTGCGTAGCCTGTGGGTGCCGTGTAGCCACTCGACTCCTAGGCCTGTGTGTGGCAATATTGGTTTTGCTGAGGTCCACTCTGCACACAGCAGAATCTGTGCTTCAGGCCTGGCCCCATGGTGAGTTCTTTGCAGTCAGATGTAGGATGGCTTTGATGATGCATCATTTCACAACCTAGTTACAGCTCATAGAGATGAAGGATCTCTTGAAGGTTTTTCACAAATGACGGCTTTAAATATATATGTGTATATATATGTCATATATTGTGAACAAAATAACAAGCATAGTATTTAAGGATCAGTGCCACTGGTGGTTTTGTAATTTATTCTGCAGAAGGTGGACAAAGAACTTAGAGATTACTGTTTTTCACCAGAGCATATGACTGCCACGCCCAGTTATTACTGAAGTAAATTTGACTTTCTTTTCTAGATAACATTAAGTAGAAGGTGTGTTTTTACCCCTTCAAGCATGGCTTTTCATTGAAAGTTTTTTTTTTTTAATCAGTTTGGAACTCTATAGCTAATAGATGACTCATAATTGTTAGCTTAGGATAATCTACGTTTTTAATTCAACTTAGTCTGAATAAATGCTTTTTTGTAGTGAGTGCCCATGGTCAGAAATTGATTAACTGAACTCTGAGAAAATTACTTATGCATCTTTTGTGCTTTGGGGGCCATTTAGATGTCACTGGTATAGTCTCTATAGAGGAAAAAAAAATATAGCATTTTTGAGATGATTTCTTTTGATTTAGGACTTCTTACAATTCTTTAGTGTAATGAATGTATTTCAGTAATGAAGTACAAGACAATATGATTAGCCAAGAGAAACTTGGGACCAAAATGATCTTTCAGTTTTTAACCTGATGATCAAAAATCTGAGCAAAAATGGTACAGAAGTCCTAGGAATTATTTCTGATAAAAGTAGTCCTGTTCAATGCAGTAGAACTACATGCAAGGGATCTCTCACTAGGCACACATGCTCCCAATGATTATTTAATACAAAGACATCTCTGTAACACGCAGAAAGTTTACTTTCTAACTTTTGATGACTTTCTAAAATAATATGAAACAAAAAAGTAGCACAAAAATACTTAGATATTCCCTAGAAGTTTTCTGTATTGAAGTACAATTTGTATGTACTTAATATACATATTTTATACTACAAAAGATATATACACACACACACACACACCATATAAATACATATATCTACCTTAAACTAGATGGCAAGAATCCAGAAAACCAAGGGAAAAAACATTAAAAATTAGTAATAGAAAGTCAAGGTTTCTTTATTGTTTTAGATATAGAATGACATATGTGAAGCAAGTATACAAAGTGTAACTCAAACATCAGGATTTTTTGTTCACATTTTTAGACTGTGGTTATTGTTACTTTTTCTTTGCACATTTCTGTAATTACTCTTAGCAAAATCCCAAGAAACTTAAAGTCAGTATTTTACAGTGAAATTAGCTTTAATGTTACATGGATTTAACTGTAGAGCTTAACTTCAGACTCTACTAGAGTAGCTAAGGGGTTTTTGGCTACTTACTTAACTTCTCTGATTATCATACTTCCAGTTGTGAAATGAAAATGATAAATTCTATCTTGTTGTTGGATCTAATGAAATGTTGTAGGTGAAGCACTAAACACTTGGCAAAATATGTTATTTGTCTTCCTTGCTTTCCCTTAATCCTATGAAGTTATTGCAATTAGTGTAGACAATTTCTGGTATTAGCATATAATGAACATTTTCTTGTAGAACTAAGAAAACAGCAAGCCATATGCATTTTAATATTTGGATATTTTGAATGGAAGCATTTTACAGATTTTACTCTAAGAAATTATTTGAAGAATCTTGATATTTGTAACAGCAAAATGCCTTTTCTTACAATGGGCTTTCTAGAGCATAGGATAAGCACTAGATATTTGCCATCTCCCAAATTTCTGTCAGATAAGTCTTATTCATTGTCCTTTTGGAAAATACTAAAGGGCTACAACTTGTTCATAAATATGTTCCAGGAAAGTGTTCTTTGTCACTTTCAAAACTTCAACATTTTTCCCCCTCAGGTATATCTCATAGGTATTTCATTTCTATTTTTTATTTCCTATCCTTATGATTTAACTTTTGTCTGGCATAAGTCTAGTTTACATTTTCTTTTTTGGTAAATATTTATTTAACTAAGTGAAGATATTGTTAGCTCATTATATCTGAATCAGATAATTTTTTACACTTATCAATGGTCCTTAAGTATATGTTTGAAAGTTTTGCCTTGAAAAGAAAAATGAGCAACATGTTTGCAGATTATGCTAAAATGAGTTGACTCCTGATGAAAAAGATAAGATAAGGTGGTAGTTTTGAACTTTGAGAGTTCAAAATACAGCATTTCCCTCAGTAATTAACTAGAATTAAAAAAAAATTAAAAGAGGAATCAATTTAAGCTCAAAATATTATATATTTTAAGGATTTTTTTCACCACAGGTATTTTTTTCCTGACATAATAAGAGCTTGACTATCTCTGAGACAGTCTGCTTCAGTCATCAAGTTGGGGAGAGCTCTGACGTTATCGTCAAGGCATATGGACAGCAGATAAATATGTTTTTGATGACGGTGGTATTTTATATATTAGGAACAAGACACATCTAAAACTATCTATTATACTTGGGGGGTTTCTTAGTAGGTAGATTATGAAGAAGCTGAAAGTGAAAGAGCGAAGTGGAAGTATGATGCCCGCCAGGTCTAGTCAATACCCCAAAGCCCAACAAAGGAAAGACAGAGATGCAGTTCTACTATAATTTAACTGAACAATGTGTCTCCAAGGTGAATGTAGATTGTAATCTGAATAGATGGTGCCAGTATTTTTGGCTTGAAAGAACTCCTGAGATAGAGATTTTATGTCTTTTACTCAGGTACATAAACACGAGGACTTAACAGCATTTACTATACAGGTGGTTTATCCTCAATCTCTCTGGATTTAATATCATTCTATATGTTCCCTCCAGAAATGGGAAAGAGATGGCTTAGCTCTCTTTGTAAAATCTCATATGCCTCAATTATGAGGCCCATGGAATTCCTGATTGTCCATATGAGAGCTCTCCAAGGGATTCTTTTACTTTAGCTGAAGTCTCCATATTAGCAAAGAGAGGGAAGCTTGCATCATATTCTGCATTTAAAAAGTTCGAATAGAAATTTTACTGTTCTTTGTGATGTGTTATCCTGGGTAAAGAAAATGTCAAGTTACATTCCTTTTAGCTAGAAGTATATGAATTCAGTGTTGAAATGGTACTTAACATTAATCTTTTTTTTTTTCTAATTTTATTTTATTTTTAAACTTTACATAATTGTATTAGTTTTGCCAAATATCAAACTGAATCCGCCACAGGTATACATGTGTTCCCCATCCCGAACCCTCCTCCCTCCTCCCTCCCCATTACCATCCCTCTGGGCCGTCCCAGTGCACCAGCCCCAAGCATCCAGCATCGTGCATCGAACCTGGACTGGCAACTCGTTTCCTACATGATATTTTACATGTTTCATTGCCATTCTCCCAAATCTTCCCACCCTCTCCCTCTCCCACAGAGTCCATAAGACTGTTCTATACATCAGTGTCTCTTTTGCTGTCTCGTACACCGGGTTATTGTTACCATCTTTCTAAATTCCATATATATGCGTTAGTATACTGTATTTATGTTTTTCCTTCTGGCTTACTTCACTCTGTATAATAGGCTCCAGTTTCATCCACCTCATTAGAACTGATTCAAATGTATTCTTTTTAATGGCTGAGTAATACTCCATTGTGTATATGTACCACAGCTTTCTTATCCATTCATCTGCTGATGGACATCTAGGTTGCTTCCATGTCTTGGCTATTATAAACAGTGCTGCGATGAACATTGGGGTACACGTGTCTCTTTCCCTTCTGGTTTCCTCAGTGTGTATGCCCAGCAGTGGGGTTGCTGGATTATAAGGCAGTTCTATTTCTAGTTTTTTAAGGAATCTCCACACTGTTCTCCATAGTGGCTGTACTAGTTTGCATTCCCACCAGCAGTGTAAGAGGGTTCCCTTTTCTCCACACCCTCTCCAGCATTTATTATTTGTAGACTTTTGGATCGCAGCCATTCTGACTGGTGTGAAATGGTACCTCATAGTGGTTTTGATTTGCATTTCTCTGATAATGAGTGATGTTGAGCATCTTTTCATGTGTTTCTTAGCCATCTGTATGTCTTCTTTGGAGAAATGTCTATTTAGTTCTTTGGCCCATTTTTTGATTGGGTCGTTTATTTTTCTGGAGTTGAACTGTACGAGTTGCTTGTATATTTTTGAGATTAGTTGTTTGTCGGTTGCTTCATTTGCTATTATTTTCTCCCATTCTGAAGGCTGTCTTTTCACCTTGCTAATAGTTTCCTTTGATGTGCAGAAGCTTTTAAGGTTAATTAGGTCCCATTTGTTTATTTTTGCTTTTATTTCCAATATTCTTGGAGGTGGGTCATAGAGGATCCTGCTGTGATGTATGATTAGAGGGCCCAATTGACAGAATGCTATTTTTTAAAGAGAGAGCTGAATTATCTTTAACAAATAAAATGTGGAAGTGAATATATTTAATACCTACAGTTACTGAGCATAATGCATGAAGGATGGACATGTACCTGGGGCCTGAGGAGGGTAGGTATAAACAACTTTTGTAGGAATAATCTGGGCTACTGACATATAGAATGTTCTGGAGTCATGGAATTTTTTGGATGAACTGAAGTGTTTTATGAGTTAAAGAGTCTTCAACTTCATTAAAGTGAAACCCCCAGTGATGTATTGATTCAAAACTCAAACTGAGGAAGAATTTTAAGAAGGGATGGAATCTGTAAGGAACTATAGGATGATGAAGCATTTGATGAGGAAAGTGTAGTGGTGGGCTGTGAGGACTATTAAGACACACCCTGGAGGAATTAACAGGATGATATGATACTGTGGGGAAATTCTGGAAGGTCCTCCTACATCATCACATTGCTCACCATTCATCATGTTGTATCCTAAAGACAAAACCATTAGGTGCTGTGGGAGCCTAGGGAGGATTAACTCCAAGGAGAGTTGCTGTTAAAAGAAATCAGTTTCTGTGACCAAGTCCATAAGAACACTATTGGCACTAGTAACAAAGCACTTACATGGAGTCCAGGAAAGAGGGAGCCAGGACTGTTAGCTGCAAGTAAGGTCTTGGAGTTCTATGGAAGTGTGGGTGAGGATGGAAACGTAGAATGTGCAAGTCTTTGGTAAACATAATCACAGTGGAATCTCTCAGTAAAAACACATATAGAGAACAGTAGTGGATATTTTATATTTGTTAATGGGATGAAATTTTCTTTTAAGAAAAAGAATTGCCAAGACAGTCTCATTTATCACAATTGTTAATGGTCTTCTCTCAAACCATATATTCTAGCCATGTTGATCTATTTATAGTTCCTTGTTCTTGCCTGGTTATCTCACCACACTTGGTACTGTGAGCTTGCTATACCTCCAGCCAAAAACTCTTTCCTTGTAATCTTTGCTTCTTTCTCTTAAACCTCGATGGAGACTCCTCTGCAGTAGGCCTTCCTTGAGTCATCCTAGCCAAGCCTGTTTTTCATACTCTCTTGGTTCTCTGTGCTTCCATCTATCATAGCATGGGACACATTGTCTTGTTTTTAGTGAAGTGTGAGTGCTGTCAGATCAGAGGCTGTTTCCATTCTATTGTTTACATCATGATGCTGGGTCCTGAGTAGGTGTGCTCAAAAAATATTTGTTGAGTGAATGAATGAAAATAAGCAGCACCAAGTACTTTCTGGCACTGTGTGTACTTAGAATTCCATAGTCTTTGAACCATGACACTAAAGTTTTTGCAGACAGAATTTTTTTCTGAAGTTTGAACAAGGGCTTTTCTTCTCACTGAACAGGGGAAAGATTTCTCCTGACTTTATGCAAATTACATAGAGATAGAAGGTTATCTGACAGATGAATCAGTGTATCAGCTGTCCCAAATTGCTGTGTTTGTGTGCTTTTCTCCTCAGTTACACACCTAAGTCTCTAACCTAATTAGAATCTAAGGATATGTGGGTTTTAATATTAGGTTAAGCACCAAACTTAGATAGCATATTCAAAAGCAGAGACATTACTTTGCCAACAAAGGTCTGTCTAGACAAGGCTATGGTTTTTCCAGTAGTCATGTATGGATGTGAAAGTTGGACTGTGAAGAAAGCTGAGGACCAAAGAATTGTTGCTTTTGAACTGTGGTGTTGGAGAAGACTCTTGAGAGTCCCTTGGACTGCAAGGAGATCCAACCAGTCCATTCTAAAGGAGATCAGCCCTGGGTGTTCTTTGGAAGGAATGATGCTAAAGCTGAAACTCCAGCACTTTGGCCACCTCATGCGAAGAGTTGACTCATTGGAAAAGACTCTGATGCTGGGAGGGATTGGGGGCAGGAGGAGAAGGGGACGACAGAGGATGAGATGGCTGGATGGCATCACCGACTCGAGGGACGTGAGTCTGAGTGAACTCCGGGAGTTGGTGATGGACAGGGAGGCCTGGCGTGCTGTGGTTCATGGGGTCGCAAAGAGTCGGACACGACTGAGCAACTGAACTGAACTGAGGGATGGTTTGGGAAATTGTGTTTCAGCCTATCCAGTTGGGTAATAAACTCTTTCTGTTTGAGTCTTCTGAAGGAGAAAGAACACAAACAGATAGACTCATGAAGTATCCAGATTTCACTGGAGAATATTGACACACCTAGTATGAACCCCAGTTGAGTTGTGTCTCTAGCTGTCAGCATTCTCCTCATCTCTAGCACTATCTCCTCCTGTCTATAACTCACTTGATTATAAGAATAGCAGTCTGGCTTCCCAGTATGATCTTGGCTCAAGAGTAGCCAATGGTATGGAATTGAGTCTAAGAGATTCTATTGTCTAAATACATCCTAGTGACTTGGTATGGAGGAGATGTACATAAGCTAGAGAAATGTTGGCAGTGGTTGTTTGCCTTATGTAAACCAGGAAACAACGGAATCTGCTCTTCACTGAGGGAGAAGAATGAAGTAGAAATGAATGAATAAAGCAGAGAGGCATATGGAGAACTTGCTGGGTTATCTGTATTCATGAGATATTGGTTCATTTTTCCTAAGGATATCCCCAGATACTCTGTATTCCTACAACAATTAAATCCCAATTATGAGTTCCAGCTCAAGGACATTTCTGTTACTTGCAGCCTAAAGAATCTAATTCTTAGATTACTCTTGACTCACTCATCACAGAGACACAAACCTGTGCTTCCTATCACTGCTGCAGGCACAATCAGGAGTGGTAATGGGTGTTAAGACTTGAACACTACAGTCAGAACACTGTGGAAAATGTGCCCTAGTTTTCAAAATTTGCTCTCAGGAAAGATAACATGACTGATAATATCTCAGAACGCAGTCTGCCTCTAATCAAACATCTTAATTTGTTAAGGAATTCAGAATTTAATCTAAAGAAATGGCACTTCATGAGAAAATTTAGGAATCATGGGTTGTTTCCTTCCTCCTTTCTTCCCTCTCTTCTAAGCTTCCTCCATTTTTCATTGAAAGAATTAGTGGAGAGAGAATGTTGGACCTCTGAACTCATGGCAGCAAGTAGATTTCTATTTTGTCTGAGGGTAGAATACACTTGAAAATCTTGAGCCCCTCATTGGCAAAGCAGCTTCAATCCCTGTTTCTCCAAATTTGTGAGTTTTAATAATGCAGTATGGTGGAGTGATTAAGATAGAAACTCAAGGGTCAAGCCAGGGATCCATTATAGGAGATGTTGTAAGTTACACTTCTGATTCTCAGTATCTTTCTCAGTATACCAGACACAATGTTACCTACAGTTAGGACTGTTATGAAATTAAATGTGATAAAGCATGTAATACAGCTTTATCACTCTCATAGACGGCGCTGCTTCATCCTAATGCACTCTTGTTCATAGCTCATCTCTATTCATCTTCCACTTCCAACTTGAGACCAGATGTCTTCATCTCTACCTCAAGCAGCATGAAGAGGTGCCTCTTCTGGTAGCTGTCCATTCCCTAACTCTGCCCATGCATATCATGGATTGGTGTTGAAAGGTAACTTAGAAGCCTAACCTGGTCACCCTGTTTCTCTGTTGAGGAATATGAGAATCAGAGAGAAAACTTGGCCTGAATTCCTAACAGTCATTAGTACAAGGTCTCCAATAAGTGATATTTTCCTGTTGGTGTGACTGGATGACAGAAAGTTCTGAGATAAACACCTCCTGTCTAGTTGGATTTCTCAAGAACCCCTTAGACCAGTGCTCCCCCAACTTTTGCCCTGGGACACTTCTGAAAGTGGATGGGAGATAAATCATCCTTAGTGACCTGACAGAAGAAACTTCCCAATCACTTAAAAAAAATTTTTTTATTTTATGTTGGAGTATAGTTTATTAACAATGTTTCTGCTCATTTTATGTGTTCAGCAAAGTGACTCAGTTCTATATATGCATGTATCTATTCTTTCTCAGATTCTTTTCCCCATTTAGGTTATTACACAATATTGAGCAGAGTTCCATGTACTATATAGTGGGTCTTTGTTGGTTATCTATCTTAAATATTTTTTGAAGTCATGTGTTATCTCTAAAATTCCTATACATTTTGCATTTTCTTTAGAATCTGGCCATGTATGTTTTAATATAAAAGATAAATTATAAGTAACATACTATTGAATAACATTGTTCCACACAGTTAAGATTATCCCATGGCTCCTATGTTCCCAGAATACTACTGTGTACTCAGATTTCTACAACTTGAAATAAGAAGGCATTTTGATGTCATGTTTTAATAAGATGGCTATTTTCTCCCTGGCCCTCTATGTATTCAGAAGACTGGAAAGGCTGACGCTAATAGTAGCTTACCTTACAGGAATAACAGCAGTAAAACAACAGTTATAAATGGATTGCTGTTTATGCGGTGCTTATATTTTGCAATGCTAGTGCTGTAATCTCACATTTCTTGACTCTGGTGCTTTGGAAATATCACTGGGCTAAACGAGCTACTTTCTGGCTCTAATTTATTCCTATTTTAATACCTTTAATATTTATCTATATTATAAGCATAATACAGCAGTTGGTTTACAAGTGGAAACTAAATTCATACTTTTTGAACCATGGAGTTAATATGTTGGGTATTGAAAAAGGAGGGGGAGGGGCAGATATTGGTTCCATAACCAGACAGAAAAGGAATAAATTTATTCATAAACTCAATGAATTGCAAAGGGTAACTTCCAGGAAGGCATTATGGGCTTCTATGCATGGATTCTTCATTACATAGAGAACAAGTGTAATTAGCAGAATATGTTTTTAAAGTACACATCAACCCCAAGGATGAAATGCAGCTATGAAATAGGCTTCTCAAGTTCTGGAAGCCATAAATTACCAATGCTGTAACTTAATCTTCCGGATATTCTCCTCATGGCAGCCCTGAGTTCCCTGGAGTGATAGGCTCTCATTTTCTCCCCCTGTGCATTCAACTCTATTCTTTATTGAATTAGGCAAAAAGGATTTTTAAAATGTGCTTGGTTTATTGCTCCTAATAAAATAAATGTAATCTGAATACTCAAGGATATAATCAGGTCATAGCATTTCAATTGTATTACTAACAGGGCCGTAAAATAAGTTGTACACTAAAAAAGCCCACCGTGCAAGCTCATCTTGTCACGGTGCCCCATCCATCTTTTCTTACCGTTTCCAGTCTGTCAGCATTTTCCCTCCACTCTTAGGTTGCACCTCGTGATTCTTCACACATCTTTCACTGACATCTTATTACTTTCTAGTTTAATATATAAAGAGTCTGTTGTACTCCATCTGTGCATCCTCAGGCTTCTCAGTTGCTCATTGTGTCTGCCTCTTTGCAACCCCTTGTGCTGTAGTCCGCCAGGCTCCTCTGTCCATGGGACTTTTAAGGCAAGAATACTGGAGTGGGTTGTCATTTCCTTCTCCAGGGGATCTTCCTGACCCAGGAATCACACCCGCATCTCTTGTCTCCTGAATTAGCAGGTGGATTCTTCACCATGGCACCACCTGGGAAACTCCTGGATCCTTAGGCTTTGGACTCCAAATTCGTCACCTGACCACTACACCTGTTCATTTCTGTCTTTGCTCATCAAATCAGATGCTAATGCAGGAAAATGGATATTTTTCATATTCATATTTCTCAGTGACAAACCTTTAAATTCTTTAGAAAAGTGAAGCAATAGGAAATGTTTCTTTAACTTCCTAAGTAAAATTTGAAATCACAGACATTATAAAAGAATTTCTGTATAAAGTTTTTAAATAAATCTTTATAAGAAACAACTTAACTGGTACTTTAATTTTTGGAGGAGAGAGCCTAACTAGTATTTTTCCTCTTAGCTTTGTAAGCTTTTAATTTACATGGGGCAGTTTATTTAAAAATATTCTTATTAGATTATCTTAATTTTGACCATTACTAAACCCAATTCCCAGATTTAGTACAGCATAATTCATTTGAATCTGTAGATCCTTACTGAGTAAAAATTTGAGCAATGTTATATAAATTCTATTAAAAGAGAGATTAAGTTCTAAAGTGGTCAACAGCATTCACTGATGGACATTCCTATTGCTCAGGTGAGAAATATTATTTAATAAAGAAAATACTTCAGAAAAATGAATATTTTATTTTTATACTCAATTCTGGAATGATACTCTACTTTTCCCTGCCATGTGGGTACTGGAAGGGAGCCATATGACAACACAGTTGAGTTTCAGCTCTAGTTATTGACCCCTGGTAGTAAAGGAGATGCCCCTGGAGTTGACTGACTCCTATGAGAGCCTTCCCAGACAGAGAGATTTAGGACAGATCTTTCTTTCCTCTATTCTAGTTGAAAAACCATCAAGTTACAATAATATATCAAATATACCACATCATTGAGATTTGTTCTCGGAAGCAGTCTCCTTGTAATATTCTTTTGTGCAAAAAGCTTTGTGTTTCCTTTGGAACTGAGTGTGTTCTCTAGGAAAAAAACAAAGCAAAAATGAAAAACTCTCCATGTCTGCTAAGGGTTGTGGGTAGAACTCTTGTTACTAAAGTATTCAGTCCAATAAGTCATTGAATTGATGCCTCCTTCCCACATTAGGATTGATTTGTAGTTTGCCTGATTTGAATAGATAGTCGCTATGCCTTATATGGGCAAAGTCACTGCCACCATAGGAAAGTACCTTTAGAAAACATGGCTGTGGTAGTCAAAAGAGACAAGAGCATTTCACATTCACAGGCCTGCTTTGAATCTCACAGTATTAACTCCACAAGTCCTTCAAATCAGCTAGCATTTTAAAGTGGTAGACAGTCTGAAATGGCTCACCAAAGCCATCCTTTCTGGTGTTCCAAAGAGCATGCACGTGATAGATGCTTAGTTGGAGAAATGTCAGCTGTCCTATACAGATCCTTAGTCTTTGAATTCCCTGACTGCAGATTTCCAGACTTCCTACTCTTGCCACTGCTCTTCTGCTGAACAGTCATAATCCCACATACTCAGGGTTACACTGTCCTTTAGTGATTACATTATTGTGTTATATTGTTTTGGCCAGAGAATCTCTACAAAAGATAGGCACTTTGAATGTGGGCATAACTGACCTTTGATAAAACAAAAACATAAAATCTAAACAAAAGCAACACACCAAAGGAGATTTCCTGGATTCCAGGAGGTAAAAAGGACAGAAAAAGATTATGTCAAATAGTATTGAAAAATCAAAGTAAGTGAATAAAGATATTGCAATGTAAGTTGAGAAGGTGGATACAGGAATAAAAAGAGGACAACTAGAGGGGCAATTTGTATTCTGATCTCTTTATCTGGTACTTTAGCTTGGCCTTGATTAAAATGACTTGGAAAGTTAATTGATGGGGAGGGGGCCAATAGGAAAATACACTGAGCACTGGCAAACTTGCCACTGGATCTTGAAATTCCTTTCCATGTTATGGAAAGGATAGCCCAGCTGGAACACATTTTTATTTACTAAAAGCTCTGCTTGTCATTTTCTGGGTCTACTTTCTGTTTATGTCATATGCAAAAGCTGTAGAGGTAAAAGCGTTCTTAATTTTAGTGTTACTGATATTATTCATTTCAAATAAACTTGAAATAATTGTTTTTGTATATATTTTGGATCTCTGAATGTTGTACACTTTATTTGAAAAATGTGTGTTACTCACATACTAATTTATAAACTTCAGTGTATATTTCCGGGCTTCACTTCTTTGTAAAACAGAGTATCTCAAACTTTGAGAGGATAACTTATTTGATCTTTGGGTCTTTAAGTTCAGTTCAGTTCAGTTGCTCAATTGTGTCTGAGTCTTTGCCAGCCCATGGCTTCCCTTCACCAACTCTTCACCTTCCTTTACCAACTCTCAGAGCTTGCTCAAACTCACGTCCAGAGAGTTGGTAATGCCATCCAGCCATCTTATCCTCTTTCATCCCTTTTTCCTCCTGCCTTCAGTCTTTCCCAGCATCAGAGTATTTTCCAATGAGGCAGTTCTTTGCATCAGGTGGCCAAAGTATTGGAGTTTCAGCTTCAGCATCAGTCCTTCCAATGAATATTCAGGACTGATTTCCTTTAGGATGGACTGGTTGAATCTCCTTGCAGTCCAAGGGACTCTCAAGAGTCTTCTCCAACACCACAGTTCAAAAGTATCAATTCTTCGGTGCTCAGCTTTCTTTATAGTCCAGCTTTCACATCCATACATGCTGCTGCTACTGCTGCTAAGTGGCTTCGGTTGTGTCCAACTCTTCGCAACCCCACGGACTGCAGCCCACCATGCTCCTCCGTCCATGGGATTTTAAAGGCAAGAGTACTGGACTGGGTTGCCATTGCCTTCTCCAATGCATACATGACTACTGGAAAAATCATAGCTTTGACTAGATGGACCTTTGTCAGCAAAATAATGGTCTCTGCTTTTCAATATGCTGTCTAGGTTGGTCTTTTCTTCCAAGGAGTAAGCATCTTTTAATTTCATGGCTGCAGTTATCATCTGCAGTGACTTTGGAGCCCCCCAAAATAAACTCTGTCACTGTTTCCATTGTTTCCCCATCTATTTGCCATGAAGTGATGAGACCAGATTCCATGATCTTCATTTTTTGAATGTTGAGTCTTAAGCCAACTTTTTCACTCTTCTCTCTCAATTTCATCAAGAGGCTCTTCAGTTCCTCTTTGCTTTCTGCCATAAGGGTGGTATCATCTGCATATCTGAGGTTATTGATATTTCTCCTGGCAATCTTGATTCCATCTTGTGCTTCTTCCAGTCCAGTGTTTCTCATGATGTACTCTGCATAGAAGATAAATAAGCAGGGTGACAATATACAGCCTTGACGTACTCCTTTTCCTATTTGGAACCAGTCTGTTGTTCCATGTCCACTTCTAACTGTTGCTTCCTGACCTGCATATAGGTTTCTCAAGAGGCAGATCAGGTGGTCTGGTATTCCCATCTCTTGAAGAATTTTCCACAGTTGATTGTGATCCACACAGTCAAAGGCTTTGGCATAGTCAATAAAGCAAAAATAGATGTTTTTCTGGAACTCTCTTGCTTTTTCAATAGTTTGTATTTCTTAATCTCCTAACTATATCTTACCCTTCTCCCCTTTCCTCTCCCCAGTGGTAAACTAGTTTGTTCTCTATATCTATGAATCTGTTTCTGATTTGTTAAATTTATTTATTTGCTGGTTTTAGAAAAGGCAGAGGAACCAGAGATCAAATTGCCAACATCCACTGGATCCTGGAAAAAACAAATAGGAAAAGGAGTTCGTCAAGGCTGTATATTGTCACCCTGCTTATTGAACTTATATGCAGAGTACATCATGAGAAACACTGGACTGGAAGAAGCACAAGCTGGAATCAAGATTGCCGAGAGAAATATCAATCACCTCAGATATGCAGATGACACCACCCTTATGGCAGAAAGTGAAGAAGAACCAAAAAGCCTCTTGATGAAAGTGAAAGAGAAGAGTGAAAAAGTTGGCTTAAAGCTCAACATTCAGAAAACGAAGATCAGGGCATCCGGTCCCATCACTTCATGGGAAATAGATGGGGAAACAGTGGAAACAGTGTCAGACTTTATTTTTTTGGGCTCCAAAATCACTGCAGATGGTGACTGCAGCCATGAAATTAAAAGATGCTTACTCCTTGGAAGGAAAGTTATGACCAATCTAGATAGAATATTCAAAAGCAGAGACATTACTTTGCCAACAAAGGTCTGTCTAGTCAAGGCTATGGTTTTTCCAGTGGTCATGTATGGATGTGAGAGTTGGACTGTGAAGAAGGCTGAGCGCCGAAGAATTGATGCTTTTGAACTGTGGTGTTGGAGAAGACTCTGGAGAGTCCCTTGGACTGCAAGGAGATCCAACCAGTCCATTCTGAAGGAGATCAGCCCTGGGATTTCTTTGGAAGGAATGATGCTAAAGCTGAAACTCCAGTACTCTGGCCACCTTATGGGAAGAGTTGACTCATTGGAAAAGACTCTGATGCTGGGAGGGACTGGGGGCAGGAGGAGAAGGGGACGACAGGGGATGAGATGGCTGGATGGCATCACTGACTCAATGGACGTCAGTCTGAGTGAACTCTGGGAGTTGGTGATGGACAGGGAGGCCTGGCCTGCTGCGATTCATGGGATCGCAGAGAGTCGGACACGACTGAGTATTGAACTGAACTGAACTGAACATGTAAGTGATAGTGTGTTTGTCTTTCTCTGACTTGTTTCACGAAGCATAATACCCTCCATGTCCATCTATATTTTTGAAAATTGCAAAATCTCATAATTTTTATGGATGAGTCATATCCCATTGCATATAAATATGCCACAACTTCTTTATCCATTTGTTGGACACTTAGGCTGCTTTCATGTGTTGACTACTTTAAGTAATGCTACTGTGAACATTGATTTTTTTTTTAAATTAGTGTTTGTGTTTACTTCAAATATATACCCTGGAGTGGAAATGCTGGATCATGTGGTAGTTCTGTTTTCAGTTTTATGAGGTATCTCCATACTGTTTTCCATAGTGGCTCCAGTGTTTTCCATAGCTGTGCCAGTTACATTCCCATCAATAGTGTACAAGGGTTTCCTTTTCTCTGCATCTTGCCAACATTTGTTATTTGTTGTTATCTTGATGACAACCATTCTGACAGGTGTGAGATGGTATCTCATTGTGGTTTGATTTGAATTTCTAGTTAGTGACGTTGAACATTTTTTTAATGTGCCTATTGGCCATCTGTATGTCTTTTTTGGGAAAAAAAATGTCTATTCAGGTCTTATACCCAGTTTTAGTTTTTTTTTTTTTTTTTTTTTTTGATATTGAGTTATATGAGCTGTTTACGTATTTTGGCCATTAATCCCTTATCAGTCATACAATTTGCAAATACTCTCTCCCGTCCAGTAGATTATCCTTTCATTTTGTCAGTGGTTTCCTTTGGGCACAAAAGCTTTTTAACCTCAGTTAGGTCCCATTTGTTTAGTTTTGCTTGTGTTTTCCTTCCCAGAAAAGATAGATCCCAAAAGATACCTCTAAGAACTATGTTAAAGAGTGTACTGCCTATGTTTCTACCCTGGAGTTTTATGGTTTCAGGTCTTACACTTAGGTCTTTAATTCGCTTTCAGTTTGTTTTTATATATGGTGTAAGAAAATGTTCTAATTTCATTCTCCTACGTGTCACTGCCCAGTTTTCTCAGCATCACTTACTGAAGAGGCTGGCTTTTCTGTTTTGTATATTCTGGCCTCATTTGTTGGAGATTAATTGACCATGGGTGCATGGGTTTATTTTTGATTCTCTATTCTGTTCTCTTGATCTTTGAACAGTACCATAATGCTTGATTGCTGTTGTTTTGTAGTATAAAGTCAGGAAGCATAATATCTCCACCTTTGTTCTTTTTTTCTCAAGATTGCTTTGGCTATTGTGTCTCTCTTGGTTCTATATAAATTTTAGGGTTATGCTTTCTAGTTCTGTGAAAAATGTCATGGGTATTTTGATAGGGACTGCATTCAATCTGTAGATTGCTTTGGGTAGTATGGACATTTTAACAAGATTAATTCCTCGAGTCCTTGAATCCAATCGTCTTTCACTTCTTTGATCAATGTTTTATGCTTTGCAGGGTATAGATCTTTTACCTCCTTAGTGACGTTTATTCTTAAGTATACTTGGTGATTTAATTTTAAATGGAATCACTTTTTTGCTTTCTCTTTCTGTTAGTTATTACTGTATAGAAAAACAAATTTTGGTATGTTTTGTATTCTGCCACTTTGCTGAATTCATGTATTAGTTATAATAATTTTTGGTGGATACATTAGGATTTTCTATGCATAGTTATGATGTCTTCTGCAAACACTTATAGTTTTACTTCTCTCTTTCCCATTTCAATTCCTTTTAATTTTCTTGTCTGATTCCTGTGGCTAGGACATCTAACACTATGTTGAATAAACATGGAAAAGGTGGGCCTTGTTGTCTTGTCCTGTTTTTAGAGGAAAAGCTTTCAGCTTTTAACCTTTGAGTAGGATGTTAGCTATAGATTCATTATAAATGAACTTTGTTATGTTGACATATGTTCATTTTCTCCCAGCTTTGGGAGATTTATCATGTTAGATGTATTTTTGTGAAATACATTATCTATTGAGATGATCATGTGATTTTTATTCTTTTGTTAATATGGTATATTGCTTCTTGGCCTTTTGCCTCAGATCAAGTGTTTATGTCATTTATCACATTGATTTGTAGATACTCGACCATCTTTGCATCCCTGAAGTAAATCCCACTTGATCATGGTGTATAATCCCACTTAAATATTGTTGGATTCAGTTTGTTAATATCTTCTTGAGGATAATTGCATCTGTGTTTATCAGTGATATTGGCCTGCAATTTTCTTTCTTTCTTTTTTTTTTTTTTTTGTGGTATCTTTGTGTGGTATTGGTATCAGAATAATGCTGGCCTCATAGAATGAATTAAGGAGTATTCCTTCCTCTTCAATATTTTGGCATAGTTTGAGAGGATAGGTACTAGCTCTTTTTTATATGTTTGGTTAAACTTTTCTATGAAACTGTGTGCTCCTCAACATTACTTTGCTGGGAGTTTTTATTGTTGCTATTTTAATTATGGTATTTCTTCACGTGAGTCTCTTTAAGTTCATCTTGTCTGGGACTCTTTGTGCTTTCTGTACTTGAATATCTCTTTCCTTCATCAGATTTGAAGTTTTCAGCCATAATTTCATCAAATATATTTTCAACCCTTTACTCTCTCCTCATTCTGGGACCTCGCTAATGAGAATGTTGGTATGCTTGTTATTTTCATAGAACTCCCTTTAAACTGTTCTCATTTTTCAGAATTTTTTTACTGAGTTCTGTTTGGGCAGTTTCCATTTTTCCGTCTTCTACATCACTTACATATTTTTCTGTATTACCTAACTCTGTTGTTAATTCCTTCTGTTTTTTTTTTTTTTTTTTCATTTCAGTTATTGTATTCCTCAGTTTAGACTGGTTCTTTTTCATATTTTATATTTCCTCATTCTTCATCTATTATTACCCATAATTTAGTGTTCTTATTACTAATCCTTTGAATAATTTATCTGGTAAATTATCTCTGTTAAATTAGCTATTTTTTCAGTTTTCTTTCCTTGTTACTCCATTAGAAACAAAATCATGTGTCTTCTCATTTTGCTTAACTTTCACTTTCTCTGTGAAATTTAGGGGAAACACTTACCTACCTTGATCTGGAAGGGGTGTTTTTATGTGAGAGCATTCCTGTAAAGTCTGCACGTTTACAGTGGCTTGGGTGGGAGAGCTGGACTTGAAGTAAGCATGGATCTTGTCTCCCCCACAGTGTCCTGCAGCTATTGTCTTGGTAACTGGTGGGGCTGGAGATGGAAGGGCTATAACTAGAGTCAGGTGTGAGCCAACACTTCTGCCTTTCTCAGGGGTTAAACCCCCACCCTACCTGAGGTAGGCTCAGGTTCCGCACTGCTGGAGCAGAAGCCCTGAGTGTTGGGTCTGATCAGGCTCAAATCCTAGGAATGTGTACTCTTCTCAGCTGCACTGTGCATCAAGAAGGGCCTGAAGAGATGCTTGGTGTCGGCTGGGGCAACTGCTGAGCTATTCCCAGCACCAGTCAGAGCACCAGACTAGTCTTTGACCTTTATGTTGGCCTTTATGAGTGTCAATGATGGCTGCCTTTGCCCTGTTTGGATGCTATGCTGTGTCTAAGCTGTCTCCAGGCCCTGTAGTTACACATTCTTCTTGGCTGGGACAGCCTTTGCCCTTC
Source organism: Bos indicus (assembly GCF_029378745.1). Lineage (NCBI taxonomy): Eukaryota > Metazoa > Chordata > Mammalia > Artiodactyla > Bovidae > Bos > Bos indicus. Next base: position 17,839,500 of record NC_091767.1, read on the forward strand.
TTTGGATCTGTACTATGGGGCAAGAGGAGCCAGAGCAGAAATGTGGCTTGGGCTGGGTTACTCACTGGTTCAGAGTTCCCAGCAGTCTCGGTCTGCTTCCTTGGCATTGTTTCAGGAGTAAGCAAGCAAGTACCTGTTTGTCATGGGTGGAGTCTAAGTTTCTTATATCCTTGATGTCATACCCATTGGTTTTCAAACCAGGTAAGAGCACTCAGCCTTCTGTGCGGGACTTCACAGTTTGGGATCCCAGTATGTGTTTCAAACTGCTCACTCCCCAGGGAGGATCTCTGAGCATGTGTAATCACCTCTTGTGTGTCCCCTTCTAACTGTGCAGGTTCCGACCTGATTACTTCACTTCCATTCCTACTGGGTTCTGTGTGGATATTTCTTATAGATTTGGTTGTATAAGAATTTTTCTGTTCTATACATCAGTGTCTCTTTTGCTGTCTCATATACAGGGTTATTGTTACCATCTTTCTAGGGAGAGGGTGGGATCATTTGGGAGAATGGCATTGAAACATGTATAATATCATATATGAAATGAGTCGCCAGTCCAGGTTCAATGCACGATACTGGATGCTTGGGGCTGGTGCACTGGGATGACCCAGATGGATGGTACGGGGAGGGAGGAGGGTTCAGGATGGGGAACACCTGTATACCTGTGGCAGATTCATTTTGATATATGGCAAAACCAATACAATATTATAAAATTAAAAAATTAAAATTAAAAAAAAATAAACTTTCTGATTTTTTGGCAAAGAAAAAAAAAACAATTTTTCTGCCAGTCTTCATTTTGTTTTCAGTGAAAATACTCCACACTTGGATATATTTTTGCTGTGTTCATGGCGGGAGGGGATGTGAGCTCTGCATCCCATTATTCTAACGTCTTGATTTCCTCCTCTGTAATTCTTGAACTAAAAAATTCAGTGCATACTGTCTGAGTACCTGCTATGTGATAGTCTTATATTGATCCATTTATGTACCCAGCAAAACTGTGAAGACCTTAAAGGTCTACATGAAATTCAAGTAATCAATAACATAAATAACCTAAAATACTTTTTAGTTTGAATCTTCAGCCATATTTATATTTACTGCTCCCTTTGTCTTTGAAAAGTATTGTAATAAATATTTTGCTCAGTTAGCTTACTTTTTGAATAAGAAGATACAGCCAATGAGATTTATTGAATATTCTCAGGAGGTGATTGTATAAATAAAGGCTTTAAAGGTGGGCAACCAAGAAATATCCAATTTTCTTCATAGAAGACAATATAATAGAATAATTAATTTCATACCTGTCAGTTACTGAATCCATATCATGGGATGGAACTGATTTCCTATTTAAGAGAGACAGACATTTGTAGCATGCACACTATAGCTGTTGAATTTGATTTGGAAACTGTTCAGACAAAAGAGTTCCTGTTAGATTCTCTCAGAATTGACCTGAGTCCCGAGGCTATTCTAAACAAAGTGTATCTGCCTTCTTTAATACTGAATGGTTTCTAGTTTGGAAATTGTGACTGAGTGTGACCAAACCTCCTGGCCAAATCAGTCTAAACTCTGAATGCCCTAATTCTTGAATATTTCTGTAGGGATGCAAGGAGACCATTCTTGAGGTCAGTTGGCTTATACAAGATGTCCATAAACCAGAGTACAGCTTGCCAAGACATCTGCTCAGTTTCACCTCTAAGCATGTGTATGCCAGGGTAGAGTTGAATTAAAAAGGGGAGCAGCCACTCCTGAGATATTTTGAGGAAAAAAGTACTGGTACATTGGCATTCATCTCAGGTTACAGCTGTTCTCCAAAACAGACACTGTTCCAAATCACAGACTTTTGAGGAGAACCAGTTATATGTTTCCTGACATATAGTTGTATCTTATTTTCTAGACCACATTATTGGTATTGTACATAAGTAACATAAGTGAGTAAATTAGCAGTTTTATATTGATCATGTAAAGAGTACCTCTCCAATATTAATATATTATTCATGGTCTTAGTGCTTTATTTTTTGCCTAAACCATATTCAGTCATATTTTATAGAGATTAGGGATGATAACTTTTTTGAAAAAAATTTAAGCTTTTTTTAAACTTCTGTTAAACTTTTATTTCATATGGGGGTATCGCTGATTCACATGGTTGTGATAGTTTCAGGCAAGCAGAGAAGGGACTCGGCCATACATATACATGTATCCGTTCTTGAGGAGTGATAACGCTTGAGGTTAAGTTGTCCACGAGCAGTTAGGAGCATCTCATGTGTCAGAAATCGCCTTATTTCTTCGCAGATCAGTAATGGTTTTATGCTTTTTCATCTCAATGTCAAAATTCTAGCCGTGGCTAGCAGTTGAAGACTTGTCAACATTCCTGCTCATTTTCAATCCCTGTAATAGCTCAGCAATTACACAGCAGGTAGGTTGGTATTTTTCTTCCAGATAGTAGTCTCCTCCAAAGCAAAGGTGTCATTTTCAGAAGAGCTAAACACAGGAGCTTCAAACAAGACCTTAAATATACAAATATTTTCTTCATGTGCTCTTTTACTCTCTTTCCCTGAATGGAAAATAACCTGAAGAGAAATGGTGAGACAGATGATTCAGAAAAAAAAAACACAAAAACTAAGAAAAGATGAAATAATTATACACACACACATATCTGTATGTGACTTCATAACATTTTAGTTGCTTTAAAATAAAAATGAGCTATGTAAAAGGAGAACTGTGTTTGTAGCTTGGTAGGAAATGGAGAAGACAAAAGAAAGGATGCAGAAATAAGAAAATGATAAAATACTGTCATGAGTAAAGAGAAAGAGAACAAAAATATGCCCTTTACACCTGTTCCTCTAACATATTTGCTATCCTAGAACCTCTGGATTATATTGAGAAGTTTTTTAAAGTCAGGAATACTAAAGCTGGCCACGATTTTAGATATCATTTAGGAGTTATACATTTAGAGAGATTATATTCATCATAATATGCCAAAATAAATGATTGACATTTTAATTAGATGAAAAAAATATAATTATATTTTTAACTTTGAAAGGAGCCCTTGTAAGAAACATGGACATTAAATAAATTTAAAAAGAGCACCTCATCTTAGGGAGAAAGTAGACAATGAGGATAGAGAAAAGAAGTAGAAAATCAGAACTGGTAAAAATGATAATAATAATTGAGAATAGAGGAAGAAGAAAAGAGTCTAATAGACAATCTTCCAGTATGCATTTCTGGAACTTTTTAATTCTGAAACTCAATATACAAAATTACAAGGGGTGGTAGAGAAGAAAGTTTATATTCATTTATTTCCCTGCCAGTGTATAACATTTTGGTTTCCAGCTGTTTATTATCCCAATCATTTCATGCACTAGATAAAGCACTACCAGCAGGACTCTAAGATGTTTTATGCTAATGAGGGGAAAAAATCTTGGACAAGTTGCAAAGCATAGATTTTTGAGTGACATGACAAAATAATCAGAATCTAAATGAAAAGAAAACTTGGGTAACAGCCATTATACTTAATATGCCAAAATAAATGATTGACATTTTAATTAGCTGGGAAAATATAATTATATTTTTAACTTTGAAAGGACCCCTTGCAAGAAAGATGGACATTAAATAAATTAAAAAACACTTGCAGGAACACAAAGGAGTACAAAAATGTAAAGATGCATTCCATTTTCAGTGTTCATGACATGAGTTATTAATTCCATGGGTCATGAAGCAAAACTTTTTAAAAAGTTAACTTGCATTTACCCTTTTGACAGCAGTTTGCATCACAGTGATTGAATTTTATTAAGAGAATTGTTTGCTAGAGCTATCTGTCTTCATTTTGGCCACTCTGGCATAAATATTTAATTTATGTTCCAAATTAAAAAAATGTCTCATAAAAACTGAGTGGCCGTGCGGTAACTGTTCACTATAAAAAAAAAAATGAGGCTTACATATTGCTGCACATGATGTAAAGTACATCTACGTGAAAGAAGGCTTTATTTGACTTGAGGATATTCCCTATTTCTAGTGTCTGTGGAAAAGAAGAGCTGGAAAGCGATTTCCCCAGACAAACCTTGCTTTAAAATTCTACCTCTTGTCATGTACTTCTGATTCCTACTTAACACAGATACTCTCCTGAAAATAATTAAGTAGAAAATTTATATGCGGGAGGATGGTAATGATTATTGTTGTTGTTTAGTTGCTACTTTGTGTCTGACTCTTTGTGACCCAGTGGACGCTAGCCCAACAGACTCCTCTGTCCATGAGATTTCTCAGGCAAGAATACTGGAGTGGGTTGCCATTTTTTTCACCAGGGGGCTCTTTCTGACCCAGAGATTGAACCCAGGGCTCCTACACTGGCAAATGGATTCTTTACCACTGAGTCACTAGGGAAGCCTTTTCCAAGCAATAAGCTTGCTTGCATTTTAAAATTTCTTCTTGTATTCTCAGTTACCTGTTTATTTGCATTTTCCCTTAGTCTACGTGCTGGTTGTAATTTGGATCTTCAAAGTGGGAATATGTAGCAAATACTTCTGGGAGTCTAGAAGGTTTTAGATGGTAACGCTGTATGTTCACTTCTAAAGTATAGGTTGTAGTTTCCATTACCGAAAAGGGGATATTACGACCATACAATGATTTTGTTCTGTGTGCAACAGAATTCATAAGGGAGGATTCAGGCAGTCAGAAATACATAAGAAACCTGACTGTACAATGTTACCATAGTCTTGTGTGCAAATACTGACCTGTGTATATCTATATGCATATATAGTTTGTGAATCGTAGAAGGGTTCTGGCAGACTGAGTTTGCAAAGGTGGCCACCACAGTATCTCCCATCTCACATGGTCCAGTGTAATGTGAGCAACAAGACGTGGAGTCTGATTATCTTGCCTTTGAATTTACAAGGTTGATTTCTGTGACTCACTTGTTATGATTGAAATACAGTGAAGTAATACTGGGTGAACTTTGGAGTTTGTTGAAGAGGAAACATACAGGTTTCTCCTCATACTTTTGGAACGCTTGCTGTCAGGACACTCCATCTCAACTCAGCTACGGGGCTGTGAAAAACCCAAGCCACCTAGAGAGATTCTGTGTAGATGCTCTGGTTCAGTCTCAACTGAATCTAGCCTTTCGGTTGTCCCAGTCTAGGTGCTAAATATGATGATGTAAACATTTCCAGGTTAGGGCTTGGCTGACTTATAGTGTGTGAACCAAATCTAGCCTGCAGGCTGCTCTTGTGACACCTGTGAGCTAAAATTTATTTTAAAATAAATTATAAGTAGAAAAACACAAAATGCAGCAGGCATTGTTTGTGAACCACAAGGCTGTAAATATTTATCCTCTGGCATTTTAAAGAGAGAAGTTTACTGACTTTTGTTCCAGAAGATTCTAGTCCTAAATGCCATGGAGCAGGATCAAGTCATCTCGCCTGTGGGTTGTGCACATGCCTGAATCATAGACTCTCTGAGAATGATAAACTGGTAGTGTTCTACTGCAGGAAATTTTGAGTGATTTGTTACACATTAGTTGGTAACCCAAAGAAGAATTAGGTACTTATTACTAAAAATTGAAGAGCTACAAGCATGGCCTCCATGCAGTGGATACCTAGTGACCAAGTGTTAGCTGCTCAGTCATGTCCGACTCTTTGGGATTTCATGGACTGTAGCCCACCAGGCTCCTCTGTCTGTGGGATTCTCCAGACAAGAATACTGGAGTGGGTTGCCAGTTCCTTCTCCAGGGTATCTTCCCTACCCAGGGATCCCTTATGCTGCAGGCTGAGTCTTTACCGTCTGAGCCACCAGGGAAGCCGGTGGAAACCTAGAGATGACTATAATAACAAATTGTCCATGACAGATGATGCCCAAGTTACTTGGTTGATATGATCTTGCTATCATGAATCTGGATTGCTCTTAGCTGAGTTTGTATTTTTAGAATATTTGCCCACATTAGCTTCTTAGTTAAAAGTAAATTTTTTGTTCTATATTGTCTTAAATGTTTAAATGGACAATAATGAAGATGCTCTCCTAACAGGGTCCTTAATTACAATAATTGAGAGTTACATGATGCAGCAAAATCTGTCTTGTTGGCCATATTGTTCTAAAGCTATACAAATTCAGATGGTGTGCATGTGCCATGCAGCCGTTCTTCTCTGCAGTGTCTTCATGTCCAATATTGAACTTCCAATATATGAGCTTTCCAGGTAGTAGCAGTTAAAGCATTACCATAGATTAAAAAGTCCTTTTTAGTAACACACTGAAAAGTGAAAGTGAATTCGCTCAGTCGTGCCCGACTCTTAGCAACCCCACAGACTGCAGCCCACCAGGCTCCTCTGTCCCTGGGATTTTCCAGGCAAGAGTACTGGAGTGGGGTGCCATTGTCTTCTCTGGTAACTGCATTTAGGCTAGTAACACACTGCTGCTGCTGCTGCTAAGTTGCTTCAGTTGTGTCCGACTCTGTGTAACCTCATAGACGGCAGCCCACCAGGCTCCCCCGTCCCTGGGATTCTCCAGGCAAGAACACTGGAGTGGGTTGCCGTTTCCTCCTCCAATGAAAGAAAGTGAAAAGTGAAAGTGAAGTCGCTCAGTTGTGTCCGACTGTCAGCGACCCCATGGACTGCAGCCCACCAGGCTCCTCCGTCCATGGGATTTTCCAGGAAGAGTACTGGAGTGGGGTGCCATCGCCTTCTCCGAATAACACACTATGCTATGCTATGCTACGTCACTTCAGTCGTGTCTGACTCTGTGCGACCCCATAGACGGCAGCCCACCAGGCTCCGCCATCACTGGGATTCTCCAGGCAAGAATACTGGAGTGGGTTGCCATTTCCTTCTCCAATGCCTGAAAGTGAAAAGTGAAAGTCAAGTTGCTCAGTTGTGTCTGACTCTTAGCGACCCCATGGACTGCAGCCTACCAGGCTCCTCTGTCCATGGATTTTCCAGGCAAAAGTACTGGAGTGGGGTGCCATTGCCTTCTCTGGAGTAACACACTAACCTTTCCTTATTATTCTAGCTCTTTGAGGGATTAGATGGACCTCTCTTAGACTAATACTCTAGTTTAGCCTTTTATATTTTCATAAGAAAATGTCACTTTTGCTACTTTATGAATCTAAAATCTAAACTGTTGGACATTGTTTAATCAACCTCTGACTGGCTACACTGCTGATGTTTGTAAGTAAATCCTTAATTGGTCTTTTTTTGTCTGTTGCTAAAGAGGTGACATTTTAACCATTTCTATTTTTTGGAAAATTTTATGCATATATATAAACATATATTAATATATAATCTTTTTCTCTTACACAGTTGGACATACTGTGTATCTCATCCTCAAATTTGCAACCTTTTAAGAATATCTTTTCATAGTAACACACATAGATATATATTATTCTTTTTGATGATTATGTACTTTTCCAGAATATAATTTTATCAAAATGTATTTAACTAACTAATGGGCTTCACAGGTGGTTCAGTGGTAAAAAGTCCCTCTGTAAATGCAGGAGATGCAGGAGAAAGGGGTTCAGTCCCTGGGTTGGGACGATCCTTTGTAGAAGGAAATGGAAACCCACTCCAGTATTCATGCCTGGAAAATGCTATGGATGGAGGAGTCTGGCGGGCTATAGCCCATGGGGTCTCAAAGAGTCGGACACGACTGAGGGACTGAGCACACGTACTCATTTCACTAATCCTGTATTGTTTATCACGTTAGACAGTTTCCATGAGCAGCTTTTAGAGTAACCTTGCCCAGGCCCTAATGAGATGTTTGATTTTGTGCCAAAGACTTCTGGTCTGAGTTCTAAATGTCACATTTAATTATTCACACGAATTAAACAGGTAAAATATCATGTATGAAACGAGATGCCAGTCCAGGTTCAATGCACGATACTGGATGCTTGGGGCTAGTGCACTGGGACGACCCAGAGGGATGGTATGGGGAGGGAGGAGGGAGGAGGGTTCAAGATGGGGAGCACATGTATACCTGTGATGGATTCATTTTGATATTTGGCAAAACTAATACAATTATGTAAAGTTTAAAAATAAAATAAAATTAAAAAAAAATAAAATAAAATTTGCAACTGTTGGAATATGTATGTTTAAAAATCAATGCATTAAATCAATCAGATTGTCAAAAAAAAAAAAAAAAACAAAAAAACAGGTACATCAGTCTCCACATGGAATAAGCAGAGTGGACCAAGTTCAAGGCAGTATTGATAAAAAGTAAAATACTCAATGATTTGGTTGTTGTAGCCACGGGTCTTAGAGAAGATCCTCAGGTTGACTGAACATTTGATTTGGTGCTAACAGTAGCCCAAACGTTGTATCCTTTCTTTTACCAAAACTTGGCAACTGTTAGGAAAATGTCTTATGCAGGTATAAACAAGAGTAGCAGCAGAGTCAGTTTATTTCCAGTTCATAGTGGATGACTCTAGACACGTGATCCAGTGTTGATCACACGTCTGTCTCCAGACCATGCTCGTCTCTCTTCAACCTTTCACCAATGTGTAACACAAAGAGAAAAATAAAGGCAGTGTAGTGGGTTTCTGTGAGACTAGATTTAACTGTTCAACCTAACTGTTCAATTTAAAGGACTGTTTTTATTCTAAGATTGTCTTTTCTCATTTTGGCAGTTAAAGTGTACTTAATCATGAACTAATCATAAATAATAAGTTATTGTGGGCCTTTCCCCCTCCAAATGTGCTTCTGAAATATGTAAATACCAGGAACCAATGGTTTGATCATCTCTTATTCACCTTGTTGATGAATTCACCTTTTTTCCACCATAGTCTGAGATGGCTGAATATATGACGCCTGGCATTTGACAGGTGAACTTTACAGTAGTTTATTAGGCACTCTCATGGCGTGGGTGGGGGGAGAGTACACTGCACACCATGCTGAGCCATACAAAGAGAGAAGAAAGGGCTGTTGGAGACACTCTTTGTAGTAACAGGAGGGTGGGGTACCCTCTGATCCCTGCACGAGTGTGTAATTGAATTATTGGAACAACTCCATGGGTTGGCAGCAGATTGAAACTTATTGGGTTGAGGACCAGGTGGAGTGAAGCTAATCTGGCTGGTGGGTTAAGTTGCCAGATGAGAAGCCTTCCCCATTGGGTATTGGGTCAGGGTATAGATCTATTGAGAGTAGAGGGAATGCATGGTGAGGCCCTTGTGGTCCTGTGAGGCTCAAAGATGTGAAGGCAACACTTGAAATTTTAGGTCTTAAAACCATTCACTTTAATTATGACCAATTCAGTGTGCAGCCCTAGGTTGGCTGCTTTTTAACTTCTAACCAATTGTATACATTTTGACTTGTGGCGTTCACATCGTTGCCTCAGGCGTTGCCTCAGGCATTGCCTCTGGAGGATGAGATAAGGAACTTAATAAGAATCATGTGGGGGGATCAGAGCATCTCTTCAACGGGAACAGACAGCTGGAAGTGGCTTGGTGAGAATAAGATGCTGAGTGGTAATGAGCAAAAAGGCTAGGACAGTCTCCAAGGCTGCAGGCAGTTTTGGAGTTGGTTCTGATTTAATAACCAATGTTCCATGAAGCTAAGGAAAATGTTTTCTTACCACATATACACAGTAAATGGACCTACTATCCACTGCCAAGCCTGGAGGAGATGAGTGGCAGGAAGAGAGATCTACAGATAGGAAAACACACTCACACTGTTAGTGATAGAGTGGAAAGGGCAGTTTTGCAGTGACAGCGGATGCATACCATAACATATCTGTTATCTCTGTGCTCATTATTGACAAGACTCGCTTAGACCAGAAAGCTCTTGGGCTTTAGGGTCAAGAGCAGTGATTGAACCTCTTTTAAGTCTAGTTTTCTCCTGTGCAGTGTAGTGATTGATGTTGCTATCAGCCTCATAGGGTTGTCACGAGGAGTGTATAAAATAGCACATGCAGAGTTCTCCACAAGATTGGTTCACAGTAGGCGTGCAGTAAAAGGGAGACTTAAACAATGAGAGCCAGTGGCAAAGTGATACTGATTCTTGGTTTTCAAAGTTGTGTCCAGATTTTCAGGAACATTTGTATTCTGAAGGCAGAGGTCACAGCCATAAAGCTTTTGCAAATAACCCTGTAAAAAGACTTGAATTAATGTCAGGAAGCCAACAAATATATCTATATGTATAAAACTCCTCAGACGCTCATTTCAAAGTGTGAAATGTGCACAGGGTAATTCAAAACAAATTTTAGGGAGTTTTGGGTCATAAATTCCCTTAGCCTAGATCGATGGCTTCACTCCACCACTGCTTACGCCCACCCCACTTTAAAATGGGTTTTGCTAAAGAGGAATTAAAAAAAAAAAAAAAAGACCAGATCATCCTGATTTATTTTGGAATCACCTCACACATTTTAATAGCAATTAAGTTATCAACAGGCATTCTGCTGTCCCCCTCATTTTCTGTAGGTGCAAGAGGGCAGTCTACTGGCTGTCCCTTGCGTACTTTGTTATAATTACACAAACTTTCTGTGAGTCATAGATTTGTCCTAATGCACCCAAAAATAATTTCATGTTAGGGTATAAATATTATGGCATACATTCAAATGACATTGTGTATCACATTATTTCCCCAAACCATATTTCAAGCTATCTGTCTGTGTAAAAAAGTGTTGGATGAAAAGGTAAAAAGAAGTGATGATTTTAATAATAGAAAATAGCCTTTAAAAAACAACTGTACACTATCACTGTGAAGTTAATTATTATCTGCAGAAGGTATTTTTTTTTTTTTTTTACACATAATTGGAAAAGGGTCAAGAATCCATAGGGTCAGTTCAGTTCAGTCGCTGAGTCATGTCCAACTCTTTGTGACCCCATGAACGGCAGCATTCCAGGTCTCCCTGTCCATCACCAACTCCCAGAGTCCACCCAAACCCATGTCCATTGAGTCAGCGATGCCATCCAACCATCTCATCCTCTGTCATCCCCTTCTCTCCTCCTGCCCTCAATCTTTCCCAGCATCAGGGTCTTTTCAAATGAGTCACCTCTTTGCATCAGGTGGTCAAAGTATTAGAGTTTCAGCTTCAGCATCAGTCCCTCCAATGAACACCCAGGACTGATCTCCTTTAGGATGGACTGATTGGATCTCCTTGCAGTCCAAGGGACTCTCAAGAGTCTTCTCCAACACCACAGTTCAAAAGCCTCAATTCTTCATTATAGTCCAACTGTCACATCCATACACGACTACTGGAAAGACCTTAGCCTTGACTAGATGGACCTTTGTTGGCAAAGTAATGTCTCTGCTTTTGAATATGCTATCTAGGTTGGTCATAACTTTCCTTCCAAGGAGTAAGCGCCTTTTAATTTCATGGCTGCAGTCACCATCTGCAGTGATTTTGGAGCCCCTAAAAATAAAGTCTGACACTGTTTCCCCATCTATTTGCCATGGAGTGATGGGACTGGATGCCATGATCTTAGTTTTCTGAATGTTGAGCTTTAAGCCAACTTTTTCACTCTCCACTTTCACTTTCATCAAGAGGCTTTTGAGTTTCTCTTCACTTTCTGCCATAAGGGTGGTGTCATCTACATATCTGAGGTTATTGATATTTCTCCTGGCAATCTTGATTTCAGCTTGTGCTTCTTCCAGACCAGCGTTTCTCATGATGTACTCTGCATATAAGTTAAATAAGCAGGGTGACAATATACAGCCTTGACGTACTCCTTTTCCTATTTGGAACCAGTCTGTTGTTCCATGTCCAGTTCTAACTGTTGCTTCCTGACCTGTATACAAGTTTCTGAAGAGGCAGGTCAGGTGGTCTGGTATGCCCATCTCTTTCAAAATTTTCCACAGTTTGTTGTGATGCACACAGTCAAAGGCTTTGGCATAGTCAGTAAAGCAGAAATGGATGTTTTTCTGGAACCCTCTTGCTTTTTCGATGATCCAGCGGATGTTGGCAATTTGATCTCTGGTTCCTCTGCCTTTTCTAAAACCAGTTTGAACATCTTGGAATTCATGGTTCATGTATTGCTGAAGCCTGGCTTGGAGAATTTTGAGCATTACTTTACTAGCTTGTGAGATGAGTGCAGAATCCATAGGCTAAAGAATGTTAAAAAAAAAAAAAATGAAATGTAGAGTCTGGATATGTTTGGATTACCCTGCTAAACAGACGAAGGAGAACTGACCTCATAGTAAGTTCCAGATACTCTATTAAACTGCCTTAAGGTGGAGCTCAGTTGGTAAAGAATCTGCCTGCAGTGCAGGAGACTGGGTTCAGTCCCTGGGCTGGGAATATCCCCTGGAGAAGGAACCCACTCCAGTATTCTTGCCTGGGAAATCAATCCCATGGACAGAGGAGTCTGGCAGGGTACAGTCCTGGGTTCACGAGAGTCAGACACGACTTAGTGACTAAACCACCACCATCAAGGTTCTTACAGTCATTAATTTATTTTACCCCTCACTTGCTCTTTAAAATAGATTTTTGTATTAGTTAGAGTAGGCTTACTGCCGTAATAAATGTTCACAGCATATTAGTGGCTCAACTCAGTAAAATATCCTTACGTCACAGTCCAGTATAGGTCAGTGGGGGTTGGCCTGATGTGGAGGCCTGAACAAGAAAGTTCTACTCATTAGAACTATTCAGAATCTAGGCTTCTTCTATCTTATGATTCTACCACCCTCAATGACCTTGAGGTCTATACAAGAAGACTGATTAGCAGGTGAAAGGAGTATGTGCTGTGCTGTGCTGAGTCACTTCAGTCATGCCCGACTCTTTTTGACCCCATAGACTGTAGCCTGCCAGGCTCGTCTCTCCATGGGATTCTCCAGGCAAGAAGACTGGAGTGGGCTGCCATGCCCTCCTCCAGGGGAATTTTCTTGACTCAGGGATCCAACCCTCATCTGTTTTGTCTCCTCCATTGGCAGGCAGGTTCTTTTCCACTAGTGCTGCATATGAAACATTAAAAAGGACGTTTTAGGAAATCAGTTCAGTTCAGCTGCTCAGTCATGTCCGACTCTTCACAACCCCATGGACTGCAGCAGGCCAGGCCTCTCTGTCCATCAGCAACTCCCGGAGTTTATTCAAACTCATGTCCATTGTGTCGGTGATGCCATCCAACCATGTCATGCTCTGTTGTCCCCTTCTCCTCCTGCCTTCAATCTTTTCCAGCATCAAGGTCTTTCCAAATGAGTCAGTTCTTCGCATCAGGTAGCCAAAGTATCGGAGTTTCAGCTTCAGCATCAGTCCTTCCAATGAATTTTAGGAAATAAGACCAGGCTTATTAATGGCTTATTTACTTTTCCCCAGTGTTTCATTGACCAGTTGAGTCTCATACCCCAAACTTACCATAATGGAGGTTGATAAATTTAGGCAGCCAGTCTTCCCAAGATAAAAATGACTCTGGTTTTGGTGAACATACTGCCCTGGTTTTGCTGCAGTGTAATTATGCCAATTTTATGTACTGAGAAAACTGAACTTCAGAGAAATTAATTTACCTAGGGTAACATTTTAAGTCTGGTTTGTCTGTCTTGAAAGCCAGTGTAGTATCGCTGCATCTGAAATTCTCTTTAGAAAAATTTGGGGAAGATAAATTTTCAAACTTAGTAACTTTAATAAAACTGTGTAAAGATGTCTTGACAGCAGAAAAAATCAGAACATTTTAGCTTTTAGTAGACAATTCTAGACAAATCTAATACAGTGCTTGAGTTTCAAGACTTAAATATGTATGATACATATATTTCTTAAATTATATATATCTTTATCTGGCATTCATTATTTCCCCTAAATCATCGTATGGCTTTTTAGAGACATTATGAATTAGGTTATCAAGGTGTTCAGCCACCTTTCTTACAGTGTTTCCGTTTATGTAGCAATTGGATGGATATATTATCACCATACTTTCTTTTTGATGTCTCGTGATAACTCAGGGTAGGTTGTGGTTTTTACGCTGGCATGAAATTCGGCTATTATAAATCTGAGCTGTTCACTCAGTAACCTTAATGCGTAGGCAAAGATGCTGACTGATCGCTTGTGTAATGATCTACTGCATTCATTCTCCATGATCCATTTGTTTCACTCCTGAAACCAAAATCTTAAAAACATATTGGAATCATTTGATACTAACTGATGTAGAATTTCAGCTATGCATTTTTCTGTGCCCTAAAATTATATAAAATACAGGATGAGGACATGCTAAGAAAAAATCTGACATCTTAATCTGGTATAACATTTTTTCCTTTCTAACCTAACAATAGTATATTCAGACACCTATAGTCTGTTTTGATATTTAATTTGGATAAGTGGAAAGTACTGTGAAGTTGGTCTGAGAAATCTTGAATTTAGGTTCTGGCTTTATGAATATTTGTTATAGATTTTGATGGATTGATTCATTCATTCATTTATGCAATATGCTTTGTGCATTAATTTATTCAACACACATCTAACAGTGCCTGCAATGTGCTGCCGGTATACAAACAACCTAGAAAGAAAAGGGAGAGAGTGTTCCGTGATAGTAACACCTTGTGCTTAGTCACTCAGTCATGTCTGACTCTTTGTGACCCCATGGACTGTAGCCCTCCAGTCTCCTCTGTCCATCGAATGTCCAGGCAAGTTATTGGAGTGGGTTTCCATTTCCTACTCCTGGTAAACACTTTAAGACCTACAAATCCATGAAGGATCAGGGTAGAGATACATACAGTTATCATGTAAAGACAAATTAGACTCCAAATACACTGACTAATCCTGGCGTGCTGTGATTCATGGGGTCTCAGAGTTGGACACAAATAAGCGACTGAACTGAATAGTAAGAATGAAATATATAAATCATAAAAGGGCATAATATAAAATTTTATATATTTATCCTTACTTTAATGATAGTGGAAGAATTACAGGGACATACTAGGTGGTTGTACTAAAGGTCAAAGCTATAAACACAAATCCTTATGGTGGAGTGCATTAGAAGAGGAGAGGGCAGCATGAATAAATTACTGAGACCACCTCTGTTATCTAGATGGATTTGGATTGTCCAAAGTTGCAGTGACTTTCCTTGCAGTGACTTTCAATTGGTAAAGAATCTGCCTCCAATGCAGGAGACCTGGATTTGATTCCTGAATTGGGAAGATCCCCTGGAGAAGGAAATGGCAACCCACTCCGGTATTATTGCCTGGGAAATCCCATGGACAGAGAAGCCTGGCGGGCTACAGTCCATGGGGTCTCTTAAGAGTCAGACACGACTTAGTGGCTAAACCAGCACCACCAAAGTTGTAGTAAAGCAGGAAGACCTAGAGAGGCACTGAGACTACAAGAGAGTGATGCACACCAAACTTCAAAGAGGGTCTCCTGGTAAATTAGTCTAGTTTAAAGGGATGATGAGTTGAACTTTAGCTCTATTGGTAATCCCAGGTGGTGCTAGTGGTAAAGAATCTGCCTGCCAATGCAGGAGACACGGGTTTGATCCCTGGGTCAGGAAGATGCCCTGTAGAAGGAAATGGTTACCCACTCCAGGATTCTCACCTGAGAAGTTTGATGGACAGAGAAGCTTGGGGGGCTACAGTCCATGGAGTCACAAAAGAGTTGAACATGACTGAGCACCAAAAAGGATACCTCAATAAAAGACACCAAATTTTTATCCACTGTTCAAAAGCAGTGGACAGGATATATATTGATTTATTGTGTTTTTTTTTTTAACTGTGCAGATCTGAAATTTTTCTTAAATTAGAAGAGGTTTTTAGTAACAATTTGTCATAAAAGAAACTAGAGTGTTAACCTCTTTTTATTATCTATGGGTCCAAAGCATGTTTAGGCATTCAGCCAGCCTAAAATTTACTGAAAATGGGCATAACATGAAATGTTTGCAAAATAGATGGTGTACAGTTGACCCTTGAACAACATAGCTTTGAACTTTGTGGGTTCACTTCTATGTGAATTTTCCTTTAATAAATATGTAACTGTACTAACGATCTGTGGTTGGTTGAATGTGTGCATGTGAGACTGGGCACAGAGTGCTGACTGTGAAGTTAATTTCCGATGTGCATGGATTAGGGGTCACCTACACAGGTGTAAGCCACCTCTAACTCCTCCATTGTTCCAGGGTCAACTGTATTTTAAAATAACATTTAAGGATGGGCATTTAATGAAGACTCATAGTATTATTCAAAGATGCCAAGTCTATTTTGTTACTATATGGTGGTGTTTTCCTTTGTCTTGTCCTTTCTCCACCTTTCTTTTTCCAGCCTGTTTTTCTTTCTATTCCATATTTTTCTTCCTCCTGCCCCTGCTCCCTTTCTTGCCTTACCCTTTTCTATCACTGTTCTTGCCCTCATCTTCACTCTACAAGGTCCTGAAACCTGTATTGACTCTACGTTTAATATTGGACTTTACCTAATATTCAGTGGAACTACAAAATACAGGCGTATATTGTTTTGTTGCACTTTTTTATTGTACTTTGCAGATCTAACTTTTTTTTTTTTTAAAGAATTTGGTGGTTCATGGCAATTCTGTGCCAAGCAAGTCTATTGGTACCATTTTTCCAAAAACATTTGCTCACTTTGTGCCTCTGTGTCATGCTTTGGTAATTCTTGCAATATTTCAAACTCTTTGATTATTTTATTTGCCATATTGATCTATTATCAGTTAAATTTGATGTTACTATTGCAAAAAAAAATGATTTGCTGAAGGCTCATATGATGATTAGCAGTTTTTTAGCAGTCAAGTATTTATAAATTAAGATATGTACATTTTCTTTAGATATAATAAAATTGGATCCTTAATAAACTATAGTGTAAATGTAACTCATATGTACTTGGAAAACCAAAAAGATTGTGTGGCTTGCTTTATTGCGATATTCACTTTATTGCGATATTTACTTTATTGCTGTGGGCCAAGATTGAACCTGCAATATCTCAGAGGTATGCTCGTACTGTAAACTGTGCTATGAGAATAGGAGGAGTCAATATTTTCACCAAAGAAGAAAAACGAAATTATGATGCAGCTGGGTCTCTTTTACCTGTGAAACATTCGGACACTTTTTGTTTTTTTTAAATCCAAAATCAGAGAGACACTCTGTTATTTTTCTTCCCCACACTAAGCTATCCTAGGAGAATGAAGTGAGGGTGTCAAAGAAATGTTACCTAAATAACTTTCTGTGTGGGGAAAACTTCAGGTAGGAAAAGAGTTTCTTAAGGCAGCTGTGTCATAAATGCACCACAAGGCAGATTGTAAACACTGACTTAGTTCTATAAAGATTTTTTTGAAAATTTAGATATTATGTCCATTGTGACCTTCTAAAGAAGCAATGTATATTCTTTCTTTAGAATTTTAAACTCTCTTTTTCCCTCACCCATAGTCAAGTAGAGTCATCACTCAGTATCTAAGGGGGGATTGGTTCCAGGATCTGCCACCAATACCAAAATCTTTGAATGTTCAAATCCCATGGTTGGTCCTTTGTACCCAAGGATTCCACATCCTTGGATTCAGCCAACTCCAGTCATAAGCATACTAAATGATGACAGGTTGATTAAATCCCTGGATGTAGAGACCCTGGATATGGATGGATGACTGCAAATAGATTACTATACTATACTTATTGAAAAAGTGAGAATTTTTCTTCCTCAAAAGACACTTGAATAGAGTACAAACCTACTTTTTAGAGTCAGATAAAATGTTTGAAGTGCACATAACCAACACAATATTGATATTCAAAATGTTAAGTTTTCTGTGAATCAATAAGAAAAAGCGATACCCCCTTTCTTAGCGGGCAAAATATTGAACAAGACTTTCAGGAAAGAGGAAATTCAGTTGATTGATTAACTTATGAAACGGTACTCCACCTCATTAGTATCATGAAAAGTTTAGTACAGCTGTTGAAGTGTATACACTAGTGTCTCAAGTGAAAACGATTTAGAACGTTATTTCGGGTTGAGGTTTCTCCTCCTAACTGCACAGGAGCAAGAAGCTAGAGGGTGGAAGAAGAACCACTGAGGAAAGGAGGATGTATCTGACTCACCCACAGTTGCAAATATGGAGTCACTAGAATTCCCAGACAGTGCTGGCGGGATTATAAATTGGTCCAGCTACTTTGAAAAACTATTTGTCAGGGTCTAGCTTAATGGAACATGTGTATTCTCCTATTAGCATAGTGAGGTAAGTTTCTTGCTTTTGTGTGTGTGAGTGACTGGATTATTTCACTTAAGAAAAGGGGAGTTGTTGTCTAATGATTATAGACTTAGAGATTTGTAAGATGAAAAACTTCTGGAGGCCTATTTCACAATAATGTGAAATGTGCTTAACACTGCTGAGTTGTGCACTTAAAATGGGTAAGATGATAAAATTTATGTTTCTGTGTTTTACCACAATTAGAAATGTTTCCTGCTCTGTGTTGCCAGGCTGCCTTAGGGTTAGCTGATTTAAGCTGAACTCAGCATGACTCTGCTTTATGCAGTGTGTCTCTTGGGTTTGTCCCCTTTGGGTAGGTTGGGATCAGATGTGTACTAGCTGTTTTCATTCTGGAGCCCAAGTTTAAAAAGACATTAGCTACTCAGAGAGCGCTCATTTCATAGTGATAGCAGAAAATCTGCAGTGCTTCTTGGCCTGGGCATGCAACTGGCAAACTACCACTTCTGCTTGCATTTCATTGGCCAACACAAATTCCAATACCAAGCCCAAAGGTTAAGGCTGGGAAATTATATTCTGCCTTTAATGCAAGCAACTACAAAGTCCCATAGCAGAGGAGACAGAATGGGCTAAAGAGCTTCAGCTAAAATTTCAATCTACAACAGTTAACTATGACCCAGCAATTCCACTGGGTAGACCGGATAAAAAATCATATGTTAGTAGAAGGCATATATGAAAGTATATTCTTAGCCCGAACCTGGAAATAACCTAAATATCTAACAGCAGTAGAATTGAAGTACATCATATAATTTGTTAGCAGTGAAAATTTATTACAGCAGTTAACACCATGGGTAGATCTCATAAACATAATTTGAGTGAAAGAAGCCCAAATGAAAACAATATACATTTTATTCTCCATACATTTTAAAAACTGGTCAAGTCAATTCATGGCGATGGAAGTTAGAATAATGGCTCTTCAGGCAAGGAGGTGAGCAGTGTTCCACTTCTAAATATGGTTGTGGACACATAGGTATGTCACTTGTAAATTCAATTATAGATATTCACTTACTTTAAATAGCATATCTTTGGCAATTTTGTCCCTTCCTCATCTTGGGAAGAGATGGGAGATGGAAGGAAAACAGATATGCAGAAAAGAAAGATCAAAGAAAATGTAAGATGACCTTTCTATTAATACATAGAAAACTATTTGATATAGTGAGAGAAGCGTGGTGAAT
This sequence comes from Bos indicus, assembly GCF_029378745.1. Lineage (NCBI taxonomy): Eukaryota > Metazoa > Chordata > Mammalia > Artiodactyla > Bovidae > Bos > Bos indicus. The sequence continues at coordinate 17,858,753 of NC_091767.1, forward strand.
GAAATCAGAAAGTTTGGATTCAAACCTCTTCTCCCGCCCTTTGAGATTGTACAAATAGCTTCTCGTTCCTTATTTTGCATATATCCTTTTATAGAGGTGTTTAATCGTTCCCATCTCTTGCATTGCAGTGAGAAGCACCTATCATACGTATTGGTTCATTGTGGTGATTAAACTATGTTAGTGTCTTCTCCTCCTCTTCCTTTTCAAATTCTCAGTCTAGCCCAGATATTGTTGCTGCCAATGGAGGTTTACAAAAAAATCCATATTTAGAAACTTATTTTGGGATTGTGTGTTGCATTGTCTTTGGTCACATTCTTTTTATAGGACCAATGATGATTTTGGTACTTATTCATTTGGTTTCTGATTGTAATAAACAATAAGAATTTTAAATGGATTTCTCATTTTACAAAGCCCCCAGTAATAAACTACACATCATGGTATATTAGAATTGTAGGAAATATTAGATATCATCCATTCATCCATCTCATCTTGAAATAGAAATTTGAGTCCTAACACTTATAAGTCACACTTAACATAGCTAGTTGGGAAAGAGTTGAGGTATGCATTCAATTCTGATTTTAGTTATACTGGCTTTCCATCACATCATACTACCTGCTTTATATAGGAGCCTGAGTATCAAATGTTTCTGATGCTTCTCCGTGAGGGTATGGATCCTTGTTGTACTTCTAGTGCCCAATATAGTAAATGACGTGCTGTAGACATTCAATGCAGAGAAGGCAATGGCACCTCACTCCAGCACTCTTGCCTGGAAAATCCCATGGACGGAAGAGCCTGGTAGGCTGCAGTCCATGGGGTCGCTACGAGTTGGACACGACTAAGTGACTTCACTTTCACTTTTCACTTTCATGCATTGGAGAAGGAAATGGCAACCCACTCCAGTGTTCTTGCCTGGAGAATCCCAGGGATGGGGGAGCCTGGTGGGCTGCCGTCTATGAGGTCGCTAAGAGTCGGACATGACTGAGCGACAAGCACACACATACTCCCATCAATTCCATGGTGTGTAAAGGTACAAAACCCTTTAAAATATTTCTGCAAATTCACGGGGTCATTTTCATGTCTTCTTTGGCCTCTGTGCTCTCATTTCTACCCTTGCAAACTTTACTCTTAATTCTATTCATCCTGATGGAAAATTTCACATTTGCTTTGACTTATACACAAACATAGGCTTAGAAATGTTACTCAGAAAAAATTTATACATGAAGTATAAATTCATACATTTATATGTGAAATAGCCTTATTTAAAATTTGGAAAGGGAAAAATATCTCAATAATACAAGTAGCTTTAAAAATTTTCATCACTGTTCTTAAAAATCTTTCAGTCACGCTGTTGCTGCTGCTGCTAAGTCGCTTCAGTAGTGTCTGACTCTGTGCGACCCTATAGACGGCAGCCCACCAGGCTCCCCCGTCCCTGGGATTCTCCAGGCAAGAACACTGGAGTGGGTTGCCATTGCCTTCTCCAATGCATGAAAGTGAAAAGTGAAAGTGAAGTCCCTCAGTCGTGTCTGACCCTCAGCAACCCCATGGACTGCAGCCTACCAGGCTCCTCCACCCATGGGATTTTCCAGGCAAGAGCACTGGAGTGGGGTGCCATTGCCTTTTCCTTAATCACCCTACACCATGGAATTTCACTGGTCCTCCTTCCCAATCAGTTTAGCCACTGTTCATCTTGGTGAGCTTGCCTGTCACTTCTGGCTTTTACATCCCCTTTGTTTCTAGAGTCAAAAATATCAGTGTTCTTGTGTCATGCAAATCAAGTTTTTTCTTTCAGTTGACATCTTGAGTAGACTACAGTCCTGATCCTTGGGTTATGGAGAGGGCTGAGAGGAGCGGAGCTGCTAACTCTTGTCTTCTACCTCAAGTCTAAGATATTTTCCCTTCTCATGTGTCTGTGTCACCCCTATTCATTCTGTCTCTTTGAAAAGGAGTGACTTACCTGATTGATAAGATATGTCCCAAAGATAAACTGAATGTGATAGGCTCAGTTTATTTCCCCTGTGTATCTTAGACTTGTCTGCACAGAGACCCATTTTGGAACAGAATTATGAGTATATTGCACACTACTTAATATCCTGCTTTTTTTCACTTAACATTAGGTGGAGGGCATTTTCTCAATAGTTCTTTTAAACTTTGAGCTTTTTAAAAGCAACAGAGCATGAATTGTGTGGAACCAATAATATATCAATCATCATCGTACCTGCATAAGCTGATAAAAATATTCTGTTGGCTTGTCTATAGGATTTAACATGTTTTCTTTCCTATTATACATTGATAACATACCCTATGTATAAATTGATACACACTCACTTCCTTCTTTGAAAAGGAAATAAATATATTAACTTCTACTTATTGATATCTTTTCAAATTTCTACTGTTTCCAGTCTGTGTCTCCTGTTTTTGCTTTCTTCCTCTAATGTGATGTTTCTGTGAAGTCGGACAAAGAACGCACAGAGAAAGACAGGGTGTTTGCTGTGGGTTGGAAAAAAGTAACCACCCTTGAAATCATTGACATACCAAAGACCTGGAGCCAAGAAAAACCTGGAGATAGGGTATCAAATAATCTACTGTGTCAAGACCTAGGCAAGTTTTGCCTATGGGCACATTGGGGAACTCAGCAAGGACTAAGCAATGGGAGTGGGAAGAAAGAATATTTGCAAAGCGAGCTCTGCACAAGACCAAGATCAGAAAACTCATTGGATTATGGAGCTGGCCACAGGAAGGATAGTCAGCAGTTCTGACTACACTGTGGGAAGAAAGGGATAAGCTCAAAATTGATCTGTCATCTAGAAGTGTCCAATGGGATGAGTCACATTTTTAGAGGTCTCATCCAGATGGTGATAACTGAAGCCAGAAGATGATAGGGATCTTTGTGGTCTACCACATTTAAGACTTCTTACTGGCTAATAATGAAGGGTTTGGGATCAAGATCTAATTTCTAAGAATTCCAGAATGGGACAGGCTAAGAGAGTTGTCACAATTCCTGTTGAGAGGGCTCCAGTTAGCCAGGGCACAAATCAAATACTGAGATTGAAGTCCAAGTGCCTCTCACTTTAGCCCATGAATTGCAGGGGTGAGGGTAAGGCCCAGAGACCTTGACATACACGCCTAGGATTCACCCTGGGCACAGGACATTTTGTGGTTGAAGAAATATTTTTCTTGGAAGTTTAACTTCTTTGCTTATCTCCACACATTTTAGTATTTCTGCTTCGTACCTCCTCAGTTTATCTTGGATATTGATTACTTTTCTTCCAGCTTAAACTTGTAAAAGCTGGGTATGGAGGTGTAAATACATAATTTGTGTATGTTAAAGGTAAATATATACACCCATATAAAGAAAGCCCACCTTTAAAGAAAAGCACCCAGGGTTCAAAGAACCACTTTGTGTGACAGTGCAATGAACTCTTGTGTGATCACACTGGTAGAGAGGAGCCTACAGTGAAGTAGCTTTTTCTGTGTCTTAGCTGCAGAAGTCAACGTTCAAACTGTAGTTTGAACATTATTGGGGGGAAAAAAAAAACACAGTGGGTTAATTTTTAAATATTTGATGCCCATCAGAATAAATATTCATTAATTTTTTCCTATGTCTTTGAGGAATACACCATTTGACCATTCACATCATCCATAGATCTGTAGACCTTCTAACTGTTGCCACTCATTGCTGAGAATTCCAGACAACTGGCTCACTGTCTCTTGCAAACATTTCTTCTGTCATAAATCTTGAACGTTTCAATTTTCACAGAAGAGATGCTCCCAGTAAGTTGTCCTCTGAGTTTTTGAAGCACCTCATCTCCAATGATGTTCTCCTGCACTCCACCCTAGCTGTCTAACTCCATTTTTTCCAAACCCCTATTTCAGACACACAGTTTCCAACTGCAACCCCCAACTTGCCATCTTACTTCCTCTAATGTCCTCATAGCCAACAGTTCTTCAATCCCTCTACTGTTTCCAACCCACTGGACTATTTTCATCTTTCACTCTCTCTGACCACAACTTAGCCTCTCTTCCCTCTTAGCTGGATGGCATCATAAGGCCCATCATTATGCTCTTTTTCTTGCATACACTCTCAATTCCTCAATTCTCAATTCTCTCCCTCTGTCATCATCACCTGGCTACATTTAAATACCAGTCTTCTCTCAGCTGTACTGACAGATAATATAAGTAAAAAAAAAATCACGCAACCACACTGTCTGGTCTCACTTTAAATTCATGGCAGATATGTGTTGTCCTGTTATCCAATTATATTCCCCTTGTTTCATCCTGTCTTAGGCAAATATTTTAAAACGTCTCCTATGCCTTCAAGTCACCAATAACTCCTTCCTCCTCATTATTTTTCCTTGATTTTGTTTAATGTTTGACTAAGAAAATAGAGACAAATGCAAGAGAACTTTTATATATTTCTACAACAAGTATGCCAGTTTATCTGAATTTGAACCTGTGTTTTGTCTTTCTTCTTTATAATATTGTGTTAATATTTTTTTTTTATGGCTGATTCTTCTGTTTACACTGAAATCCATCCTCTCTTCTATGGTTATGACATCTGCTTTTTCCTTCTTCCCCATATTATCAAGTTTTCTTTTTCCTGGATCATTTCATCTAATACACATATGTGCTAATATCTCATTAAAGTAATTCTCTTGGTCTTATATCTGCATGTTGCCCCCCACCCCCATTTCTCAGATCTCTTGCTTAGCAGAACATCCTTTCTTCACTCAAAAAAAACTGGAAATAGAACTGCCTTATGATCCAGCAATCCCACTGCTGGGCATACACACTGAGGAAACCAGAATTGAAAGAGACACGTGTACCCCAATGTTCATCACAGCACTGTTTACAATAGCCAGGACATGGAAACAACCTAGATGTCCATCAGCAGATGAATGGATAAGAAAGCTGTGGTACATATACACAATGGAGTATTACTCAGCCATTAAAAAGAATACATTTGAATCAGTTCTAATGAGGTGGATGAAACTGGAGCCTATTATACAGAGTGAAGTAAGCCAGAAAGAAAAACACCAATACAGTATACTAACACATATATATGGAATTTAGAAAGATGGTAACAATAACCCTGTATATGAGACAGCAAAAGACACACTGATGTATAGAACAGTCTGTTGGACTCTGTGGGAGAGGGAGAGAGTGGGATGATTTGGGAGAATGGCATTGCTGCTGCTGCTGCTAAGTCACCTCAATCGTGTCTGACTCTGTGCGACCCCATAGATGGCAGCCCACCAGGCTCCCCATCCCTGGGATTCTCCAGGCAAGAACACTGGAGTGGGTTGCCATTTCCACGAGTCGCCAGTCCATGTTCGATGCACGATACTGGATGCTTGGGGCTGGTGCAATGGGATGACCCAGAGGGATGGTATGGGGAGGGAGGAGAGAGAAGGGTTCAGGATGGGGAACACATGTATACCTGTGGTGGATTCATTTCGATATATGGCAAAACCAATACAATATTGTAAAGTTAAAAAAAGAAATTTACTTTGACAGCTCTCTGCCACATGGTCTTAATAAGGCATCGATGGCATTACCTTTGCCAAATTTGATCAAATCTCAGTCCTCATCTTACTTTTCCTGTGAGCAGCAATGAGCACAGCTGATGACATTTTTTCTTGAAATACTTCTTTACTTGATCTCTTAATACTGCTAATAGTGATCCTCTCAGTTTACTCATCTTTAAAGTCTCTTACTGATATCTTTAACTTTGGGACTTCTGAGCAAGGGAATATTACAAGCTCCAACTTTCTTCCTCTCTATTTTCACTCACTGCATGGTTGATCACATCCAATATCATGGTGATAAATAATTTAAGTACTTTGTGCATTCTAACTCAACCTTTCCTCTGAATTCTAGACTCATATGTATCATTGTCTATTTATATCCCCACCTGGATGTCTAATGAACAAACTTAAAATGTCTGGAGGTGGACCCTGGATTCACATCCATCTCCTGATATACTTCTTCCTTCTATAATCAATTTATCTTCTTCCTTCTATAATCAATTTATCTCTGCAAGTAGAAACTCACATCTCTTAGTTTCTTAGGACAGAAAAATTAGTCACCTCCTCTCTCATGCCTTACATCTGAATCTTCACCAAGTACAGCAAATCTTATTGGCTCTAGATTTGAAATAATTCTGAAACTTGGCTTCTTGAATAATCATTGTTACTATTACCCTTTTCTAAGTCAAATACCCACTAAACACAAATATTCAGACACATGTATTATATATCTATCTCTCCATTCATCTACACAACTTGAATTTACACACAAACACACACTTTCAATGGCTTCAAGATGTACAGCTGAGTTTAAGAAAATATTTAATTTATTGGGGCTAGTTAGAGTCCATATTGGTATAAATCAACAATTGTAGAGTGCCTATAATTCATACTTGAGGACTAGTTATTTTTTCCCCTTTGGGCTTACCCATTTTGCTATTAAGTCAAAACCAGAATATTTCTGGGCTGGGAATCAGAATAATGATTTGTAGCAATGCTATTAACAAGTTGTGTGATACAGATATATTTGCTTTACCACTTTGCTTCAGTTTTCTCGGCCATAAAATAGGCCCTGAAATATATTCATCATTAACCTTTAAAAAAAATGTGGCTCCTTGGAATAACAAGAGGAAAATATTTTGAGAATCTGAAAGAAGAAAATCAAGATACAGTTTAAAATATTATATACCCACTGGGGATCTTGGAGGAAAGCAATTCCATTTCTCA